>NC_132838.1:103404273-103733273 GCF_048164855.1 Canis lupus baileyi | reverse complement strand
GCATCCAAATTTGCCTTCTTCCTTTAAGTAATAGAACCCACCTGCCCATTTTTAGAAGGTCACATGCTAGAGCCCAGCCACTTTTGCAGCTAGACCTGGCCATAGAACTGAGTTCTGGGATGAGAGTAGAGGAGACATGTTCAAATCCTGGGCCTTATTCTTTCAAAATGATTGTTTCTCTCTGTCTCTGTCTTTCTCTCTTCCTCCTTTCATGCTGCCTCAGAACCACACCGGAAAACTGCATGTTGACAAGAGCAAAGCTGTTGGTAAACAGTCCCAGACTGTTTCAACTATATACTGTGAAGTGAAAGAGACATAAAATCATAATAGGTTTTTTTTTTCCTTCTCTTTTTTTACATCAGCTCAAAGTGCTCCCTCATCAATACAGTGAGTAGCAATTTGGTTAATGCTTTTCTCAGCGAGCATCATGAGATTAGGGTTTATGCCTGCTGTCATTCCCCGCTTGTCCCCAGCACCCAGCACAGTGCCCCCCCACATGGAGGGCATTGAAAAAATGTGTGCCAAGTGGATGAATGGGGACCTGGGGGAAGCAAGATTGGGGACCGAAGTGTAAGTCCTAAGGGTGAACATACCTGGGTTTGTGGGAAAAGGAAAGAGGTCTCATTGAAGCTAAGAGTATTAGTTTTGCTATTGCTGTTGTGACAAATTGTCACAAACTAGTAGCCTGAACATAAATGTTTTCTCTCTCTGTTCTGAAGGTCAGAAGTCCAAAATGGGTTAAGAGTCTGCATTCCTTCTGGAGGCTCTAGGGGAGAATCCAATTCCTTGACTTTTCCAGCTTTAGAGGAGCCTGTATTCTTTGGCTCATAACCCTGCATCACACTGGCCTCTGCTTCTGTTTCTACATTCCCGCCTCTGACTCTGACCTCTTCCTTCTTATAAATAAGGACCCTTGTAACTACATGGAACCTACCTAAATAATCCTGCATAACCTCCCCACCCCATGATGCTTAATTTAATCACACCTAGGAAGTCCTTTGGCCATGCACAACATTTTCACAGGTTCCAGGAATCAGGACATCACTTGTTGGCAGGGGCGGCGGGGAGCAGTTTTGCATCATTCTGCCCACTGCACAAAGGCAAAAAAAAGTACGGAACTCACTTAGATCATTGTCAGGGTGCTGAGCCTCATCCAGACACACTGTGTACATTTCCTAAGACCTATGCCAGGCTCTGGAGACACAGAAATGAAATGACCTGGTCCCTCTCGGGAGGAACTTGTGGTCTAATGGGTGGCGGGGAGAGAATCAGAATACAGTGTAAATACTCAGGGAACTATGGGAACACAGGTGGGCCAGGCAAGCTTGCAGGGGAAACAGCATGTAACCTGAGACCAGAAGGATGAGTGCAGACCCAGGCAAGGGCAGATAGAAAAGGAGAGCTGGTAGAGCTGGTAGCAGATGTGTCACAATCTCACTTCAAACACCTTGTGAGCATTTGTGGGTGACAAAGAAAAGGAACCACTGCCTGGGGGCCCCTAAGGGTGTCGTCGGTTGAGCGTCTGACTCTTGGTTTCTGCTCAGGTCATGATCTCAGGGTCATGGGATCAAGCCCCTCATTGGGCTCTGCACTCAGCATGGAGGCTGCTTGAGATGCTCTCCCCTCCCTCTGTGCCCATTCCCCCTTCTAAAATAAATAAATAAATCTTAAAAGAAAAAAAAAAAAGAAAAAGGAACCACTGCCTCAGGAATGGTGAATTGCTTTGCAATGGTTAAATGTAATAATGTTCCCCTTTCTCTTCCTCATTCAAAAGTGGAAGTGACAGGAGCACCTGGGTGGCTCAGTTGGTTGGGTGGCCAACTCATGGTTTCTGCTCAGGTCGTGGTTTCAAGGTCCCGAGATCCAGGCCCGTGTCGGGCTCTGCGCTTAGCGAGGAGTCTGCTTGAGGATCCTCTCTCCCTCTCCCTGTGCTCCTCACCCTGCTCACACATGCTTTCTCTCTAAATAAATACATATTTTTTTCTTTTAAAAGATTTTGTTTACTCATGAGAGACAGAGAGAGAGGCAGAGACACAGGCAGAGGGAGAAGCAGGCTCCCCACAGGGAGCCAGATGCAGACTTGATCCCAGAGCATGGGATCATGACCTGAGCAGAAAGAAGGCAGATCTCAACCACTGAGCCACTCAGATGCTATTTATTTATTTAAATAAATATTTAAAAGTAAAAATAATAATAGTCTATTTATAATATTATTTATCAATAACGTTCTAGTTTTCATCTGGCTAACCTTTATTCCTTTCTCATTCTCGTACACACATTTTCCGCCTCAGAGCACTTCTAACCACTCAAAACTCATGTGTTCCATTCCTGATTTATGTCTAATTTTGGTAGAGCACACATCCTCTTCTGTTGTTATTAAATTTTCCAATGTCCCTTCCCCCTCTCCCCACTTACTGAAGAAGATACCTTCAAGTTTTTGGATAAGTAAATGCATAGGTTGGTTGATGGATACTGAATAAGTATAATAAATAGATGAGTGGATTAATAAATTAACTGATTAGTAAAGGGAGGAATGGGTGAATGGATGTGAGAATGAATGAATGATGGGTATAAGGGCAAAAGAAAGGATAAATAGTTAAATAAGAGCAAGAAAAAAAAACAAGAGCAAGAGGAAAGGGGATGGGTGGATGGATAGAAAGAAACTAGGATGAGAATCAATGAACAAAAGGATGGATGACACTGAATGACTGGGATAAGTGGTTGAATGGTAAAGGAACTAATGAATGAATAGATGGAGCCTCCTGATGTGACACTGACTTCCTGTATGACTAGGGGAGCTCCATGCCACCCTTCCATTCCACCATTTTCCCATCCATAAAATGAGAAGACTGGATTTGATGACTTTGCAGCCCCATCCACATCTGGTTCCTTCATGTGAACCTGGGTCTCTGCTTCTCCTTTGACTTCCGATATCCACACACAGTTCACAGAGACATTGCCCAGGACATGCTCCACAGGAGTCCCCACTGGTACTAAGTGCAAACCCAGAAAGTCCTGCTTGGAAGTCCCTCCTCTTGTCTCTTCAGCAAAAGTCAATGAACCCAGGTGGCTACTTTGATTCCAAAATTTCAGTGCTGCTGAATTTCAGCACCCAAATCTCAACTACTAGGAGAACTGGGTGTTGAAATAGCATCATTTTACACTGTTTATCCATATTTTGAATTTACTGGTCTTTATACAAGTCCAGAAATCAGTTTCTGTAACCAAAGAACAAATATTGCCCAACTTCTTAAAGTCATGTTTCACCGTGTATGTTAGGCATGTGAGCTGTTGTATCAATGAAAGGAGTCATGATCAGCATTTTAAATAAAACAGATTATAATAAAATAGTGGAAGTAGATATTGCTTCATAGAACTTGAATTCTAGTTTATAGATGTAAGTGGATGCATGTACAGGGCTGTGATGTAAGCTTTGCTTCCTACTCAATGTCTCCCCAAAACGGAGTGAATAGGTTAAAACAGCTGATCTGCGCTTTTATGATCTCTCTCCACATGTTGGGGACAAGTTGTTTGGTTCTCTTGAACCAAGAGGGTAGATATTTTTAGTTTCCTCTTTCACAGACAACAATTCAAGAGACTCTAGAGATTGCTCAAGGCTATCTCGCTAGTGAGTGATGGAGCCGGGGCTGTCCAAAAAATGGAATTTATCCTCTCCTTGATAAAGTGGGGAGAGAAGGAGGGGAAGGTGGAAAATTTAGTAACAAAAGAAGAGGATGTATGCTCCATCAAAATTAGGCATAACGCAGGTGCCTGGGTGGCTCAGTGGTTGACTGTCTGCCTTCAGCTTGGGTCCTGATCCTAAGGTCCTGGGATTGAGTCCTGAATCAGGCTTCCCATAGGGAGCCTGTTTCTCCCTCTGCCTCTGTCTCTGCCTCTCTCTGTGTGTCTCTCATGAATAAATAAATAAAATCTTAAACACACACACACACACACACACACACACACACACACAAACCCACAATGGTGAAAGCAGCCAAGAGTCGGTGGGAAGCGGGCAGGTGCAACGTATAAATGTCTAGGTCAAAGCTCTTGTGCGCACACTGCTCTTGCTGTAGCCTTGGCAACAGACTCCGCTTAATTATAACAATGACTCAAGAAAACAACCTGCACCGCACACAAACGAAGCTGTATAGGGAAAAAGTTCTACCTTGTCTGATCTTGGTCTAGACTTTGGTGAAGGTCTTAGGAGGTGTTCAGAAGAGGTTTGCTTGGCGACCAAGAATGAAGTCATGAAGGAAATGGCAGTGAATTGCTTAAAAGTTCAGCTGGAACATGCACAATGGAAAACAAACAAACAAACCCTATAACTTCATTCCAGTCCTGTGCATCTGGTAGAAACTACAGTTATATAAGAGCTAACATTTACTGAGTGTTTACTATAGGCCAGTCACTTTTAAGGGCTTTGTGTGTATTGCCAACTTAATCCTACAACAAGACTACGAAGTGGGTATTATCACTGAGCCCATTTTACAGTTAGGGTAATTTAGACTTGGGAGAGGTCACTTTCCTAATATCCCAGCGAGTGAGCAGCAGCACTGGGACTCAAACCCAGGCCTCGTGACTAGGAAGACACAACCATAGATAGAGCCTTCCACTGATCTACTAGAGGAATGACCCAGAAGGGAGCTAGAGAACACAGTAGGAAGTTTATTGTGACTCAGAAGCTGAGCTCAGCCAGGAGGACTGAGGGGCTCTTGAAAGGGCCTGTCCAACCCCAGGAAACTTATTTCTTCTCCCCATCTCTGGGAAGTCTTCTCACACTTGGAGGCATCTGTATCCAGTCCTCTGGGGCTCAGGGCCTGACGCTGCCTGGGTGCGACTCTGGCTGTGCCAGTCAAAAACAACCAGTGTGCTCAGGGAGATGAGGACCAGGCCAGCCAACCCCAGGCGGACGAGGTTGCTCTGAGTGTAGTCCAAGGAGCCTGAGCCTGTGGGACAGCAAGAGAGAGGCCTTCAGCTCCAGAACCCAGAGTCTGGGCCTGCCATCTGGGTCTTGAACCTACAGGGTGATACTGGGGACACAGCTCCCAGTCTCAAAGTTGAGATGGGTCAGTGGGAGCAGGGGTCCTGGACTCCTGGGTCTGGGAGAAGGGGGTAGAGTCATGACCCCTAGACTGGGGAGCAGGGAGGAATCAGGGGCCTGGATCCTTGGGCTGGGGAGCAGGGAGAGGCTGGGAACCCAGACACCTGGGATAGGGAGCAGGGAGGAACCAGGTCTCAGACCCCAGGGTTGTGGAGCAGGGAGGAACCCGAGGCCTGGATCCCCTGGCTGGGGAGTAGGGGCCAAGGTGGGGGCTGGATCCCTGGGCTGGGGAGTAGGGGCCAAGGTGGGGGCTGGATCCCTGGGCTGGGGAGTAGGGAGGAACAGGGGGCCCGGACTCCTGGCAGGGGCTGGGGGCCCGGACCCCTAGATTGGGGAGCAGGGAGGCACCGGAGGCCGGACTCCCCCGCCAGGGAGCAGGGGCTGCGGCCGGGCGCCGGGCCCTTACCGTCAGCGCTGATGACCAGCGGCTCGCTGCGCAGCGACAGCACGTACGGGGAGGACGGCGTGTGGTAGTAGCAGCTGTAGGTGCCCGGCGCGCGGGCTCCGGGCAGCGGGAAGTCGGCCCAGGGCTCCGCCGAGTCGCGGTACTGCAGCGGCGCCGCCACCCCCACGCGGTACAGCGCGAAGCTCATGCCCCGCAGGCGGCCGGCGCAGCGCAGGCTCACGTTGGCATCGGGCGCCACCACCGGCCCGGGCAGCGCCACGAGCGACGGGCGCGGCAGCTGGTCTGCGAGGGGCACGGGCGGGGGCGAGCGCTGGCGCGGGCCTGGCCCCCCGGCCCTGCGCCCCTCCTCCCGCTCCCCGGCCCTGTGCCCCCGGCCTGGCCCCCTTCTCCCGCTGCCTCCGCCTCCTGCTCTCGTTCCCTCTCCGCCGCTCACCGACGCCCCTGCCCTGCCTCACTCTGCATTTCTCTCCCTCCCTCCCAACATCTCTGTGTCTCTCGTTATTTCTGCTTTTGTGTCCTTTGCATCCTCGTCGGTGGCGCCCCCTGTATCTTCATCCCCGAGCACACCTTTCTCTTGCAGTCTCTGCCTCTGTGTCCCCGGATGTCCCCTTGTCTGTCTGCCTGTGGTTCACTGAAATTCTCTTTGTACGTCCCTGTTTTAATCTCCCCCGCGCTGTGTGTTTCACTACCCTGGATCTCCGAGGCAGTGTCTGCCGTATGGTTTCTTCTGGTGCTTCTGGGTTTCTCCCAAGGTTTCCTAACCACAGTACTCGTCACATTTTGGATAAATCCAGATAATTCTTTGTTGTATGGGGTGAGGATGGAGGTTGTCCTGTGCATTGTTGGGTGTTTTGCAGCAATTCTGGTAGTAGGGATAGCCCAAAAATGTAGTGACAACCAGAAATGTCTCCAGGTATTGCCAAAGGTCACCTGGGAGGCACAGTCGTCCCTAGTAAAGAATCATCCATTTCTCTGGTTCTCTTTCCCTCATGTAGTAATTTTTGCTCTGGGTCATTGTACAAGCCTGTCTCTGTATGTCTTTTTCCGTATCTCCTGTATCTCTCAGTCCCTCCTTCTCCCTCCCTCATCACACCCCAAAGTCCCTCCTTTCCCCTCAGCGCCCCACCTCAGGACCTCACCTGTCACCAGCAGTTCCAGTGTATCACTGGGGTGGGACCAGATACCCAGGTCCCAGCCAAGACTCCGGTAGCAGCAGTGGTAACTGCCCCCCTGGGCTGGGGTCACCTCCTCCAGGAAGAACTCTGCCAGCTCCATGGACACATCCCGGTACAGCACAGGAGTGATTTCTCCAGACTTGAAGAGTGCAAACCTCCAGGCAAGTTGAGGTGCCTGGCACCTCAAGGTCACGTTGACCCCAGGGGTTACAATTGCAGCAGGCTGAGCCTCCAGCCATGGCTTGGGGTATAAGGCTGGGGAGACTGAATAAACAGAATTCCTGGGTCCCTGGGCTTCCTGGGCAGGTGGGGTGGGAAGAGAATCACCTGGGGCAGTCCCTGCCTCTTTCTCATCCTCAGTTCCCTGCTTATAAAATAGGGAAGGTGCTGGACCCCAGTCAAGGATTGTCAAGACTAGCCGCAAATTAGAATAGCAGGGTCACTCCTGAGCTTTATTGACTCCGTGTTTTTTAAACATAATGTCAAGGGATTGGGTCCCTGAAATCTGCAATTTTAAATTGTTCTTCAGACTATTTGTATCATAGTCAGCATATTTCAGTAGTTGCCAAATTTGCTATCTACTGGGGGGGGGGAGGTGTATCCCTACCTCAGACCATTCCCCAATACCAATTCCAGGTTAAATGTTTTATTTTGTTTTGTTTTACTGTAAAAGTATTAGAAGAAAATATAGGAAAATATATCTGTCTTGGGGGTAGAAAAAGCTATCTTAAAATACAGAACAAAATAATTCAGAAGAGACAAGGTTAATTAATTTGATGACTGCAAAATTTGAAGTTGTATATGAGACTAGACAAATGGAGCTAGAAAACAATCAACAGCACTGGCAGAAATGACTTATTCATTCATCACATAGATTAAGAGTATAGAAAGAAATCCCAAACCCAGCTGAGTTGAAAATTGGACAAAACATGAATAAGGCAGTACACAAAAGAGGAAATCCAAGGTGTGAAAACACATAGGGAGCGGGGGAAGTTGCTTAATGTTACTAGTAATCTTTTTAAAAAATTTAAACAACAGTAAGATATTTTTGCCTATCAGGTTGTCAAAAATTAAAACAATTGTTTATCTCCTGTTTAAGTGAAGATGTGGTGAAACAGGTAGGTAGGTATACTTGAGTGAACCTTTTGTGAAGGCAGTTCATTTATCTCTTTCTATCAAAATCCACAAAGGGCATGCCCTAATAATTCCATTGTTCCACCCTAGACAGATATACACACAGAGGCACAACAAGCTCACTTTGGAGCACTCATTGAAGCATTAATTAGGGTGAGACTGGAGAAAGACCCTGGAAACAACCTAAATATATATCAAGAGGGCCAAATAAACTAGACTCCAACCATACATAGCAAATGGTAAGCAGCAGTTTAAAAAAAATGTCGTTAGTTATAATAATATAGAAACATCTCCAAGAGAGATTGTAAAGTGAGAAATAGAAGATGCAGAACAACATGGGTCATGAAATATCAATGTTGCCTTGGCAATAAAACAAAGTATATATTACATATATGAGTCTGAATGCATGGAAATTTTTTGGTAAGGAATCACAGCTTATTTAAGGAAGATGAGGAAGGGGAAGAGGGAGGTTATATGTCCTTTGGTAATGATTTTTTAAACCATGAATATATGTTAGCTGTATCATTAAAAACTATTAATTTAAAATAAATTGATAGTTAAGGTGGTTTTCAGTGGTTTTCCAGGTGATTCTTGTTTGAAGGTGTAGTGTAGTGGGGAGGTTTGAGAGAAAGAGATCGCACCCATCAGAAAACCTAGAAGGAAACTCAAGGCTCTCTCAGGATGGAGGATCCCTACTCCTGTCCAAATGGGCTTCCAAATGGGGGAATAATTGGCATTGGCCAGAGATCCTATTTCTTGAGCCCTGCACTACACCAAGCTCTGAGTCAAGGGTTTTACAACGTGATTTTTAAAATTTATTTTAAAAAATATTTTTTAAATGTAATGTCTACACTGGGATGCCTGTGTGGCTCAGTGGTTGAGCTCAGGGTGTGATCTCGGGTTCTTGGGATCGAATCCTACATCGGGCTCCCCTGGGGGAGCCTGCTTTTCCCTCTGCCTGTGTCTCTGCCTCTCCCTGTGTGTCTCTCATGAATAAATAAAATCTTTAAAAAATAAAAATAATCTCTACACCCAACATGGAGCTCAAACTCACAACCCCAAGATCAAGAGTCCCATGCTCTATGGACTGAGCTAGCCAGGCTCCTGGTATACATGGGTGATTTTATTAAATCCTCACAATAGCCTATTTCACAGAGAAGGAAACTGAGTAGCAAGTGATGCTTTGTTCAAAGTTGCAAGTGAATAATATGGTGAAAGTGGGGTTCTAGCTTAGAGATCTTTAGTTCCAAAGTTCATGGTCTTTACTACTCACCTATCCTGGTCACTAAAGGGAGTAAGATGAGAAGGAAAGAAAGGGGGGAGAAAGGGAAGAAAAGATGTAAGAAGAGAGGAGCGGGAGGGAGGGAAATCTGGAAATCTGGGGTGAGCTTGGGCACCAAAATAAAATCTGAGTAGTTGGAAATGGGCTGTCAGTGGCTTACAGCTGAATGGCTGGGGGATATTACTCACCAGTTGGAGTGATGTCTGAATGACACAGAGGCCCTGTAGATCACGGAGGGGCTAAGTCTTTTCAAAGTTCTAGGCTTCTCCCAGCTTCACCTCACTGCAAACCCAGGAATCTAAATCTTCCTCTGGGAAACAGGAATCTTACCCATATGTCCTCTTTCAGTAGCCAGAACTGCAGGCTCTTAATCCCTGCCTACTTCATTAGTCTGAAGTCTGGCCCCAGCCCCCTCTTGCCTCTACACCCAGTGTCCAGACCCCTGGACTCCACCTTTTCCAGGAGACAGTAATCTGAGCCCACAGTGTCTCCTCTCTGGGGTCCAGGAGTCTGGGTCCCCAGCTCCCTTCTTTCCCAGAGACCCAGGTCTTCTGGCTTCCTCTTCTTCCCACATCAGAGTCTAGGATTCTACATTTGTCATTCCCAAGAGTTCAGTCCTTAGGAAGGAATTCAAGACCTCTGTGTTCTCCTGTGTTAGGACCCAAGGATCTGGGTCCTGTCCCCTTATTCTGGGTCTAGAATTCTGAACCCTCAGCTAGTGCTGTCTGACCATCCCGCACCTACCCTCAGAGGGACTCAGTAGCCCTCTTCCGTTCCCTCTCCCTGCTCAGAGTGTCCAGGTCCCCAGAGCCTGTCTCTCTGCACCCAAGCCAGCCTGGGACCCAGGGAGAAGGGGGAGGGGTGGCTCACAGAGGATCAGCAGCTCAAGGATCAGCGCCAGAGCCATGGTGGTCAGATCTTGGCTGGAGCAGAAGCAGGAGCCAGGGCTCAGCGGTGCCCTCTCACTTCTCAGGAAATGCAATACCAGAAAGCCAGAGCTCTGTTTAAGGAAGGGAGGAGGGAAGTGGGGGCCTCTGGGTGACTGTGTCACAGCCCCATGGTGCTGTGGAAAAGCCTGGGAGATGGGGCAGTCATAACCAGTTGTGTTCACTAATTAAACTTAAAAAAAAAAAAAAAAGACTAAAACTAGCACCTATGATGTGCCAGACCCTGTGCTGCGCTATTCTGGGGACACAGAGAGGGATCAGACCCCGTTACTGCCCTAGAGAAACTCCCAGTCTGATGTAAAAACAGAGGCAGACCAGGTGAGTTAAAAAAAAAAAAAAAAAAAAGTCAGCTACATGGAGGTCACATGTGGCACTGAGAGAGTCCACAGAAGGCCCCTAACCCTCCTGGGATGAGACTTAAAGCTTCCAGGATGAACTGATTTTGAGCTGAGACCTCAAAGGATAGCTAAGTTATCTGTCCTCTCCCAGCCTCCGCTTCTTCATCTCTGAAATGGGCTTTCATGAGTCAACTCTAAAATGAGGACTATTGCATTCTGCCTTGGATGAGTCGCAGCTGCAGGACTGGGAGTACTCCTCAGGCACGACTCCTAGGCGGAGACAGATTTGCACTTAAATCTGCAGTGCCGCCTGCTTTCTTTGCCGCGGATTCTGACAGTTGTCCTGCTCCAGTGCGCGCGTGCGGACTCAGGCTGCGGGGGCTCGAGCGCGGGGACCACAACTCCCAGAGTGCTTCGCGTCCTCGCCACAGCCCCGGGCCGCAGTTCTGTGCCAGTGCGCATGCGCACTCAGATTGCGGAGCCTCGGGCGCGGGAACCACAATTCCCAGAGTGCTCCGGCCGCTTGCTGCCGCCGCCGCCGCCGCCGCCGAGACCAAGATGGCCGGGAGTAAGTGAGGGCGCCCGCGGCGCGCTGGGTCCGCTGGTTCCCGGAGCCCCGGTGGTGCCGGTGCTGGGGCACGGCGGAGCCTCCGTGCAGGCGGTGGGGGCAGGGCCACAGGGGGGCGCCGAGATCACGAGAGGGCTCCTCCGGGGCGGGGGTGGCACGAGAGGGTTAGAGGTCACCGGAGGCGTCCCCTGCAGGAATGACCCTCCTCGCCCTCCCCTCCAGGACTCGCCGCCTTCCTCAAGGATGCCTGGGCCAAAGAGCCGGTGCTGGTCGCGTCCTTCACCATCGGGGGCCTCGGTGCGTGAGCGTGCAGCGCCCTCACCCAAGGTCCCGTCGCTCCCCACTAGCGCTCTGCCCTGTACCCTCAACGTTCTAGGGCCCCCTCGTGTGTCTGCACCCCGCCCCACCCCCACTATTAGGACCACCCTGTACACACCTACCTGGGAGGTCCATGACCCTCCCCCACCCCACCCACCCCACCCTCAGGGCGAGGTTCTCAGCCCTGGCTGTGCATTAAAAACACGGTCAGAATCCTACCACTCCTCACCCTTGCCCCCCCCCCCGCCCCGCCCCACACTAAGCTTGGAGTGGGGTGGGGTGGAGGTGGGGCTGGGGAATCTCCGGTGAAAAGCCTCTTCCGCGCTGCCTTGACTGACAGCTTCTGTTCTAGAGCAGGGCTGCTCAGACTTTAACGTGCGGGAGGTCTTGTTCAAGGGCAGGCTCTCGGCATAGGTCAGGGATGGGCAGGGAATGCGGCATCTCCCCCAGGTCCCAGGTCCTGTCAGCGCTGCTGGTCTGCAGGCCGCCCGCAGCCCGCTGAGGTTCTAGAACAGTTGTCCCCCATGGCAGCCACAGGCCACACCGGCCACCGAGCGCCTGAAACCGAACCACTGTGAATTGAGCTGGGTAGGCTTTGTGTAAAGTACACACTGGATTGCAAAGCGAATGACAAGTATATAAAATATCTCTGCTTCTTTCATGTTGATGGGGTATTGAAATGATGTTTCCAATATGCCAGGTTAAATCATTTTTAAAAACTCATTTGTATCTTTTATTTTTATGTGCCTGTTAGAAGGTGTGAAACTAAATATGTGGCTCTTATGTTTCTGCTGGACAGTGCTGGCCTAGAACATTCTTTTTACCCCCCACCCCTGCCCTACTCCCTGAGACTCCTGGTGCCCACCCTAGGTGGACTGTGATTTCTGAGACAACCCTTCCTTTCCTCGGTTTGTAACAGTTCATGATTCCACTGGAAGATCCCCAAACCATTCCTCTCACCCACTACCTTGTGCTCCCTGACCACCTCTACACTCATGCCCTCATTCTGTGACCACCCCCATGTCTTCCCTCCTCTGTGCCCTCTAGGTCCCATTCCCGCTCCGTCCACTGATAAGTGGGGCTCTCAGAATGCCATGGGGTTTCCTGGAGGGGCAGGACCTCCCCGCTCCTCTCCTCCTAAGTACCTGACTCCTAGTTTGCTGAGGTTCAGCTTCTGCCCCTCCCCTGTCCTGAAAGCCACCTTCCCCTGGGCCTCACCCGTCTCTCCACAGCTGTGATTCTGCCCATCTTCAGTCCCTTCACCAAATATGCCACCATGATCAACCAGGCCACACCCTACAACTATCCAGGTGAGTGGGAGCTGGAGGGCTGGCCCAAAGCAGGGGTGGAGGGTGAGGAGGGACCTTCCTGCGCTGGGGGAGGAATAATCATGGGTAGGTTCTTCCTCAGCAAGGATCTGAGAACCTGCTGTATGGACTGGACTTTCTTTTTTCTGAGATCTGATCCATGTGCCATAAAAATCATTTCCTGTCTGTTTTTGCACTTTTGAGTTTCTGTTGTCATTCCAGATTTGTATTCCTTTCTGGACTTTTGTCATTCTAGGTGTCTGTCCTGTTTCTGTCTCTCTGCTTTTCCGTACCTCCAGGTCTCTATCTCCCTGCTTCTCTCTGCATCCCCTCTCTCACCTCTCCTCTGGGGTCCCATTTCTCTCTTTGAGTCCAAACTGACAGACTAGCCTTTATGGGCCTCCCAAGACCTGTTGGTCTCAATGGCCCACCCTCCTGCCCCACAGTGCCCCTCCGAGATGATGGGAACATGCCCGACGTGCCCAGCCACCCCCAGGACCCCCAGGGCCCCAGTCTGGAGTGGCTGAAGAAATTGTGAGCACCTCTGGTGACATGGAGGTGGCCCCTTCCCTGTAGTCAATAAAATGCATAGAGTGACCCCAGCATCTGAGCTTGAGTGTGATCAGAGGTGGAAACAGTGGCCAAGGCGAGTCTGCCGGTGAGTTTATTGGGGGTGGGGGGGTCAGTCAAATGGGGGACTGGCTAGGGTGGGGTAGGGCAGCAGTTTGTCTGGCCCCCGAGAAACCCAACTGGAGTCCAGGGCCTCATCTGCTTCGAAGCCAAAGTCTTCCTCGACCTTAATCTGGGGGAGAGAAGGAGCCAGCGTAAGCAGGCCTAGAATCTCGAGAAGGCCCAGCAGCTTCACCATTCAACCTCCTCAACTTCCTCTGTGCACCTGGGAGAAATCCCAATGGTCCCACCTTCCCTTCCACCCATGTTCTCTGACCCTCCTGCTACCCACCCACCCCCAGCTTCCTCCAGATCGCTCTCCTTCCTTTTCCATCCAAGCCCTCACCTGGCTTCTTCCAGCTCTTTATTCTTCCCTGCCCACCCCCACCTCTCCCAGCCCCACCTCCTTTCTCCAGTTGTCCCTTGCCCTGAGCTTGTCCTGAGCCTGCCCTGAGCCTGAATGCTCTACAAGGCCCAGCTCCCACAACACTGCTGCAAAACCCAAGGCCCTGGTCCCACCTGTACCGGGGCTAGTTCTGGAGTCAGCACAGCTCCCGCTCGGCGTCCGTCCCGGGGTGCTCGCCGCCTCTTGCGTCCACTGGGCCCCTCCCCGGGGGTTGGGCTGCTGGGTTCTGGAGGTGCGGGTGTCCTTCGGGGTGGTGACAGCCCCTCTTTCTCTGGGGGCTCATTCTCAGCATTGCCGGGGGTGGGAGCATCTGTGCCCTGGCTGCCCTCGTCCTGGTGGGGAGAAGGGGTGGCAGGTGAAGGCTGTGTCCTGGTGCCCTGTCCCCCCACACCCACCCCCCTGCCTGCCAGGAGGCCATGCTCACCTCCAGGACTATGGTGAGCTGGCTGGCACGGTAGTCATCGCCATAAGCATCCAGCACTCTCATGAGGAACCTGCGTCCGGAGAGAGGCCATTGGGGAGGCACAACCTCAGTATCTGGTGGTTGGAGAAAGGGGCGCCCGACAGCCCAGCCCCAGCTCAGAAGCCAAGGCTGTCCCAGACCCATAAACCCAGAAGATTCAGAGCTGCCAAATCTGAGACCTGGTTGCCAAGTAGTTGAGCAGCAGGGGACATTGGGCCAGACCAGGGGACCTCTCTGCACCTGCTTCCCGCTCTGTTGACAGGACACGACAGCCCTGAGTGGGTGGGCCACCTGAGGGTGACACTGCAGCTGGAGAGTGGCATCTGCTGTGCTCAGCCCACGTTCTGGTGTCAGCTATCTTTATTAGTAACTGAAGGGCAAGACAAAGAGCCCTCCTGCTGACATGACCTTCTCTGCTTCCCTGGTCCCTGCTTCTCAGAGCTCTGAATGCTATCTGGGGGCAAGCACCTGGGTGGAGCACTTTACCTACAATCTTTCCAGGTGTGTATCCATACCTGTTCTGTACCGTGTCTTGGTGCTAGTGATACATCGGGGAACCAAACAAAAACCCCTGTCTGCACCGAACTTGGGACAATCAGCAAATCAGCCAAACAGTAGTAGGAAGGAGGATGCATGATACCTGGAAGAGGGCTGAAACCTCTATAAGTCAGTGGGGAAGGCCTCACTGAGAAGGTGAGGGAGTAGCAGAAAAACACTTCTGGCAGAAGGAACAGCAAGTGCAAAAGCCCTGAGGTGGGAGCAGCATGCATGCTGTGTTCTTGGTAGAGCAAGGTGACGGGCCCTCGAACATAGGGCCTTGTTGGCTACTGTAGGATGATCTTGCTCTGAGAGGTGACTTGGTCTGTCTTACCTCTTATGTTGGTTTTCTTTCTTTCTTTTTTTACTTTTGAAAAAGAATTTTTAAAAATTTATGATAAGATACACATAACATAGTTTGCCAATTTAACCAGTTTTAAGTTAACCAGTACAGCTCAGGGGCATGAAGCACATTCAGTGTTGTGCAGCCATCACTCCTGTTGGTCTCCAGGACTCTTCATTTTCCCAAAGTAAAACTCTGTCCCATTAACTAACTCCCCTCCCCCTAGCAGTCACCACTCTCCAGGTCTATGAACTTAAGTCCTTATATTAGTGGAATCACAGAGTATTTGTCCTCCTGGGACCAGCTCAAATAACGTATTCATGGTTCATGTGTAATGTGGGTCAGGATTTCCTTCCTTTTTTTTTTTTTTTTTTTTTGATTTCCTTCCTTTTTAAGACTAAATGATAATCCTACGTGTGGACCATGTTCCGTTCATCCGTCTATCCACAGATAAGATGCTCGGATGCTTCCACATTTTGGTTGCTGTGAATACTGTTAGGATCCCTGTGTATGCATATCGGTCAGCGGCCCTGTGTTTGAATCTTTTTTTGGGGGGGTATACCTAGGAATGGAGTTGCTAGATCATATAATAATTCTGTTTTTAAATTTTGGGGAATTGCCATACTATTTTTACACAGTGGCCTGTCTTAGGTTTTATAAGTAGACAGCCCCTGAATCTCTGATACCATAGGTCTGGGGTGAGTGAGGCCTTGGAACCTGGGTTTGTGGCAAGTTCCCATGTGGCATTGGGGCTCCTGGTCCAAGGGCCGCACACTGAGAAGCTCGGGGTTGAGCAGCATTCAAGAGAGGCAGCTCAGAGAAGGTGATCACCCTGACTGATCTGTACTGTTAAGGCAAGTGTAGCATTTGCAGATCCCATTCCCAGACTTTTGACCTTATAGCCATCAAGGCCACCCTCCCCTTTCATAAACTCTCTTGGTTTTACTGTAAAAGAATCTTGGCTGATGGTACAACTAGAGAAAAAAAGGTTCACCCAAGGTGTTGTGACAGGAGCCCTGCGAGAGGTGAGGGGAGGCCAGGGAGAGTGTGGCAGGCATGGGCAAGGAGCCATGGCCTGTGGCTCAGGGTGCTGACACCCAGGGTCTGTTCTGAGGGCGCGTCAGACCAGGAGGTGGGAGATAAGCCAATGGGAGGGTTCATTCCCCGACATGAAGCAGCCTGAGGGGGAGCACACGGGGGCAGGGGCGAGGTCAGGGCTAGCTCTGCACGTGTGTGAGGTGACCAGAAGCCACTGTCCAGCAGACGGTCCACAGAGGGGATACATAGCTGAAAGAGCTGCAGACAGGACTCAAAGGTTGGCGGTGTTTAGATGTCCTTCCCGACCACGATGCTGTGAGATGTTCTAGAAGTGCACACAGAACCTTCTGTGAGGACAGGAACGGCCTATACCTGTGCCATGCACCACAGAGCTGCTGGCCACCTGTCGCCGTGTGGTGACAGTAACGAAGGAACTTTTTGAGGTCATTTATTTCAGTTTTGATGTCAGTTGTGACCTGTGCTACTGAGCTGCAGTGCAGGAGCACCACTGAGGGAGCATTTCATTTCATTTTAGTTTGGGCAAAAATCACCACCGGTAGTGGCTGAGCATGTGAATGGAGGCCAGTGCAACTGAAGGGACTGAATTTTCTATTTTGTGTCAATCAATTAAAATTTATTTTGACTAATGTTAAATTTTAGTTTTAATAAACTGTCAGATTAGGTCAGCACCTGTGGCTACCATGCTGGACAGTGGAGGTGTAGATGCAAGGGCACCCAGGGCCAAGGTACTGGGGCCAGTGGGTGGGGGAGTCCAGGTGAGTGAGGGACCTGCTTCCAGGTGGGCGCATCCTGTGGGTCAGGTGAGTGCATGGCTGAGGACTGACCAGGGGTCAGCATCCTGGCGCCTTCTCAGAGTACAGGTCACAGACATTGGGACATAGCACGTGGCCGGAGGCTCTGGGCACAGCCCATGAACTCCTTCCTCTTCAGTACAGCAGCTACTGAGATTTTGGCGTTACCCAATCTCAACCGAGATGGGAAACAGACTCAGAGAGGTATGTGGCTTGCTGAGCATCACACAGCAAAACTGCTCGAAACCAAGTGTGTGACTCTACATCATGATCCTGTTCTGCTGGACCTCCCATTCAAAACGAGTGCACCTGCCACCCAAGCCTCCCTCAGCCCATCCGGTGAGGCCTGCACAGACACGAAGGAGGCAAGAATCGCCAGAGGTGGTAGAAACAGCAGCTGGGAGCAGAGGCCCGGGGCCCAGGGAGGGGGGCGTGCAGGGGCTTACCTCCGCTCCTGCTGCAGTCTCCGTGTTATCCTTTGCACCTGATGAAGTCTGTTCAGGACCCGCTCATTCACCTGCAGGGAGCCAGAAGGCACAGGTCACCTGGACTCTGCTCACTTATTCCATGTGGGATGAATGTAGCGCCAGCGGGGGCCCAGAGGCCTCAGGGAGCCGGCCACACTCCCCATGGCCTCTGGGGCTGCTGCGCCCACTCCTTTCCTGCATCTGCGCCTCCCTAGCTGGCTGCCTCCTGTCCTGGGGGCCTTCCCACATGCCAGAGGAGCTCCCTCCCTCAAGCCTGACCTCAGAGGTTACCTCCTCAGGGAGTCCACCCAGACCTCCCACCACACAGCAATACCCCCTTTTCACTCCCCCTACCAGAACTGTGCACCCAGCTACTCCTCTGCTTTGGCTTTCGTTAAAATGCTCCTTGCCGCCTTCTAGCCTATCCACTTCTCTTGCTCACTCTCTCCCACCAGACCATAAGCTCCAAAGGACAGGGGTTGTGCCTGTGTCCCCACTCCCTAAGCAGAACCCTGTAGGGGGCAGGGGGGCTCCATCAGTATTTGCTAAATGCATGCCTTCCTGCTGTGTACAGTGGTGGGGGACAGCAAGCAGGTTCACATGCTGGAGACGAGGAGGAGGTGGCCTACTTCAGGGCTATCAGAGAGGCATGTGGGCTGAGACACGAACGAGCAGGTACTTCCCTGGATCGGAAAGACCTGGGTTCAAATCCCAGCCTGCCACTCTCAGCTGTGTGACCTTGGGCAAGTTACCTAACCTATCTTAGTCTTGCATTTCACCACCTGTCTTGAATAACGCCACCTGTTCTAATGGGACAGATTAAGAGCAGAAAATCAAATGCCAGATACATTTGAGCAAATGCTTGAGTCCCTCTGGACCTGGTATTTGTGTGCTAAACAGGGCTTGGGGTCCCCGCTGCAAGTCGGGGGAGCTGGGGGTGGGGAGGTAGGTAGAGGTAGCAGGGCATCCTGAGATGTCGTGTTTTGTAAAGCCTAGGGCAGGCTTGGAACACGGTGGGTGCTCCCATGTCACAGTGGTCGCTCTGACGTCAGCACCCATGTACTGAGAAGCCCTGTGAACACAGAATGCCAGGGATGAAATGTTATGGCTACCATGGGATTCAGGTGAGGAGTCTCCAGGAGAGAAGAGGTAGGAGGGAGGTCGGGGTGGGGCCAACAACTGCCTAGTACAAGATGTATAGTATCTGTGAATATCACATCTGATTTGTCTCCACACTATTTTACACCAACACATGTGAACACACATAAAACCATATAGCAAATAGCATCCTGGATCATCCTAGCTGTTCCCAGGTGCACGTAGACTCAGCTTCAGAGCAGCTTCTGGGGCTGACCTGCTCCAAGCACTCCCACTGCCCTCACTTCCCATGCGGTTCTCCCCAACATCTCCTGTCAAAACAAGTGTCTATTTGGCTTCAGGCAGTCTGATGCGCTCATCCTAAGGGGGCTTCAACGTCCGCCCTGGTTCTCCACCTGCTCTGTCTCCTGACCCCTGTTCCAGTGCAGACTGCATCCTCTCCTGCCCAGGCCACTACACCAGCCTCCCTTCTTTCCCAGCTCCCCAACACCACCATTAGGGGTCAGATGGTGTCCCCCCAAAAAAGTACTTCAGAATGTGACCTTCTTTGGAGATGGGGTCTTCACAGAGATGATCAAGTGAAACGAGGTCGGTAAGCACCTGACCCAACATGACCATGTCCTCATACAAGGAGAAAAGCAGGGCAAAGACAGGGACCCCCCCCCGGGGAGATCGCTATGTGGGTGACGGCAGAGACCTACCAGTCGGGTGCCAGCAAGCACCAGATGCAAAGAGAGAGGCACGTGGTAGATTCCTCACCGCCTTCAGAAGGAACCAACTGTGGACTAACACCCTGATCTTGCACTGGCAGCCTCAGAGCCATGACAGTACACTTCTGTTATTTAGTGCCCCGTTCGTGGCACTAAGACTAACACGACCATACTCAGGCTTTCAAACACCTAGACCTGACCCTCTCCCTTCCCCCTCACTTAAATGTTAAAACAAACGCCAAACTTTATGCCCCGGTGTTCCCAGCTTTTCAAGATCTGGTCCAGGCCAACCGCATGCTCCTCATTCTCACCGAGGAGCTGATGCAGTGATGCAGCTGAGAACCTGTGTCTGGGGCAGAAGCCATGGGGATGGGGGCAGGGGAAGGATTCAACAGGACAGGAGGACCTGATGAGAAGGGTACAGGAGACTTGAAAAGTCTGATCAGCGGGGAACATGAGAGGCACCTACAAACATCAGTGAGCTGAGCTGGGTCACCAGGGATGCTCAGAGCACAGGGCTCTCCCAGTGCCTTGTATGGTGCCTGATACACAATAGGTACAGAACCACTGAACGATTCACTCAGCCAGGTAAGGAAGGCAGGCATGTGGACAGAGAAGGGGTAATTTAGGCCAGGGGACCCCAGAACGGGGGAATCCGCACTCACCTACCTGCTCGATCTCCCGGCAGCGCCGACCTAGCACCTGGTACTTCCTACGATTTAGTTCCCGCTGGCGCCGCCGCTGGCCCCGGGCAGCCTCTTCCTCTTCATCTCGCTCCCGGAGACCTGAGCCACCCAGACCCCCGGACACGAACTCCACTTCCGTCTCCAGCTCACTCTCCAAAATGTGACCACCGAACAGCGGCGGCAGCGCCAGCTCCGAGCCTGGCGGCGCCGAGAACTCTTCAAAGCCCACGGCTGCCATGGTCCTGTAAGGTCAGTAGGTTCAGGAATCCTGAACCACCGGCCCCAGCCTCTCCTCCCTCAGCCCCGGGAGTCCAGATCCCCAGCCCCTCCTCCCTCAGACCCGGGAGTCCCACTAGAGTTCGAGCCCCGACCCCTCCTCCCAGGATCCAGGTGTCCATACCCCCAGACTTGCTCCCCGAGGATCGCAGGGACTTCAAGCCCCCACTCAGACCCAGGAGCCGGGGCCTCCAACCTCGTCTGTCTCTCAGATTCAGAACTCCAACTCCTAGCTTTTTTCCCCCTGGACGTCCAAGCGCAGACCCCGGTCCTTAAGAGGGCTCAGCGAAAGCAGCTGCATGAACTACAATCCCCATCCGCCCTCAAATAAAAGCGCAGATGGGTGTACGCGATGCAGCCGCAATGCCTTTTGGGAGCGGTAGTTTCCTCCAAAGCCACTCACCCCTCTCTCTGCTCCAATTCCATGTCTCTCTCCAGCTCCAGCCGCCGCGGGTCTCAGAACGCCCAGCCTCGCAAACCTCTAGGTTAAGTCCTTCGCAAAACTACCTGTCCCATCGGGCTTCACGGCCTCGGCATCCGGGTCATTGCCGCTGGGTTTTCTGGGAATTGTAGTTCCCTGCTTCCGGCTTCGCTCCTTACCCCCGTCCACCTTCACCTCCACCCGGAGTTCCGCCCTGCTTAAAGGCCTTGCTTTCTCATCTCACTCCTTCCTCGGTCGTCTTAGTTGTCCCCGTCTTTATTCTTGTCTGGGCACCTTCTCACTGGCTAGGGCGATGCTCCGCTTAGCAGGCTCAGTACTCGGCGGGCCGTCAGCCCGACAAGTCCCTTCTCCTCTGCTTACCCCCCTCTCCGCTTCGCTGCAGGAACTAATAAAGTTGTTGTTCCAAAGGCGTCCGGGAATGACGCGAGGGCGGGAGCCAATCAGAGCGCGGATTTGACGCGACGCCGTCGCGAGCCTGGGACGTCATCAGTGGGCGCCGACCACTGTTCGGAAGCGACGCTCCTAGAAACCGTCGTGCGAGGCGGGGAGAGGTGAGTGTAAGCGAGACGAGGGGAGTGGGGAGGCCGGGCTCTCGGGTCCGGGGGCGGGAGTGTGCAGGGAGAGAGATACACCTTACTGGAGGGGTGGCGCGAAGGTCCTCCAAGCCTCTGCGGCGTCCGCGCTCTGGCGGTGTAGCGGGAGCAGACCCCGTTGCTGCCGTGTCTGTGCCGTGCTGGTTCCTGAGGAGACGGGTTTAGGTCGCTAGAGCGTCTGGGACGCGCGGGGCTCCCGGGGTGACGGGAGGAGACCCGGGGGCTGAGCAGGGGTCGGGCCAGGAGGGGAGTGGGCGGCCTCCTGGTGTAGCTGGGAACAGATGTGGTGCCCGGGTCTGCCTCCCGTCAAGTGGGGAAACGGGAGAGGATGTGCACAGATACCCACGTCCTGCGTATGGGGAGCAAGGTGTGTTCTGTGGGAAGAGAGCTTTTCTGCAGAGAAAGTGAATGAGAGAGGCATGTATGAGACCACGCAGCAATGCTGTGTCTTGTGAAGAGAGAGAGGTGACTAAGTATAAAGGGGATGTCGCGTCCGAGGGAGAGAGGAGGGCGTGAGGGGAAACTGACCTCAGACAGCTGGACACCCAGAGGTCCCAAACTGCCACCTCGAGGGCCAGGCCTGGCCTGTAGCCTGTCGGACTCTACCTGTGCTGTGCTGGTTTGGCGAGGCTTTCTTTAGTTTTAGTTAAATCATCCCCTTGAATAATCACAAGGGAACTTTGAAACTGAGAGATTCTACATAAAAGTCCTGAATCTCTTGAGAAAACCTGGCGCCATGCAACCAACAGTCCCACTTGCAAGGCTCATGTGCAGCTGCTCGTGGGCCGCACGTTTACACTGCCCCCGAGCTCTCTGCACCCCTGTCACCGCGGGGGCCTCCCTCCACAAATCACCCGCTAAGCCTCTGGTTTTATGTTTCAGGGGGGCATGGTGTCGAAGGGAAGGGAATGAGGGATTTGTTCTTTGAAACAGTGAAAGCACAGGAAGGAGGAGAGGTTTCTCACTTTAAAGAAGTAAAAGCAGCGGGAGGATGGTGGCGGGATTGTACCTTGCTGAGTCGTGCTTCCTGCTCTTTTCCACATCATGGGACTCAAAGAAAATACTCGTTTTGTCCAACACCGGGAGTAGATGAGGAGACTGCTCATGACCAGAGGGGATCAGCCTGGGGGCTCCAGACACTTGAGGCCCCACATGGTTGCCATGATGGCTGGGGAGATTGGTATTTTAGGATATCTGTCACCCAACAATTTTGAAGAGGGGTCTCTGTATGGGAGAAAAATGGTCAGAAGAGAGGTCCCATCTCATCAAGGGGAGGTTTTTAAAGTCTTCAAGTCTTTTAAAGTGGTTGTGTGAGGGGCATGCTGTGTCTTTTCCAGTGAAGTAAGTGTGAGAAGGGAAGGTGGTGTGAGCTGTGACCAGAGATCACCTAGTTCTGGGAGGTTTGTTCACAAAGTGATTCAGTGGGTGTTTAATGAGCATCTATTAGGTGCCAGGCACAATTAGGTGCCAAAGAACAAAGCAAAAGAAAATACCCGTGCTTATGGAGCCTGCATGCTTGTGGGGCTGACCCGTGAAGGACCAGGCCAAGCCCCTCTCGTTAATGAGAGGAGATGCTGCTTTCCCTTCCCATAGGCCTCGGCATGTCTCTGGCAGATGAGCTTCTGGCCGACCTTGAGGAGGCGGCAGAGGAGGAAGAAGGAGGAAGCTATGGGGAGGAAGAAGAGGAGCCAGCAATCGAGGATGTGCAGGAGGAGACGCAGCTGGATCTTTCTGGGGATTCAGTCAAGAGTATCGCCAAGCTGTGGGACAGCAAGATGGTGAGTGGGCTGTAGAGAGAAGCTGCCGGGAGGGCTGATGTGTGCAGTTGCTCTTCTTTCTGAGAGTCCTGAGTTCTGTCTCTCTGTCCTCCCTGAACAGTTTGCTGAGATCATGATGAAGATTGAGGAGTATATCAGCAAGCAGGCCAAGGCCTCGGAAGGTACCTCTCCCCTCCTGCTCCCTCTCACCCACCCAGCTGTGTCCACCCAGCCCCTGGGCTCCTTTGCTGCGTACAGCTTTGAAAGTTTGGTCTGCCTGCCTCTCAGCCTTTTTGAGAGCCCTCTTTTTCTTTTCCATCCCAACCCAGTCTCTTCTCCCCTGAGAACACATCACATCATAAAGCTGATGTTCCTTAAGTCCTTGCTCTGTGCTGAGCACTTACTAATTGCAGTAGGACTTGCCTCAAGATTCCTCCGGCTTCAGGGATTCATGTGACTGCTTGAGGGTCTTGCCACATCTGTGAACACTTGTTTTGTTTTTTACTTAATTTTTTTTTTCAAATCAGTGTACTCTTTTCTTTGAATTTACCTAAAAAGGAAAGTTATTGCTACTGCGAGTAGAAAACTGGTATCACTTGGTAAGTAGAGAGTAATTCTAAAACGCACAGTTTTCAGATCATCAGCTTTGGGGCATGCTACATTGCCTCTGAATACTCAGCCCAGCTCTGAGAGGCTTCTCCTGTTGCCACCCATTCTTCTTAACAGTTTGGAGTTCCGGAATGGAATTCATTGGCAGAGGCAGCCATGGGAGGTTGTCAGTGCAGCAGTGGTGTGGGCAGAGCAGAGTTGCAGGCAGACCTACTCTTTCCTTCCTTCCTTGTAAAGTTTTCATGAGGTGCCCTGTGGCAAGCCCGCATGGGCACTGGGTGCACTGGGGAACCCACCCAACTCTCTGCTCTCAGGATACTCGGTGTCTGGCAAAGCGGATAGGTCAGGTCTGGGCAGTGGTTGTGGGCGGTGCCTGCTGGGGTAGGGAGAGCTGGGGGCATTGGAGCCACCAGAGCGGGGCTGACCCTGCCTCAGGCCATACCTGAAATTGGCTTTGAAGCATGAATACACATACCAGGCCAAGAACAGCAGCTATATGCCCTGAGAAAGAGAACTGTGTGTGCAAAGCCTCACATGTCTGGAGTGGCAGAGGCAGCAGGAGAAAGTGCCAGATCCTGCAGGATTTTGAGCACCAGGCCAGCGAGCTGTGGGGAGCGGTAGAAGGGACACTCCCTGATGTCGGGTCAGGCTCGGAGTTAGGTCAGACCTGATCTCACCTGGTGTTTGGTGGAGGAGGTGAACACAGAACACCTCCAACCTGGGTGGCGGTTATGTCTAACGGATGTGGCAGGAGTTCCGCAGGAGCACAGAGGAGACATCTGACCCTCCTGAAGGGGGAGGGAAGGATCCTGAGGTGCTGTCTGAGTCTCAAGATGCAGAAACATTTGAGTGATCAGGGTTAAGAATGCAGGTGCTGGGGCTAGATCTCAGGTCTGCCATCTGCTGGGTCCATGGCTTTAGGCCACATCCCTCCATTTCTCTCTCTCTGCCTCAATGGTCTGATGTGATGCCAGCCTCCCCAGATGATAGTGGTAAAACAGGTTAATACCTGTAAGGCACATAGAGCAGTGGCACTTACGTGGTGAGTCCCATGTGTGTTGGCCACTGCACCTACGGCCTGTGACCATGTTCTCACTGTCATCATTGTTAAAACCTGGAGAGGAACCTTTTGGAAACAGATGTGAGGAAGGGCCATGCTAGGGAGGGGGAACAGCATATGCAGAGGCCCAGAGGAGAGGAAGCAGCCCTGAGTGCTCGGGCACTGCAGTCAGTCCTTCCTGGCTGGTGTGTGATAAGATGGTGGTGTCTTGAAAGAGTGGGGCTTGGACGGTGCAAAGGCCAGACTGTGGAGTTGGAGAGTCAGCAGGTACCTACAGAGCAGTGCCCGTGCGCCAGGCACTATTGTGGGCATCTGGGCACTGGGGGTGCAGAACTTGTCTTCATAGTGTTTCCCGTCTGGGGAGCTTGCACCTCGGCCTCAGTGGTGTGGGGATCCCCTAAGGGGTTAGTTCCGGGGCGACACGCCGTGGTGTCTAGACTGGCCTGGAGAGAGAGAAATGGGAGGTGTGCCAGCGTGGAAACCCTGGAAAACCTGGAAAACCTCCAGGTTTTCTTATTAGCCTCCCAGCTCCCTTCCAACTACACCTCCTGACTGTGGGAGCCTAGACACTCACCCACCAAGGCTGCTTCTCATCTTCACAGTGATGGGACCTGTTGAGGCGGCCCCTGAATACCGAGTCATCGTGGATGCTAACAACCTGACCGTGGAGATCGAGAATGAGCTGAGTGAGTGGCAGGAAGGGCAGAGATGGCCCTGCCTGCTGTCCCTCCCACTCTCCTCCCATCCACAAGGAGAGGACAGGCAGGACCCTGGTTACTTTCCCCACTGGCCTTCCCCAAGATCCTGCCCCAGACTCCTCATACTAGCTGTAGTCCAGATTCAGCTGCCATAACAGCAGCTTAAAAAAAAGAAAGTGTGCTTTTCTCCGATGTGAGAATCTGGATGAGGAGTCCAGCCCTGGAGTCAGGCTCTTTCTGTCTTGACCTGCCACCTGTGTCAGTCAGGGCACAAAGTGACTGTCCACCTCCAGTCATCACCTCCACATCCTCACCAGCAGAACAGGGAAGAAAAAGAGGGCACAGTTCTTTAAGGGGGTGACCTGAAAATTGCATGCATCACTTCATATGATATCCTGTAGACCAGAACTAACTTGCAGGGCCACACCTGGCAGCAGGGGAGTAGCGTTTTTTGCTGGGTACCCACGAACCCAGCTAAATTCAGGGGTTCAGTTATTTAAAAAGAAGCAGGGAGATGGGTGTTGCGGACAGCCAGTGGAGTCTGCCTGCCCCCTTATCAGCTACCTGTTCTCCCTACCTTAGACATCATCCATAAGTTCATCCGGGATAAGTACTCAAAGCGCTTCCCTGAACTGGAGTCTCTGGTCCCTAATGCACTGGATTACATCCGCACGGTCAAGGTGAGTGGACAGAGGTGGGGACTCAGGAACAGTGGAGTTCTCTTGACTACCCCTCATGTGAAGGGGAGCAGGGAGCAGGTGAATGACCTGGAATGTGTTTAGTGAGGCTGCTCCAGGCCTCAGCTGCCTTTCTCGTTATTGAGGCCTGCAGATACTGGCAGGGGCCGAGTGGTGGCTCAGCTGCTCCAGGCTCCCCAGCAAGAAAGGGATGAAGCCTGGAAAGGATGTTCTCATGGCTCCTCTGCCACCCATCCAATCCTGCTGCTTCCTTGGATGGGTCTCCCAGGAAGGGCTGGGAGCTGCTTGAGGCTGAGGAAGCATGGAGGGAGATGAGGGGGTCTCTCATGCCACCAACAGTGGTTGGAGCAGGTGGCATTGAGTCGATATCTAAAGGTTGATGCAGGGGCAGCCATGCAGAGATATGGGGGGGAAAGCCTGGAGTACCAAGAACGGAAGATAATGACAAGCTGTGATATGTTCAGAAGGGAGGAAGTGAGGGCAAAGTCAATGAGGTTGCATCCCCTGTGACCCCCAAGGCTTTGGGCCTTCTGGAAAAGCCATGAGAGGGCCAGATACTAGTGAGAGTGGGGACACCGGTGAGGAGATTCCTGTGTGCTGCCAGGAGGAGGTGAGGATGGTGCAGGGGGCATCCATGCAGGAAGCAGTGTGGTCAAAGTTGCATTTTGAGTTGCTGCAGACAGTGGGTCTGCCTGGTTCTGGTTCTAGACCAGCAGTGCAGGAGCAATGGTACCGATGTTCTGAGTGGTGAAGTCCTGGGAGCTGGGAGCAGGCAGCCTTCATCCAGACCCCAGATGTCCCCAGAAGAGACTCAGCTAGGTGCAGGGGCAAGAGAGCTCCTCAGGCCTTCCTGAATCCCTGCGCCTCCCCCTCTTGCCTTCTCACCTCCAGGAGCTGGGCAACAGCCTGGACAAGTGCAAGAATAACGAAAACCTACAGCAGATCCTAACCAACGCCACCATCATGGTCGTCAGCGTGACTGCCTCCACCACCCAGGGGTGCGTGCATAGGGTGGGACCATGCACTGCAGCCCCCTCGAGCCCATCTAACAGCAGATGAGGATCTTGGGGTCCCAGCGATACAGGTGTCCATCTCAGGAGGACAGTTTATTTCTGTCTCATGAATGTTTAATAAGGGCCCCCTGTAACCCAGGTTCCATGCTGGGCCCTAGGGTGCTCGGTCAGTGGAGAGCCTGAGGCCTTGAGTGCTGAGGTGAGCCAGGTACACTGCTAGGCCCAGGGTGCTTGGTCAGTGAGGAGTCAGGCCTTGAGTGCTGAGGTGAGCCAGGTACCCTGCTGGGCCTGGAGGGGCTCATTCAGTGGGGAGCCTGAAGCCTTGAGTGCAGAGGCAGAGGGCCATCCCATAGAATGTTTGTCTCGGGCATGTTGTCCCTCGTTGGAATGAAAGTGTCTGAAGTCAGGGACCTTGTGTTGGCCCCTTGGTCTCCACCTTCCCCTCTGGCCTCTGTGCCTAAGAGGAGGAACTGTCTTGAACCCCAGAGCAGAGTCCTGGGGTGTGGAGACCTCTCTTGGGCTCTCATTCTGTTTGTTGAATAAATGCCAGCCAAGCATGGGGAACTGTTCTGAGGGCAAAGATTAGAGAAGTTTGCAAAGGGGAGGCGGGAGGCTGCTCTGCCCGAGCTCCTATCTAGGAGGAAACAGGTGCAGGTGCATACACAGGTCAAGCTGGAGGGCAAGTGTCAGAGTGCAGATGGGGTGCCAAGGGATACTTATCCTGCTGGGCTGGGTGGCTTCCTGGAGGAGGTGACGACTCCATCTCAGGCAGGGACCAGGCTCTAGTGGGAGAACAAGTGGGCTCTAGCTTGTCCCTGATGGGGGCAGCTATGAGCATGAACCCACTGGACTTTGGTTGCAGGGCCTGTGGCAGCCTCCATGGTCCCCCTTAGTGCTCTTTACAGCGTGGGTGGGGTAACAGGGAAGGGTGTGGCTGGGTGTGGTTACCAGCTCTGCGGGTTGGCCAGTCCCCTTTGCCATCTCACCCTCGGGCCCCCTCTGTAAAACGACAGTGATAACAGCCCCCCTTTGTGGTTTTCTTCCACAAGTACTTGGTCAGCATCTTCCATGTACCAGAGATGGGCTGGCCATGCTGCTGAGGATCAGGTGTGGGGTCCCTCTTCAGGGGCTGACTGTCTCCCGTCAGAAGTGGACGGAAAGTGGGGAGGCTGTAAACAGGCACAGTTTGGCAGCTGGTAACAGTGGGCCTCTGGCTGGCGAGGCAGAGACCTAGAGGATGAGGAAGAGTAGTGGAGGCCCACAGGCAAAGGCTCTGACACCGGCTTGCACCTGGCAGAGACTGGCATGGGCAGGCAGGCCCTGGCCGGCAAGGGTGGTGCCCTAGGTTCCTGGCAGCTCCTGCTTCCAGGCCTTAGGGCTGACGGGACTTGGAATTGCCCTGACGTGCACATATGTGTACAGACGTGCACACACCGCTAGGAGGACACGGGCTCTCGTGCTGGTCAGGTGGGATCCCCAGGAGGGGCAGGGGTCCAACCCAGTCACATCATTAACCACTGCAGGCAACAGCTGTCAGAGGAGGAGCTAGAGCGGCTGGAGGAGGCCTGTGACATGGCACTAGAGTTGAACGCCTCTAAGCACCGCATCTACGAATATGTGGAGTCTCGGATGTCCTTCATCGCGCCCAACCTCTCCATCATCATTGGGGCATCCACAGCCGCTAAGATCATGGGTGAGGCCCTGGGGTGCGGTGGAGATATGGGGCCATCCTCGGACAGTGTGACCTTGAGGAAGCCACATCCCTCCTCTACGGGACAGGACCCTACTCCCCCTCACCCTCATCCTGTCATCCCTCCTAGAGATCACAGAAGTCACCCAGCCTGCTATTCCTGCACACACGGAGAAAGGATGGCAGCCCTGAGCCAGGCTGGACTAGGCAGGCGCAGGAGGAGATAGCATGGCTGCTGGAGAGGCTGGCCCTCCTCAGCTCTGCAGAGACCCTAGGGCTGCCTGGCACTGGCTGTGTCAGCTCTTAGGATCTCGGTTTCATGCATGAGGTGGGGTGCCAGTCGGGACGATGTGTTAGGGCTGAGGGTGGTGCCTCATCTGCCAGCATGCCCTCTTGGGCTCCTAGCCCCCTCAGCTGAGGGATTCTTTGGGGGAGTTTGGTAAAACAGCTGTGCTAGGTTGCTCAGGCTGCCCTAACAAAGTGTCGCCGGTCGGGGCAGGCAGTGGGGGCCTTACCGGGGGTTCATTGTCACACAGCCCTGGAGGCAGGGAGGCCAGGAGCAGCATGTCAGCAGGCTGTGCCCTGCAGAGGCCTCTCTCCTCGGCTTGTAGGTGGTCATCTACTCACATGGCCTCCCCTCTGCCTGTTTGTGTCCTCATCTCTTCTTACGAGGATGCTGGTCACACTGGATCAGGACCCATCCAATGATGTCATTCTTTTAATCACTGCTTTCAAGGCCCGTCTCCAAACACAGTCCCATTCTGTGGTACTGGGGTGTAGGGCTTCAACACAGGAATTCAGGGAGACACAGCTTAGCTCGTAGCGCAGCCTTGGGTGGCAGGTGTGTGCATAGCTGCAGGGCAGAAGGAGGCAGTGGTTTCAGAGCAAGATAAACTTATTAGGTGTGGATCCTCCTTCCCCCTTCGCTGACCTCGCATCTTTGGGCAGGTGACATCTCATACCTTGGTTTCCCTGGTGGTGTGGGGCTTTGCTCCTGTCCTATGACTGCGGGGCTAAAATCAAGGTATTAGTTCCTGTATAGAGTTTCCGGGAAGGGATCCACTTCTGGCTTTTTCTAGCTTTTAGAAGCTTCCTGCATCCTCCCACCTGAAAGTCTCCTGTTTCACATGCCTGTGACTCTGCCTTTCCCTTCCACTACCCTGTCTCAAGGTCCTTCACATAATTATATCTGCATAGGGTCATAGGTTGTAGGGATTGTGATGTCTGTGTGTGTGTGGGGGGGGGGGGGGCGTTCTTCTGCTCACACATGGATTGCCATGCTTGTGTGGGAAGCGTGTGTTTGATCAAACAGTTGACCTAGTCCTTAAAAACGCCCAGTGCAGGGCCTGGCACAAGCAGACCCCTGTCAGAGGTAGGCATTTTTACCTACAGCTCTTCCTCCCCTCCCCTGGGCCTGCAGATGCGCTCACGGGAACCCAGAGATGATTCACATTAGGCCCTGTCATCAGGGTGTCCCCAGTATGGTGGTAACTGTTATAAAACAGAGCAGGGGCTGTGTAGCTCTGCAGACTTGGGGGCAAGTTCCTGTTGGGCTGCCGCCTCACTTTCCATCCTCAGGCAGGTGATTTCACCTCTCTGAGCCTCCTCTGAATCCTCCTTCTGAAAGGGGACTTATCAGGCCCTCCCAGGCAGAGCCCACCCAGAAATTCAACCAGAAACTCACCTAAAGGCACAAAGCATTCGGTGAGCCCCCAAACAAATGTCCTGTGTTCCTTTTGACCTGTTTCCCTCCTTCCTGTTGCAGGGGTGGCTGGGGGCCTGACCAACCTCTCCAAGATGCCCGCCTGCAACATCATGCTGCTTGGGGCCCAGCGGAAGACGCTGTCCGGCTTCTCGTCCACGTCTGTGCTGCCCCACACTGGTTACATCTACCACAGTGACATTGTGCAGTCTCTGCCCCCGGTGAGTGCCACTGGCATGTGGCTCCCCGCAGAGCCTTTTGCTGGGCCAGAAGCAGCCTTGTCCAGAGGGCAGTGTGAGCCCAAGCAAGTTGCCCCCTCTGCTCCTCAGTTCCCATTGACTAGGAGCTCAGAGGATAGGGTCACACGGGGCATAGGAACAAGGACCCCAGAGCAGATGTACAGGGGTAGGGATTCTGGAGCTCTACTTAACAACTGGGCAAGAGGCATGAGCTGTGCCTCAGTGTTGTAAAATGGGGGAAATAGAACCTGCTTCCTGGGGTTGTGATTAGGACTCCTATATGAAACACTTCCAGGTCTTGCACATAACAAGCGATGTCATTAGCTTGCAAGTTGTAGGGGTCTCCAAGCCATCCTTGGGTTCAGTAGCCCACTAGAGGGGTGTACAGACTCCAAGTTGACCCACTTGGGCTATGGTTTGTCGTCGTGAAAGGACAGACTCATTTCAGCCACTGGAGGAAGCGTATGAGGCAGGAGCCAGAAGTGCCAGCCTCAGCGCTTCCAGTCATCCTCTCCATCAGGACATGTCACTCCTGGCCTCCACATGTGACAGCGTGCAGAAAGAACCGCCCCCAGGGAGGCCCAGCTGAGCCTTGAAGTTCAGTCTTTCCTGGGGCTTAGTTGAATAGATGTGACTGGGTAGCCCAGGTGGTTGATCTGGGCCCCAGGTTGAGAGCCTGTAACCCAAAGACCTCACCCTAAATAACACGGTTGGTCTCTGCCTTGTCCGAGGCCCCCAGGCCAAAAGATCACTGCCCAGGAGATGAGGGCAAGGTTACACATAGCCACCACTAACTTTGTTTTATCATCATTATTAATTGAGACGTGTGGCTGGGGGTTTATGTGTACCCTCTTGGTGTGTCTCAGAACAAGAGCCACCTTCCTTTGGTGACACAGGACACAACTTTCTGTTACACAAATGGATGTTTCTACTCAGTCATTGGTTTTATTTTTTTTTCTCTTCCTTCTTTATTTTTTAATATGTATCTTTTTTTATTGGAGTTCGATGTGCCAACATATAGTATAACACCCAGTGCTCATCCTGTCAAATGCTCCCCTCAGTGCCCATCACCCAGTCACCCCATCCCCCTGCCCCGCTTCCACAACCCTTTGTTCGTTTCCCAGAGTTAGGAGTCTCTCATGTTCTGTCACCTTCTCTGATTTTTCCCTTTCATTTTCTGTCCTTTCCCCTATAATCCCTTTCACTATTTTTTATATTCCCCGTATGAGTGAACCCATATAATGATTGTCCTTCTCCAATTGACTTACTTCACTCAGCATAATACCATCCAGTTCCATCCACCTCAAAGCACATGGTGGGTATTTGTCGTTTCTAATGGCTGAGTAATATTCCATTGTATACATAAACCACATCTTTATCCATTCATCTTTCGATGGACACCGAGGCTCCTTCCACAGTTTGGCTATCGTGGACATTGCTGCTATAAACATTGGGGTGCAGGTGTCCTGCCGTTTCACTGCATCAGTATCTTTGGGGTAAATCCCCAGGAGTGCAATTGCTGGTTCATAGGGGAGCTCTATTTTTAACTCTTTGAGGAACCTCCACACAGTTCTCCAGAGTGGCTGCACCAGTTCACATTCCCACCAACAGTGCAAGAGGGTTCCCCTTTCTCCGCATCCTCTCCAACATTTGTTGTTTCCTGTCTTATTAATTTTCCCCATTCTCACTGGTGTGAGGTGGTATCTCAGTGTGGTTTTGATTTGTATTTCCCTGATGGCATGCGATATGGAGCATTTTCTCATGTGCTTTTTGGCCATGTGTATGTCTTTGGTGAGATTTCTGTTCATGTCTTTTGCCCATTTCATGATTGGATTGTTTGTTTCTTTGCTGGTGAGTTTAAGAAGCTCTTTATAGATTTTGGATACTAGTCCTTTATCTGATAATGTCATTTGCAAATATCTTCTCCTATTCTGTAGGTTGTCTTTTTTTAGTTTCTTTTAGTGTCTTTTGTTTCTTTTGCTGTAGAGAAGCTTTTTATCCTGATTAAGTCCAATAATCATTTTTGCTTTTGGTTCCCTTGCCTTCATAGATGTATCTTGCAAGAAGTTGCTGTGGCCAAGTTCAAAAAGGGTGTTGCCTGTGGTCTCCTCTAGGATTTTGATGGATTCTTGTTTCACATTTAGATCTTTCATCCATTTTGAGTTTATCTTTGTGTATGGTGCAAGAGAGTGGTCTAGTTTAATTCTTCTGCATGTGGATGTCCAATTTTCCCAGCACCATTTTTTGAAGAGACTGTCCTTTTTCCAGTGGATAGTCTTTCCTGCTTTCTCGAATATTAGTTGACCATAAAGTTGAGGGTCCATTTCTAGAGTCTCTATTCTGTTCCATTGATCTATGTGTCTGTTTTTGTGCCAGTACCACACTGTCTTGATGACCACAGCTTTGTAGTACAACCTGAAATCTGGCATTGTGATGCCCCCAGCTCTGGTTTACTTTTTCAATATTCCCCTGGGTATTCGGGGTCTTTTCTGATTCCACACAAATCTTAAGATGATTTGTTCCAACTCTCTGGAGAAAGTCCATGGTATTTTGATAGGGATTGCCTTGAATGTATAAATTGCCCTGGGTAGCATGGACATTTTCACAATATTAATTCTTCCAATCCATGAGCATGGAATATTTTTCCACCTCTTTGTGTCTTCCTCAATTTCTTTCAGAAGTGTTCTGTAGTTTTTAGGGTATAGATCCTTTACCTCTTTGGTTAGGTTTATTCCTAGGTATCTTATGCTTTTGGGTGCAATTATAAATGGGATTGACTCCTTAATTTCTCTTTCTTCAGTCTCATTGTTAGTGTAGAGAAATGCCACTGATTTCTGGGCATTGATTTTGTATCCTGCCACATTGCTGAATTGCTGTATGAGTTCTAGCAATCTTGGGGTGGAGTCTTTTGGGTTTTCTAGGTACAGTATCAAGAAGATACTTGTCATCTGCGAAGAGGGAGAGTTTGACTTCTTCTTTGCCAGTTTGAATGCCTTTTTTTTCTTTTTGTTGTCTGATTGCTGAGGCTAGGACTATGTTGAATAGCAGTGGTGAGAGTGGACATCCCTGTCGTGTTCCTGATTCTTAGGGGAAAGGCTCTCAGTTTTTCCCTATTGAGAATATTTGCTGTGGGCTTTTCATAGATGCCTTTAAGATGCTGAGGAATGTTCCCTCTTCAGTCATTGGTCTTATTGGTATTTTTTTATTTTAAAATTTTATTTATTTATTCACGAAAGACATGGAGAGAGAGGCAGAGACACAGGCAGAGAGAGAAGCAGGCTCCATGCAGGGAGCCTGATGTGGGACTTGATCCGGGGTCTCCAGGATCAGGCCCTGGGCCAAAGGCAGGCGCCAAACCACTGAGCCACCCAGGGATCCCCCAGTCATTGGTTTTAGTCTGAGTCTTGTTCCTGCAGTACCCCTGCTGTCTATGAAGAACCCGTTTTCATGAAAAAGTAGGTTGAAAGAAAACCGTGACAGTGAAGATTTGTTGCCATGACACGTTATTACGGTAACACATAGTGAGATGGTGAACCGCTGACCCATGGGAAGTGAGCCAGTGGCAGCTGGGGTTTGGGAAACGCTTGGTGTCTGGTAAATGCTTGGTGTTGGCGGATGAATCCTCCCATTGACTCTGCCCCCTTTCTGCTGCCTCAGGATCTCCGGCGGAAAGCGGCTCGGCTGGTGGCTGCCAAGTGCACACTGGCAGCCCGTGTGGACAGCTTCCACGAGAGCACAGAAGGGAAGGTGAGGCACAGCAGGCATCTGTGTGGGTCTGTCTCCTCTACCAGACTTGTCATTGTTCAGGTCATCACTGAGTTTACCTCTATCTCTCTTGGCAGACTTGCTCCATGAAAGTGGGTATATCTTGTCTTGTGCAGTCTGGCACAGTGTCCAGGCTTCAGTCTCTTTCTCTCACTGCCCCCCACTTTTCCTCTTGACCACTGGTTGAGGTTCCAGTGGGGACAGCAGTGAGCACTCCGACCAAAGCCATGCCCCTGTGGCATTCATGTTCTGGCTGGGGGCGGGGTGAGGACACGGGCCATCTGTGGTGTGTCCAGGGATGCCACATAAATGCTAGGGTGGGATCAAAGGGTGCTGGGCTGGTGAGGGAGGTTGAGTTTAACCCGGACGTTGGGGAGGGCTTTGCTGCAAAGGTGAAGGTCTAATCTGCACCCAAGTGAAGTTGGTGCAAGTGAAGCAAGTTGGTGAAGTGAAGCAAGTCAAGTGAGTGCCTGGGGGAAGAGTCCTAGGAAGGAGAAGCAGCCAGTGCAATGGCCCTGAGCCTGGCCCACAGGAAGCCAGGGAGAGGAGGCTGTGGGATGGGACAGGTCACGCAGAGCCTGTGTGCCCCAGAGAGACCTTGGCTGTAGCAGAGATGCTGAGGGGTGCGATTTGGGGTCTTAACTGAAGGAAAAGCCCAGAGGGAGAGAAGCCAGAGGTGAGGCTCCCAAGTGACCTCCCTTTACCAACTTGTGCAGGCCGGAGCTGGAGGCTGGGGAAGAGGTGCAGGTGTGCGGTTTGGCCCTGTTGCACTCGGGGGCTGCCCTCCTTCTCCCCCATCAAGGACAGAATTATATGAGGGGTGCTGGGAGAAGTCTGAGTCTCCCAAGAAACACAGGCCCCCCAGGCCTGGGAACAGGTGCCACACACAGGTAGAGGGATGGGCAAGGCTCAATGGGACCCCCTGCCCTCCCCAGGTGGGATATGAGCTGAAGGATGAGATCGAGCGCAAGTTTGACAAATGGCAGGAGCCGCCGCCCGTGAAGCAGGTGAAGCCCCTGCCTGCACCCCTGGACGGGCAGCGCAAGAAGCGAGGTGGCCGCAGGTAGGCCCTGAGGGCCAGTGGGGGTGAAGAGGAGGGGAAGGGGCTTGTGACCCCAGCTGACCTCTGGCGCCCCTCCCCAGGTACCGCAAGATGAAGGAGCGGCTAGGGCTGACCGAGATCCGGAAGCAGGCCAACCGCATGAGCTTCGGAGAGGTCAAAGCCTTAGTCTGGATGTCCCCACCACATTTCTTCTCGGCTGAGGCAGCACCTCACCTCCAGCCTCCCCCCACATCCATGTACCCTGAAGGGACCTATGCAGCATTCAGTGTTGGCCCTGTCCCCCCACCCCCACCCTTTTGTACACACCTCCCTGTCGGGTTGGATCTGCCCAGGGAGGGTCCTTCCTCAGGCTTCACCTCTGCCAGACTCATTACCTGAGCATCATCCTCATGGTCCTGCAAGAACCAGCTCAAACACCCTCTAGTCAGCAAGCCCAGTTTTGGTTGTTGACACTGCATACATGAACACTCACAGCTTCCCTCAACTGTCAGCTCAGGGAGCCGTAATAGGACTGGACTCCTCACTGGGCCCCAGCAGGCACCTGAATCGGGTCAGTGCCTGGGGCATCCGGCTGATGAAAGATGGCTAACTCTTGGTTACCTTCCCCTCCCACCAGATCGAGGAAGACGCCTACCAAGAGGACCTGGGCTTCAGCCTGGGCCATCTGGGCAAATCAGGCAGCGGGCGGGTACGGCAGACACAGGTGAACGAGGCCACCAAAGCCAGGATCTCTAAGACACTGCAGGTACAGGCGGGGCCTGAGTGGGCCTGGGAGTCTGGGAGCTCCAGCAGGAGAGCCCAAGCCAAGCCCAAACATCCTGTCCCCTCCCCTCCACACAGCGGACCCTGCAGAAGCAGAGTGTCGTGTATGGCGGGAAGTCCACCATCCGTGACCGCTCCTCGGGGACTGCTTCCAGTGTGGCTTTCACCCCTTTGCAGGTACTGTGCACCTGAGTCAGGAGGCCCAGTTCTGGGCAGGCTCTACTCCCAGCTTTCTGAGTGGACCTGGGCAAGCCCCTTCCTCTCGCAGGGCTGTTGTGGACAGCCTTGTGTATCAGTGAAGCCCCTGAAAGGTACAGCTCAGTTCCTGGTGCTCAGGCTAGTGGGAGCAGAAGGGAAAAGGTCTGCCTGCAAGTGCAGGCTGGCTTTAGGATCGGGCTGGGACTAGGGGTGACTACTGATTCCCCATGACCTCAAGTGGGCTCAGCTCCTCCCTGAGGTGCTAAGTGGCTGGGACAACCTCAGGGCTCCACGGAAGAAAACTCAAAGGTAGCTGGCTGGGAAGCAGAGGTCCCAGCCCAGCCACTCATGCACAGGACAGAGCCTCTGCATCTGTCCATTTCTCAGCCTACCCACAGATAGCGCCAGCATGCCCCATAGCATCGAGTAGAATAACTGAGTTCATTGGCAACATCAGCAAGGGTGTACTGAGCACCTAAGTTTCAGGTGCTGTTACAGGCACTGGGGATAGAGCCACAAGCACAAGACAGCAAGCCTTGCCCTCAGGGAGCTTGTGGGGTGGCAGGGGTCAGATAAGATATGGAGCCTGGTGGAAAGTGGAAAGTGCAGGGAAGAAAGGGGAGAGGGAGTGAGGCATCGGGTTGGACCCGCCCAGGGAGGCCTCAGCGAGAAGGTCAGAATTACCTGTGGAAGATACTGGGAATGGTGCCAGCCAGTGTGGAGCCCCCACAGCTGGACGCCGTGTCACCAGTGGGCTTGGTGTAATTTGCACGAGGGCCAGAGGTGAGCCACTTAGCTCTGTGACTCAGTTTCCTTATTCAGGAACCAAACCCGGTCAGCTGTTCTGAAACATTGATTTTTTTTTTTTAAGATTTTTATTTATTTATTTATTCATGAGAGACATACAGAGAGAGAGAGAGACAGAGACACAGGCAGAGGGAGAAGCAGGCTCCATGCAGGAGGCCTGATGTGGGACCCCATCCCGGGTCTCCAGGATCATCAGGCCCTGGGCTGAAGGCGGCGCTAAACTGCTGAGCCACCTGGGCTGCCCAACATTGATGCTTTTAAAATTGCTTAGAGAACTTGATAAAAATTCAGATGCCCAGGTCCTCCCCACTCTTCCCAGAGCCACAGTTAGAATCTCCCCAGGTTTGGGGTGGGGGCAATTTGGTAATTGGAAAACTGTTCTATCACCTGGAGCCCGGAACCATTGAAAAGGGCCTCCCCGACATGTCACAATTCTCTTACTGGGTAAGGGGGCCTTGTCAGGGGCCAGCCCATCTCCCCACCCCATCATTACCTCCTTCACCTGCCCAGGGCCTAGAGATTGTGAACCCACAAGCAGCTGAGAAGAAGGTGGCTGAAGCCAACCAGAAGTATTTCTCCAGCATGGCCGAGTTCCTCAAGGTCAAGGGCGAGAAAAGCGGCATCATGTCCACCTGAGGGGCTGTACCCTGGGTGGCTGCCCCTGAAGCTACACAGGCCCTGCCCTTCTGAAGGGATCAGGATCAGGATAGGGCTGGGAGGTTCTGTCCTCAGCCCAGTGCCAGGACTGTCCAGGAAGACTCAGGAGGAGACCCAGTCCCCACGCACGAGATCGCTCCCTATTGCAGGGGGGCAGAGCCAGTCTTCATCATGCCTCACCTTTTTTAACTAGGAAGGAAGATACTTTTGGAAAAAGTACGATTAAAAAGCACATTATCAAGTTCCGTTCCTGGGGAGTGATCATTTGTCAAACACATGCGTGACTGGAGGAGTCAGAGCTGTGCGGGTTTGGGGGCACAGAGCTTGGGCCCTTCCCTGGCCTTTCACTTCCCTGTGATGGACCTCAGGAAGAGAAAAGCCTTCTCTATGTCCAAACCTCCTTGGAGAACGTAAGTTCTGACACTCAAGTTCTGACACTTCTGATGTGGCTACTGAAAGCCCTGGCTTTGAAAACTTGCCAACCTGGGTGGCTGTGATGTCAGGGGAGTGGCCATGCCTTTCCAGGCCTCCACCCTGAACACTACGGGGTCACCCATGACCATGTGAGACATGCTCGGGAGGTGCTTAGTGTTGGGCTCCCCGACAGGGTCCAGTATTTGTAGAGGATTCCCCGTCCACCCTGGTGCCCCAAGCCCTGATGGGGCCGAAGCGGGCTCCCTACTGGCAGCCTACCCTGTACGAAGGTGCTGCCTCCTACCTCTGCCCATCTCCTGCCCTGCAGTTCACACTTTCTCTCTGGGGCTCTGGCTGTCCGAGATCTATCTCCCTCTCTTTTCCTCTTTCTGGGCTGCCCTCCACCCCCCACTGTCATACTTGCTCTGAGTGTGTCTCAGTTCAGGGCTCACTCTGGGGACCTCAGCAGCTCTTTGAACCTCTCCCCTCACATTAGAGTCTCCATCACCTGGGAGATTCCTTCTAATGGCCAAATTACCCCAGGTCACGTCACTCGGTTTCTCCAACTTTTATCCCTGAGCCTTTAGATCAGCCCTGTTGGAAAGTTAAAAACTTGGCTGATTGCTAATGAGTCTGCTGGAAGGGTGCTCTGCCCGCTACTCTTCACAACCTTCACCCACTTGTCCGGAGTCAAGAAAGGATCTGACTCCTCTGGTGCTGCAGTCCTGCGAAGTCTTAGAGATTCTCAAAGCTTAATATACTTCAGATTACCCAGGGTGGCTTGTTAAAACCAAGGTTGCAGAGTCCAGAGTTTCTGCTTCCATTGGTCTAGGGTGGGAACTCAAAAGTGTGGATTTCTAGTAAGTTCCCAGGTGATGTTTAGGCTGCTGATTGAGACCTCACTGGAGAACCACTGCCCTAGAAAATTTTCTGTACCGGATGAGCTACATGTTGGAATCATCTCAATAGACTTAAAAATTACTGTCTGGTTCCTGTCTCCAGAAATTCCAGATTTCACTGGTCTAGGGTAAAGCCTGAGTATCTGGATTTTTTTTTTTTTTTCAAGCCACCCAGGGTATTGTAGCCACGTGCAACCAAATTTGAGAACCACTGCTCTGTATCCTTGCTACTCAAAGTGCCAACTGTGGAGCATCAGCATCACCTGGCAACTCCTGAATCAGAATATGCATTTTAACAAATCTCCAGTTGGTTCCCAGATGTCTGAGAGAGGCATTGCTCCATCCAGGGACCACACGTTGAAGAGTGTTGTGGCTCTAGATCAATGGCCATCCAACTCCAGTGAGCATGGGGATCACCCAGGGAAGTGTGTAAAAATGCAGACGTCTAGGCTTCGCTATCTCCATCGGTGTGGACCTGGGAACACTGCGTTTTCACAAACCCTTCCCCTACTTTGCCAGGCGATTCCGATGCAGCCCTCCTTGCACCCTCCTTGGATTTGTCCTTCCCCACCTTCCCATCTAGACCGTCTGACCCTGGGCAAATGCCTCAGGGTTCGTGAAAGCACCAGTGCCTCCCGAGTCGTCGACCACAAGTCTTCCCTCGCATGCATGCACATGCATTCATTCATTCCTTCCCTGAGCCAACAGTTACTGTGTTCCTGCGGATGCCAGCTCCAGGAGGGCAGCCGGGGCGCGGGAGGGCACAGGGCGATCTCCTGCGTATCCTCTGCATTGTCCTCACGACGCCGAGGAAGCGGACGTGCAGAGGCAGCTCCTGTTCCCCCGCCGCGGAGCCAGGCGGAGGCAGTACAGAAACTGCACGCCCCCCGCCCCGTGAGCGCGGAGCTGCCGGTGACCACTGCCTCCCTCCTCCGATCTACAACCCTGAGTCCGAAACGTGAGAATCCCAAACAGGCAGCGAGAGGAGCACTACGCGCCCGGGAGCCGAGCCCGCCTGCTACGCCCCGTTTCACACGCCGCGAAGGCCGGTGCCGCCCCCTCGCTGCGCCCCTGGACTGGCCGCGGTGAGCGACAGCTGTCCTGGCCAACGAGCGGAGAGGGGCGGGCCCGCCGGCCCAGCTCCGCCCCGTGGCCCAGCGCAGCTTTAATTGGCAGGCGACTTCGGCACCTGTCCTCCTCCCATTAGGTGTAAGGCCTTTCACGCCCACGCTCCACGCCTGCCTCCGCTTTCCCCACCCACTTCCGGAGCCAACCAATGGCCTCGGGGCAGAAGATCCCCTCACAACCAATTACAAACGGCCCTAAACTCGACGCCCGACTTCCCGCCCCTGATCAGCCTGGCTCCTCCCCGCGGCCAATTGGTTTAGGAGAGGGGGGCGGGTGTATCCAATCAGCACGACAGTGGCGTCTTGATGGACGCGCGGGCCCTCGCGCTGGCGTGTTGTGCCCTGAGGCGGGGAGGAGGAGGAGCGGGGAGGAAAACCTGAGCCAATCCTAGTAGCCTGCGCGGGAGGCCAATCGAACGCCGCGCCTTGGAGGGATTGCCCAATCGGCGAGAGGGGGCCGGCTGCGTCCTGGCCAAAGACCAATAGGGTGCGACCGAAGGGCAAGAGCGACGTGCCGCCGGAGCAATCACAGGCCTGTGCACGGGGCTCGGGGGCGGGTCGGCGCCAGAGACGAGAAGAGAGGAGGGGAGGCCTCCTCCGCCGCCGCCATCTTGGACCGGGCCCGGTCAGCTTCCGCGGAGCCATCGGCAGACGCCGCGGCCTCCCCTGAGCCCCGACCCCGTCGTCAGAACAACCCCGGGCCCACTTCCCCCCCACCCCACTTCCGCTTCGCGCCGCTATCGCGATAGCGCCCGGGCCCGGGGCGCGAGAAAAAGGCGGCGGGTGCTCGCCTCCCCCGCCTGTCGCGATACGCTCCTCAGCGGCGGCGCCAGCTCCTGTGGTGAGAGCGTCAGGCTCGACTGGGCCGGACCCCTTCCCCTCCTCCCCCGGCGCCACCACCGCCTGTCGCGACATGGCCGCCCCCGCACCCCCCGGCCCCCGCGGGCGGACCTCCGGCTCCCGGCAGGGGCGGCCCCGGCGCCCGCCGCCCTGCCCCCGCCCCCCGTGCCCCCCTCGTCCGCGCCCCGCGGCGGCGCCGGAGGTCCCCCGCGGGGGTCCGGTGGTGCGGGCGCGCGGGGCCGCCCCTTTCCGCGTCGGGGGCGGCGGCTCGGGGAGGGGGTCTCCACCCCGGGGCCAGGTCCCCCTGCACCGCCCGCCGCCGGCCCCCGGCAGCCTCCGCCAAAGTTTGCCCCGCAGCGGAAAGTCGGGGGCCCGGGCCTTGCGCCTTCGGGGCGGCCGGGGCAGCCCCTGCGCTGCCCCTCGGGCCGGGTGATGTCACTCCCACTCCCTCGGCTTCGCGGGTCTGGGGCGCCCGCCACCGACCTGGGTGTGCCGATAGCGTGCCCCCTTCCCATCAGCCCTTGGTGGAGTGCACCCCCCCGTGGCCCGGCCCGCCCCCCGGCGTCTGTGCTGGTCCCTACTGGTGTCCGCAGTGTTGGGTCCCGGGCACACGGCACCCCACTCCCAGGTACCGGGGACCCCTGGGAGCCTGAGGCCTCCTAGGGCTGAGGCTCCCCTACCAATGAGACATGTGCACTTTGCTGGGGGGTGTGCTTTCTCCTCCAGGGCAAGGAAACTTTCTCGGTGTTGCTTCCCCCAGGCAGCGGGTTCCTGCCCCGGTGGGCCCTGGCCCGTGTTAGGTGTAGGTGCACAGGGCAGCGCTTCTGCCCCTTCCTGCATGCTCTCAGGTGTGGCTCTAAGGCTTCCACCCTCTCAGCGGCTGGGAGACCCCCGCCGTTGTCAGTCTGCGAAGCACGGAGGTTCCTCTGCTGTAGTCTTTTCCCCGGGTGGGGTTCCCAGGCCCCCATCCTTGGTGTCCCTGTGTGTGTGTGTGGGGGGGGTGACTACCTGCACCCTAGGCTCTACATGTCCCTCCTCCAGGGTCTCAGGAGCATTGTGTGGCTCCGTCAGCAGCCTCCTGGGCTAAGGATTGCTCTCCAGCGTCACTTCCCAGTGTGCCAAAGCTCCTGGTCCACTGTGACAGCCCCCGGGGTTAGGGACTAGGCTTTCTGCCCTCCTCCCCGGGTCCCCGGCAAGGCCTCTCTGTGACTGTGCCCTTTCCCCGGAGCTGAGGTTTTGGGGGCTGTCCATGATTGTCATTTTGGTCCTGCATTGAAATGGCTGTTGCCTCCCATGGGTCTGGCGCACTACTTACCCCAACCCCAGAATGGGCTCCTGGGGAGGGATGAGACTTGGTGAAGCCTCTTGGGCCAGGGCTTCTTGTTTCCTCAGTTATGTTTGAGACACTTTGCCATGAGCGTGGGAGCTCTTTGGTGCCTGAGATCCCCTGTCTCGGTGGGCCTACTGTGGTTACCTTTTCCTTGAGGATCCCCCAGGAGCCATGGGGGTTCCCAGCTCTATTAGAATGGGGCTTTTCCGTTGTGGCACCTCCACTTCAAGGCCCAGGCTCCAGTTCTCTTTATCTCTGGTCCCTTGTTTCAGGGTGGGGGAGGGAGAGCATCTTTCTTCAAAGGCAGGGGCTGTTGCTCCCACAGCAAAGGCTCCTGTCCACTGTAGCACCCAGCCCAGAAGGTGCAAGTACCCAGAAGGTGCAAGTACCCTGGGCCCTGGTGCCTCCCACAGATCCAGGGTTGTCTTCCCTGGGCCCAAGATGTCCTCTCCTGGGTGAGGTCTCTTGTTCCCCTGGCACCATGCTTCTCACTCCTTCAGGACTTGCCACAGTCTGCTCCCCTCTTGGGGTATCACCTCCCCCCTGAGCTGTGGCATGCATCCTCTCCCTCCGGGCTGCCCCTGGGCAGTAAGAGGCATTCCTGTTTTGGGGTCCTGGCCCTCTCCCAAGCTCCCAGGCCAAAGGCTCTTCCATTTCAGTTTGGTCCTCTCTGTGCAACTGTCTGCTAGGTGCTTCTCTGGCTGCCTCCTTTTTGGAGGGATCTTGTGTGGGGATCTGGCCCCACTGTGGTGTGTCGGCTGGCCTGGGGCCGAGGGTGGAGCCATCATCTGGGTTGGCTCTTATGGAGATGTATGCTCCCTCAAGTCTGAGCTGTGACATCCCTCTCCCCTGCTCTTCAGTGTCCAGAATGGGCTCTCGCGGAGGATGCTGGTGCAGACAGCCTTGGGGCCTTGGTCCTTCTCCAGCATACTCTCATGCCCTGTGCTTTCATACGTGTTCTCATACGCTAGCCGTTAGCTGTGTGTAATTGAATAAAAACGCAAAGTTCTAGTTTTTCATAGTGGTATTTAGAGACATAGGTAGCATTTATAGGGAGCATTTCTGTCATCGTAGAAAGTGTTGTTGGATAGGGCTGTTGGTGAGGCGGTCCGTCCTGGCTGTGGGTAAGGCCGCTCTTGGGCTTCCTGCCCTGGGCTCCCTGCCCTGGGCCTGTCTCAGCCACACTTCAGGAGAGACCCCCTCTCTGGGGAGTGACCTCTGGCATAACACTCCTGCAAGGCTCGTGGATCCTCCCTGATCCTGGTGTCGACCCTAAGTTGTGGCTTCCTTGGGCCAGAGCTCCTGGTGGCTCCCCTTTGACCTCAGCGTCCTTTGGGTTGCATAGACTGTTAGGGTGAAGATGCCCCTCTCTCCTGGTCCTGGCTGTGTTACCTGTGTTACCACCACATCTGATACGTTAACTCCTTCGAGTGCACAGATGGCTCTCTCATAGCTGTGGTCCCCTTCCACCTTCCTGGCCCTCCGGGGGTGATGCTTTCTACTCCCATGTGTCTAAATCTTGGTATCGGTGTCTTTGGGTTGGGCCGTCTCTTGTGTTTTAAGGATTCTGTTCTGGAATGAACTTGGTGGTGTAAGGCCCTCTTCTGTTTGGGACCCAGTCCTGTCACGATGGGTGGGTTTAGCCGTTCCTGATTCCAGGTATTTCCCATCTCCCGCTGCTCCCCCTCCTTCCCCTGCAGTTCTCACAGCATCTGAACTTTCTCCCTGAAAACTGTCTCTGACCTGTCTGAGGGCTAACCTCCCCGAGTTAGGAGTCTAGACACCTGTGTGCCCTGCCCCTCTGTGGGCCTTCATCCCCAGCACTCAGCCATGGGCTGCTTGACTTCTTGCTCTAAAATGCCTGTCATCTGGTGAGAAAGTATCCCGTGCTCTGGGTACTTCCCACTTCCTGGGTCGGAGGTACACGAAAAGTACATTTGTTTCCTTGTTTCAGCAAACTTCCAGAGTGTTCAGACCCCTGCAGTGGGCTGTCAGGGCAGCATAAGTAGAACTTGGCCTCATCTCTCATCAGAGAGTGAACGCATCTTCGCTTTACCATCCCATGTATTCCTGTTCCCAGCCTCGTCATGTTTGTGTTTGGAACAGACAGGGAATAAACATGTCCCCCTTCCTTGTCTCTCAGCAGCGTCCGTCTCTAAGAGAGTATGAAGAGAGTGCGTCTGTAGGGCAGGGAAGATGGCGGACAAGCGCAAACTCCAAGGTACTGGTCTCCCTGCCCACTGCCTGTGTGGCCTCGTGCCCACTATCCTCAGAACTCCCCACTGGGTGCCTGCTGCCTGGGCAAGGTGCTAATAGCCTCTCCTCCCTGGCCAGGTGAGATTGATCGCTGCCTCAAGAAGGTGTCCGAGGGCGTGGAACAGTTTGAGGATATTTGGCAGAAGGTACAGAGCCTGGGGCCTTAACAGTCTGGGTCTTAGAGGAGAAGAGCATGGGAAAAGGCTCAGGGTCTCTGGGTGTAGGCCAGGGAGAGGGGCTGTGGGTCTGGTGCTGAGGACGGAAGGAGCAGCTCTGAGACAGATGGGGGTGGGGGCATCCATACTCCTCAGAGGCTGGAGCTTCACCACTAGAATGGGCACTAGGATGGCAAGCCCCACACTGACACCTGGGCTCCCTTCATCCCGCAGCTCCACAATGCAGCCAACGCGAACCAGAAAGAAAAGTATGAAGCTGATCTAAAGAAGGAGATTAAGAAGCTTCAAGTGAGGGGCCTAGGGGCCCGGCTTCCTGCATCCTGAGGGCAGAGGGAACAGGGAGGAGGGGGCTGGCAGCCTTGGTGCCCAGGTCCTGAGGCAATGTGACTCTTGCTTTTCCCCATCTGCAGCGGCTGAGGGACCAGATCAAGACATGGGTAGCATCCAACGAGATCAAGGACAAGAGGCAGCTCATAGACAACCGCAAACTCATTGAGACGGTAGGAGCTCAGAGCCTGGTACCTGAGAGGTGGGAGGTGGCCGGACTCCCTGGGCCCAAGAAGTCTCTGGAAGAGGATGGTTTCTCCAGCAAGGTTAAGGGGAGAGGTGATGGGCTGGGATCTCCTGCCAACTGCGCTCTCCACAGCAAATGGAACGGTTCAAAGTTGTGGAGCGAGAGACCAAGACTAAAGCCTACAGCAAGGAGGGCCTGGGCCTGGCGCAGAAGGTGGACCCTGCCCAGAAGGAGAAGGAGGAGGTCGGCCAGTGGCTCACAGTGAGTCAGGAAAGAGAGGAGGAGGTGACCTTTGGGGCCCTAACCTCCAGGCATCCACGGAGACCTGCTGACCAGCTGCCTTTCCACTCCCTCTCCCCCAGAACACCATTGACACCCTGAACATGCAGGTGGACCAGTTTGAGAGTGAAGTGGAGTCACTGTCTGTGCAGACGCGCAAGAAGAAAGGTGACAAGGATGTGAGTAGGGGGGACACTGCACCCAGGGGACAGAGATGAGCTGGCGAGTGGGAGGCATGTGGCCCGTTGGGGGTAGCACCTGTCTGTGAGCCAGTGTCAGGGCTCCAGCCTTGGTCAGCAGTGGCACCATGGAAAGGGGGAGTGGTTTGGGGGAACATGCTGGGTTCTGCTGGGGTTGCAGACTAGGTGAGAGCAGATAGCCATACAGGGTGGAGAAGTCTGAGAGCTGAAGCCTCCTGGCTCCGAGAAGGCTCAGGTCCTGAGGCAGTAAGGAGAGGCAAGCCTCATTTGGGCTGAGAAGAGCCATCTAGGGCAGAGCCAGCTCTAGGTTCCCAGATTCCAGAACTCCAGGGCTGAAGGGTGTGGATTCAGGGGGATGCAAACGACATGTACTTGATGGCAGAGGCAGCGGAGAACTGGGTCCAGGGGCAGAGGGCATGGGAGAGGTGCCCAATCTGGGTGTCAGACTCCGAGGAGTTTGGGAAGCTGGAGCCACAACAGGTCCTTGTGGAAAGGATGGGGATATTTAGAACTGAAGGAGGGGCAGGTGGCTGGAGAGCCCGAGCCAAGCTACTGAATCTGGACCCCTAGGGGTGGGGATTGTGAGGACAAAGATGACGGTGGTCATAAACAGCAAGCTTGCTGCAAACAGGCATCATCATTTGCCGTTAGAGCAAGATGGGGCGGGGTGGGGTAGGCTGCAGTTGTGAGATCTGGGCTGTCGGGAGCTGCAGGGAGGGCCACAGTGTAGGAGGCATGGGGCTTTCTGGTCTGTTGGGAGGTTTCCAGGGATGTCTGGGTGGGAGCTGAGGGTCCTTGAGGGGTCGGGGCGGGCAGACTCCACACTGCCCGTGCCAGGAGGGGCTGGAGTGGAGCCTCCTGCATCTCTGCAGGGGTCGGGGACTGAGGATGGGTTCTGCGGGGGCAGGAGGGGCCTGGGCAGGTGCCCTGCAGCCCCTGAGCCTGGCCCTGGGCTCGCCAGCAGAAGCAGGACCGGATTGAGGGCCTGAAGCGGCACATCGAGAAGCACCGCTACCACGTGCGCATGCTGGAGACCATCCTGCGCATGCTGGACAACGACTCTATCCTTGTTGATGCCATTCGCAAGATCAAGGATGACGTTGAGTACTATGTCGACTCGTCCCAGGACCCTGACTTCGAGGAGAACGAGTTCCTCTATGACGATCTGGACCTCGAGGACATTCGTGAGGCCCGGGGTTGGCCTACGGGCATGGGGCAGTGAGGGCCAGGTGGGACGGTGCCCGAGCCTGTTCAGCATGCCCCTCCCTGCTCCCAACAGCACAGGCGCTGGTCGCCACCTCCCCCCCCAGCCACAGTCATATGGAGGATGAGATCTTCAACCAGTCCAGCAGCACACCCACCTCGACCACCTCCAGTTCTCCCATCCCGCCCAGCCCGGCCAACTGCACCACGGTGAGGAGGCAGCCCAGGGGAGGGGAACCAAGGAAGTGGGGTCTTGGTGTCACGGGTTGGAGCATGCGGCAGAGGCCAGGCAGTGGGGGGTGGCTCAGGCAGGGATCCAGGACTGGATTCCCTGAGGAGAGCAGGCTGCCAGGCCTGTGAGACGCTGGCAGGGGGTGCTGGCTCCCAGGAGACAAGGACCCTGGGTCCCCCGATGAGGTTAAGGGCATAGGTCCCGCAGCAGCCCTGGGAGCTTCAGAGATTGGAGTCTCTGTTGGGGCCCTAGGGGTCACACAGGTTTCCGACTGCTCCTCTCTCACTTCAGGAAAACTCTGAAGATGACAAGAAGAGAGGACGCTCAACAGATAGCGAAGTCAGCCAGGTAGGTGTGACGGGCACATCAGTCTGCCATTGGCTCCCAGGGCTCACAAAGGCCTGAGTGCACCCCGAGGAAGGCCAGTAGCCTTACTTAGGGCAGGTGTGGAGGGCCAGGCAAGCAGGTGGCTGGTGCTGTGGTTGAGTGTGTGGCATGGAGTAGTGGCCTGGCCTGGGTGGTCAGGAGACATTGCTCCAGAGAGACCCCTGCCCGTGACGTGGGGGGAAGACTATGGTTTACCAGGTGGGGAGAAGGGGGCGGGCAGACAGGTGGGTGGTGTCCAAAGATGACCCACCTGGCTCAGGCCGAGGGTCCCCCCCCACCCCGCCCCTTGTGGAGTGGCTGTGGAATGGCCCCACCAGCTGGAGAAACGACCAGTCAGAAGTCACACGGGTTTCTTTGGGCCTCTTTGGGCCTTGTCCTGGGTCTTGGCTGTGCTAGTGATGGACATCATGGACTTCCGAGAGGGGAGGCACTTCTCAGGCCGTCTGTGTTCCCCCAGTGAACCCTGTGGATCTGGGACGGGAGCTGGTCCTCGAACCAGGGTCCTAGTTAGGGAGGAGCCTGGTGGGAGGGCACCGGTAGGGCTGCTGTAGGCCCTGGGGGGGGGGCCAGGAACCAGTTGGTCTCATAATCCCTTGACATGTGGCATGTGTGAGGTGTGGGGAGCAGTTAGCTGCCACTGTGCCCTGGGCGTGTCACTCTGCTCTCTAGGTAGTGGTCATCAGCAGCCCTTCAAGTAGCTTTTGTGACCCTTGAAGTGACATTCAGGACTGCTGTCCAATTTAGATTTTTTTTCTTCTCTTGGACTCAGCTGGTTGGACTAATTTCATACTGAGGACATTTAGTTACCTCCCTGCCCTCAGATGGGTGTCTGTGACCGACACCCTGGTTGTGTGTCAAACCCCCACTGGATGTTGTGGGGAGGCGTCCATGTAGGACATGGGGAGCTGGGGTGGGGGCTGGGATGCATGTGAGTGTCTTAGGTGTGAAGGTGGTTATTGAAGCCTTGAGGCTGAGGTCAGCAGGGGGAGGAAGCTCAGGCAGCCAGGCCCAGTGAGGACGGCAGCCCAGCTTGGAGGAGGGGTGCCGGGGCGGCGGGGGGAGGGCGGGCAGCATGTGCGGGAGGCTCAGCAGACCTGCTGGTCAATTGGATCCTGATCCTCTTCTCTCCCACCTGCAGTCTCCAGCCAAAAATGGCTCTAAGCCTGTCCACAGCAACCAGCATCCTCAGTCTCCGGCCGTGCCGCCCAGCTACCCACCTGGCCCCCCACCTGCCACCTCTGCCCTTAGCACCACTCCTGGCAACAATGGGGCCTCCACCCCAGCAGCGCCCACAAGTGCCCTGGGCCCCAAGGCCAGCCCAGCTCCCAGCCACAGTTCCGGCACCCCTGCCCCCTACGCCCAGGCCGTGGCCCCACCAGCCCCCAGCGGGTCCAGCACCACCCAGCCCCGGCCTCCCAGTGTCCAGCCCGGTGGGGGAGGGGGAAGTGGTGGAGGCGGCAGTGGCGGCAGTGGCAGTAGTAACAGCAGTGGAGGTGGAGGTGCTGGCAAACAGAACGGTGCCACCAGTAAGTGGGAGGACTGCAGGGGGTTGGGGGGGTCTGGGATTGGCTGGCCTCTTTTCATTCTCTCTTCCCACCCCCAGGTTATAGCTCAGTGGTGGCCGACAGCCCGGCAGAGGTGGCTCTCAGCAGCAGTGGGGGCAGTGGTGCCAGCAGCCAGGCTCTGGGCCCCCCATCAGGTCCCCACAACCCACCTCCCAGCACCTCGTGAGTGTCTGGTCTTCAGCCCCTGTCCTTGCCAGGACTTCTCCCACTGGGTTGGGTGTCGTGTCCAACTTCTTTCCAGCCAGAACATCGTATACGCCAGTCCCCTAGCTTTGCCCTTTTTGACTGTTTTAAAACGTTCCTTGGTTGATTGGGAGTGCTCACAGAGTTCCATATGTCCCCTTTCTGGTGACCTGCCTCAGGCTCACCTGACTCCCCTCAGAGAGCTGCCGCTCCATACCTCAGGTCAGACCTTTCTCAGAAGATGGCCCCAAGAAAGGGAGGAGTGAAGAGCTGCTCCCTGGGTCTGCCTCCTTACCAGGCTCTGGGTGGGCTGCCCCAAGGGATGGACGCACTTGCCCTGTGTCCATGCACCTAAGTGGAACATCCACCTCCCACATGCTCCCCACCCCATGTGCCGTCGCCGCGGCCTGACTCGTCCCTGGAGCACCGAGCCCTCTCTCCTTCTCTGCTGCCCAGGAAGGAACCCAGTGCAGCAGCCCCTGCAGGGGCTGGGGGTGTGGCCCCAGGCTCAGGGAACAATACAGGAGGACCCAGCCTCCTGGTGCCGCTTCCCGTGAACCCTCCCAGCTCCCCGACACCTAGCTTCAGTGAGGCCAAGGCAGCTGGCGCCCTGCTCAACGGACCTCCACAGTTCAGCACCGCCCCAGAGATCAAGGTGGGCCCCAGCTGCTGTGTCCTTGTCCTGCCGTCCTCCTGTACATTTGCTGTCCCCCAACCTGCAGGTCTGCCACCCTCAACTCCTCTGGGGGGCTCTGGTGTGCTCTCCACACTGCCTGCGCTCTCTCCTGGTCTCTGAGCTCCTCCACCATCCTGCCCTCTGGGACACTTTCCTGTGCTCCTGTTGGGACCTGCCCTCTTGCACTCTGGGTTCCCATCATCTCTGTCCCCATTTCTGCTTACTCCTTCAGACACCCATCATCCAGCTCACCACCATCCTTTTCCCTTCCGAGGGACCGCCTAAATTGAGAAAACACTGATGCCCACTCTGGGATGCATTTCATGCTGGGTGAATACACCCAGGTCCCGCCTTCTGTACGGGAAGCTGCGTGTGACTGCACGGGGCAGGGCAGCACGTGCTGTGGAGCCGTAGAAATGTCTTGTACTGAACCTGGGGAGGTGGCCCAGCAAGGTATCTAAGGAGAGACCTCTGAGCCGGGAGTGATGGGGGTCCTGGGGTCCGGTGAGGTCCCCATAGCAGGACAGGCTAAGGGAAGGAGTGGTTCTCTTGTGCCAGAATTCTGGGATGGCTGCCATGGGAGCTGGGGTACGTGCAGATCCTTGCCCCACAGCAGCCTCCCATGGCATGGCCGCCAGCAGAGTGGGTGCTAGTGTGGGTATGAGAATTGTGTGCTACCACATGTTCTGAGCGGTGGTGGTGCCGCATCCATGCACCACAGTTTGGTCTGCCATGTGCAGCACGGGGTCATGGTCCGGCTCGGGAGGGGCCCTGCTCACCAGGCATTCCTCTGATGCTGCCTATGCCCCAACATCCGGATTTTCTCCCCACTGCCAGCTGCCTTGGTGAAGAACTGGTAGCCTTGGCTGAGCCAAGCGTCCGCCAGAGGGGGAAGCAGCATGGGTAGCAGCTGTCTTCTCCCCACAGGCCCCGGAACCTCTGAGCTCTCTCAAGTCCATGGCAGAGCGGGCAGCCATCAGCTCCGGCATCGAGGATCCTGTGCCAACGCTGCACCTAACCGAGCGAGGTGAGGGTCTGGGTGAGGCGGGGGCGGGGGCGGCCGGGCAGGTGTAACGGCACACTCCAGCCTCACCGGAGGGCCTGGCCCTGCCACACCCCCCACACCGCCCTGCAGACATCATCCTGAGCAGCACGTCCGCCCCACCAGCCTCAGCTCAGCCGCCCCTGCAGCTGTCAGAAGTGAACATCCCGCTCTCGCTGGGCGTGTGTCCCCTGGGGCCTGTGCCCCTCACCAAGGAGCAGCTCTACCAGCAGGCCATGGAAGAGGCCGCCTGGCACCATATGCCCCACCCCTCAGACTCCGAGCGGATCCGGTGAGGGACCAAGACCCCTGAGCGTGGGGAGGCAGCCCTGATGGGGGGGTATGGTTCCCCAGTCCTGAGACACTGTGTGAAGCTTGCTGCTGGTCCTCCATGCTGGGGTGATGGGTACCTGGAAGCTCCCTTGATCCGTGGGGTGGGCGGCTGTGGTCACATCAGGTCTAGATTTCTACCCCCACCTCGAGACCGTGGGAATCATCAGGCACTAGAATAAGCCTCCTCTCGTCCACAGGCAGTACCTCCCCCGGAACCCCTGCCCGACACCCCCCTACCACCACCAGATGCCACCCCCACACTCGGACACCGTGGAGTTCTACCAGCGCCTGTCGACTGAGACGCTCTTCTTCATCTTCTACTATCTGGAGGTACAGCAGGGCCCCCGGGGCAGCCTCGGGCCCCCCGGCTTCGCCGCCACCGCCGCCGTCCCCCCTCGGGCTGGAGGGGTGAGGTGGGTGCCCCACTGCGGCCACAGGGACCGCACCCCCTCCCTGTCCCCAGTCCTGCCCTCCCCTCACCCCCCAGGCAAACCTGTCCCCATCCCCACTTCAGCTCAGGCTAGGTTTGTCCACTGTGGGGGCTTGGGAGCCCCCGCCCCTCCGGCCTCCTGTGGGTGTGCCCCGGTATCCGTCACAGTGCAGTCACGGCCTCTGGAGGCCACTAGAGAACTGTCCCCTCTGCATGACCCCAGGGAGTTAGAACCAGCCCCACTCTCATCCTGCCCTGGGAAGCTTCCTGAACTGCCTGCTCTCAACACGCAGTAGTTTCTTTTCCTTCTCAAAGCTTCTCTGAAAGCTATTTCTTCCTGACCAGCAGTGGTATGTTCTGTGTCCCCACCCATCTCCACCTGGACTGTCCAGCCCACCCTCGGTCTACGGCGGGGCCCGGGTCAGCCCTGATGCCCTGTGCCCCTTGCCCCCACCAGTTTGGGGGCCCCCTGATCCTTGGCTCCTCCCTTCCTCCCCCAGGGCACAAAGGCGCAGTATCTGGCAGCCAAGGCCCTAAAGAAGCAGTCGTGGCGGTTCCACACCAAGTACATGATGTGGTTCCAGAGGCACGAGGAGCCCAAGACCATCACAGATGAGTTTGAGCAGGTGAGGGCCCCTCGCTGTGCCCTGCCCACCCCCAGGCCCGTGGTCGTCGTCCTCTTCCTCCGGCCCCATTGCTGGTCCTCCCCTGGGGCATCACCATGGTGTCCCGTCCTCCGGGGAGGCACCTGGCCTATCGTCTCACACCCAGCAGATCAGGGGCTCCTCGGCAAACACAAACAGGGAAGCTGTATTCTTTAATGACCTTCCCACATGGTGAAAATCAGAACTTCCTACTTGTTGCACAACACTCTGTGGCCAGGCTGTGTTGGGTTTGAATTCAGCTCCAGCTGGGTGACCTTGGGCAAGTCGCTTGGACCTGCCTCCATGCCCTTATGTATAAACACGAGCTGACAAACCCCATGTGTGCAGTTGTTACAAGGATTAGATGAGTTAATGACATGTGAGTACTCTGTGGTGCCCGCTCTGTAGTACCATGGGGGTGTTGGCTTCTGATAACTTCTAATTGTTGTGTTCCACAATGGTTTTTTCTACCCAATATTTGCCTGATGCCAAGTTCTGAACAAGGCCTCTATCCTCAGAGAACTCGGTCCCCTCCCCTCAGTTCTTTTCAGGTTCTTTGCAGCATCTCAGATACTGATGCAGACCCGGCCCTTTCCCCGTGTCCTCTCTGACATTAAGCAGACTCCCCTCTCTATCCTGGTTTGGGTCAAAGTAATCCTCCAAGTCCACGGCAAGGCCTCCCTCCTTCAGAAACACCCACGCCACCACTGTCACCAATAAAACATCTATCCCAACAGCGTGCCTGGACTTAGACTCAGCCTATTCCATTCTCTAGGATGGGGTAACAGCCTCGGGGTTGTGTGAAGGTCAATGCTAGCAGCACACAGCTCGAGGGCTGAGCACCAGCTCCTGTGCTCAAGCGCCGCAGCCCTCGGGAGAAGTCAGATGCTGTGTAAATGTGCGGGGGACTGAGGCCCCATGCTGGCCTTGGTGCGCCTCTGCCTCCCCGGTTCCTTTAAAGGGGGCAGGAGAATCTTTTCCTGACCAAAAAGAGCCTGGTGAGGGTGGAAGGAGCTGGCACGTGCATGCAGGCCGCTGGGCCTGGTACCTGGCACGTCCCTGGCCCGTCCCTGGCCCAGAGATCCGTTTCCTCTGTCTGTCGGTCCGGCCCAGATTCCTGGCCACCTGCTCGTCCACTCACTGACCACCTTCTCCCCTGGGCAGGGCACCTACATCTACTTTGACTACGAGAAGTGGGGCCAGCGGAAGAAGGAAGGCTTCACCTTTGAGTACCGCTACCTGGAGGACCGGGACCTCCAGTGACACCGGGCCCTCCTTCTACCCCCGCGCGCCCCCCCGCCCCCCCCCCCGCATGCTGACCCCCCTGCCCAGGCTAGGGCCCGGCCCTGGAAGACTGGGGGAGGCCCCAGGCCTTGGGGCAGCCCTCACCCCCAGGAAGCAGCCCCACCCTGGGGGCCCAGGGGCGAGGGCTGCCCCCTCCTCCCCTCCCCAGTGAGGGACATTTTTTGGTAAACCTATTTTCATTTTGGAAAATATTTATGAATAAATAGTTTTATATGACGGCTGGCAGCTGCGGCCTCTCCTCTCCCCCCAGGAGTCAGTGAGCGCTGGGGTCTTGCTGGTGGGGCGCCGGGCCCACTGGGGATTGAACTGGGAGTTGTACCGCCTCCGCCGTTCATCTGTCTCCTCCTCAGGCTGCTCCTCCTGGGGGGTTGTGCTCCGGACTCGTGCCAGCAGGGCCTCTGCCCGAGCCCGTTCTGTTGCTTCCCGCCGAAGACGTTCAGCTCGAAGCTGGTCCAGGGATGGGGGTCTGGGGGGAGAACACTCAGGTCAGAAAGCTTGTAGCCCCTAGAGGTCCCACTTTCCCCCAAGAAGGAGCTGCCCCACCTGGAACCCCGTCCACCTCTACCTGCTCTGGTCTGAGAGGTTTGTGGGTAGGAAGCTGGCCTCATGCTGTGCAAGGACCCAGGACTGCCATCACTGCCCCTGATGCCCCTCCAAATCATGAGCTATGATGATGAGCACAGCCAGGACCTCAGTTTCTCCTTCTGTAGGAGCTAGGAGACCTGCTCAGGTTTGTCCTCCTTGGGACACAAACCTGCTCTGACTGACCCCGTGGTTCTCAAACTAGACCCCAGAAAGCTTTGTGTCAGTGGGTTTCATCTATTGCTATTTTGCATAGAAGCGAGAAAACCTTGAAACAAGGTTACGTCCCCAGTCACCACAGTGTCTCTTCACGCCCTGTCTCTTTAGAAGCCACTGGACAATCAAGGCTGAGTGAAGGGTCACAGGGGCTCAGGAAAACCAGCTTGCCTCTGCAGACCCCCTGCTAGGGCGTTGGGGCCCCAAAGCCACACGTGGCGAGCCGCCTCCCCAGGCCCCCAGCCCCTCACCCTGACAGCACCAATGCAGCTGCCCACTTCCTTACACTTCAGGCCGCTGCTTCTCAGGCTTCTCCTTCCCCTTCCTGCCATGGCCACCATTGTCCCCACTGTGCCGTCTCTTCCTCCTCAAGTGCTTCTGTATCTCCTGTAGAGGGTCCAGGCGGTTCTTGATCTTTTCATCTGGACCTGGGCTGAGCTGGGGGGCCCCTTGCCGTGGGGGTAGCTGATACCAAGGCGGCTGAGTCTGGGCTTCTGCTGCACTCTGGCCCAGGTAGGTCAGGATGCCCAGAGCTTTCTCCTGCCTCTCCTGAGGGGGACAGAAAGAGGGAACTGAGGATGTCAGCGATGTCTCCACTCAGGGAGCCCTACCTGTGACAACAGAATCCCCCAGGCTCCTGGACAGGTAGAAGCAGCATGAGTCAACTCAGCCATTTTTCCAAGGACAGGTGGGCCTCCTGCACTGGGCAGAGTGTCAATTCAATAACAAAAAACACAAGGGGGAAGGACAGGGTGCAGCTGCTTTAGGGTTCAGAGGCAGCATCTTTGGGGAGATACTTTAAAGATGAACCTGAAAGCCCGCCAGCAAGGCAAAGGAGTGAGGCGAGACAAAGGCAAGTTCAGAGTTTTGTGGGAACCCCTGAAAGTGGGTAAGTGACAGGACCCAGGTTCTGATTTAGATGAAAAAGCTTCCTAATACACCTCCACAGGGTCTTGACATCAGCCCAAGGGTCTGTACCTGACAGTGCCGTGCACCCACTTCCAAGCCTCTGCAGGGAGGGTGCCAATAACCCACACTGGGAGTGCTGTGTTCCAGTACTGAGTTCTCTGTGTCAGCTCATTTCATCCCCACCCTACCTCTCTGTTCCCATCAGTCACCCCAGACTTTACCCCTGACTGACAGGGACGGGTGTGGGGGGGGCGCGCAGCTTACTTTCTCCTGTCGCTTTTCTTCCTCATACTCTCTATTGCCTCTGGTCGCCCCTTTCCCTTCCTCCAGCAGCTCCCGAAATAGGTCCACAGGGCCAGAACTGGGGGCTCCCGCCTCTGCTGCTTGGAGCTCAGGTAGCGAGTGCTGGTGCCTGGCTTTCTTCCGTAGGAATTCTGTGCGGGCCTGGGGAAAAGAAAGTTACAGGCAGAGCATTCATTGCCTAGCCATGCCTCCAAGAACTGTGAGACCGGTGCCAAGCACAGAGAATCCCCGTGCTGGTGCTGAGGGCTCATCAGAGCATCACCCAGCCTGGGGGAGAGGATGGGAGAATGAGGTGACACCTGGGTTTGTACGCTGCCTTTGGTGAACCAGAAGGGTTTCCCAACCTCAGCTGGCACAATAAAAACAGCTAGGAAGGCAGCCCAAAATTTGCGAGCAGGCGACCAGAAATACAGTAAGGCTCCAGATCACTGTCCCTCGACCACGTGCAATCTGCTGACAAAAGTGAGCTTTAATTTTTTTTTTTTTTTTTTTTTAATTTATGATAGGCACACAGTGAGAGAGAGAGAGGCAGAGACACAGGCAGAGGGAGAAGCAGGCTCCATGCACCGGGAGCCCGACGTGGGATTCGATCCCGGGTCTCCAGGGTCGCGCCCTGGGCCAAAGGCAGGCGCCAAACCGCTGCGCCGAAAGTGAGCTTTAAAAGCCCAGACCACCTCCCGGCCAGCGGTGAGGGCCAGATTCGTTAACAAACTTCAAACTCCGTGCACACTAGAAGCTAGAAGTTACTCCGAGAACCCCCGGGGTTGGGGGCCGCGGGGAGAGGGCTGGCCCCACAGGGGGATGGGTACGTCCCACTTCTCTGCACAGCGGAGGGCAGTGCCCTCTGGGCACGAACAGAGCAGGTCCAGCGCTCTGCTCGGGGCGAGCATACAGCAGACGCTCCAGAGGGGTCGGGCAGGAACACTAAACGTGGGTCTGCGTTTCTTTGAACTGCACAGGATTCATTTTTTCAGCAGCCCCTACTCTAAGCCAGGCACACCCCGGCCTCACGCAAAACGAGTGGCGGAAACCAGGGCAAAGGGGAGGCCCAGGTGGGGAAGCCTCAGGTAGGGCCCGCGCAGGCGAGCCCCTGCGTTTCCAACCGCGCCCAGCTCCTCCAGCCTCACGGGAGGCACTGCGCGTGTGCGCCATCCCGCTTCCGGCCCCTCCCCCACGCGCCTGCGCGCTCGGCCCGGGAGTCGCGTCCGACCGCACTCGGGGCTTACCTCCTGCTGAGCGAGCAGCACCCTCCGCTCACGTTCTTTCTCCTCCTCTCGGGCCTGAGCCTCGTCACGCCGCACGCGGGCGACATTGTCCTTGTTCCGGACGTGCCAACTCTTCTTGGGCAAGATATTCATGGCGTCGTAGCCGTCCACCGACTGCAGGCCCACCTCTGAGCACTTTCTATTGGCGAGAGGATGCCGTTCCCTGTTGTTCCTGCCTCAGCTACGGATTGGCCCTGGGCTGGCTGCCACGCCCCTCCAAGTCCGTAGCGAGCGCTGATTGGCTGAGATGCCGAATTCGGGTTGGTGTAGCCTGGAGACCGCCTCTTCACCAGGTCCTGAGCCAATCACTTGTCCCCGCCCTGAAGCTACGGGACGCGGCCGCTGATTGGCTGGCCTTCTCGAGGCCGATAATCTGATTGGCCGGCTCAGGATGCAAGTTACAAACAAAGCGCTCTGCAGTCTCAGCGGCGTTTATTGGTACGAGAAAGGTTAACGCGAGAGTGAGGGGGTGTCAGGGCCCCGGAAATCTCCGCAGCCGGGGACTTAGGGTCTTCTCAAGTTCTCTTTTACAGATGAGGTGCGGACTTCCATAGGGTCCGGGGGCAGGATGAAGTGGGCCATGGTCCCGAGCAGGGCTAGGGAGGTCGAAGAGCCCCGGTGGCCGAGCTCAGTGCCACAGCGCGCTGTGCCAGGAAGACCTTATTCTGCGCCTCCTGGGTAGAGGTAAAGGGTAAAGAGAAGTGCAGGTGAGGCCGACCGCTCCCCACCATTTCTTTCAATATCCAGGACCCCCTACCATGAACCCGCTTTGCCTCACCGTCTCTATCTGGCGTTTGAGCTCAGAGACCAGACGTCCATAGGAGTTAGCCAAGGCCAGGGTATATGCCATCAGGATGCTATAGGGACGGAAATGGAAGCCATACCCAGGGGGCTCTTAGCATATCTTCAGTGTAAAGGCTCCTTAGAAACCGGGGATCTGGACTCCCAGCCCCACCCCACCCCCGCCAGACCCCTCCTCCCTCAGACCCGGGAGTCCAGGCTCCTCCAACCTCAGACCCAAGAGTCCAGGCCCCCAGCCCCCTCCCTCCTCAGACCCAGGAGTCCTGGCCCCCAACCCCTCCTTTCTTAGAAACCGGCAGTAGGGGCCCCCAGGGAACACAAACTCAGACCCAGGATTCTGGGCTCCCTCACCTGGAGATTAAGAGAAGAGGCACAGCAAAAGCCTGGGTCCCCAGGAAAAAGAGAAAGTTCTGGACGGTCTGAGGGAGGTTGGAAATAGACTCAGGGATCTGGGCCCAGATAGACGACTGCCCTTGGAATGGACCACACAGCTTAGAAGGTGGGATCCTGAAGAAGTCAGAGACAGTGTTCAAGGATGGCCAAGATTCAGAATCCTGGATGAGGGTGGAAGGAAGGAGGGAAGGAGAAGGGAGAGGCAGGCCCCTGCCACACTTACAGGAAGATGCTGTAAAGCACGGGAACAGCGGAGATGGCCAGAGCCAGGAGAAGGACCAAGGGGAAAAAGAAGTTCGCTGTGGAAGCCCGAAAGGTGCGGGAGGCCGGGGAGCAGGTGGAGAAAAGGGTGAACTGGGGGGAGAAGGAGACACAAGACCCTGAGCCCTGGCCTGTCCTTTTTCATCGTCCAAGAGTCCTTGTCCCTGGCCCCTCCTCAGGAGGGAAACAGAATCCCTGGTTCTTTGCTGCCGTCAGATCTGGGAGGCCGGATCCCCTCTTCCCCTGGACGGAAAAGACGCCCTAATCCCCTCCTCCCACATCCAGGAGTCTGTCCTCCAGACCCTTCTCTCTCAGGAGCTAGTAGCTGGGGACCCTCGCATCCTCCTTCCTCAGGACCCAGGAATCCACCACACTCCTCACCTTCTTGAAATAGAAAAGTAACAGGAACTTGGCCGTGTTGAGCAGAGGTAGTAGAGGGCAGAAAAAACTCCCTACCCAGACCACCGTCTGTGCGTAGATGAGCCCGAGCACCTCGTCGGGTACCTGGAACTCCTGGGTTCCTACCACGCGACCCAGGACCCCGGGACAGAGGCCACAGAGCAGCCTGAGGGGCGGGGCGGGGCCAAGTCAGAGGCAAGCCCGCCCGCCTTGCCCCGCCCCTGCCGTCCTGCCCGCCAATCAGAAGTGAATATATTTGAATAGGGGTGGAGTTTTCAGTCCTGGAGGGGGTGTGTCTAGAGGGAAGTAACTAGGTGAGAGGGGGCGGGGCCTGCAGACAAAAGGTCAAAGAAATGGGGTAGGGGTGGGGGCTCACTTCCGAGGAAACTGGATGAGCAGCATGACAGCCACGCCAGTCAGCAGATCAAAGAGCAGGAGTTTGTACATCTCCTGCCCCAGCCGGGTCTCCCAGCACTGAGGAAGGAAGGCATGGGTCAGAAAGACCTCCAGATCCAGGCACCTGGAGGTCCAAGCATCCAAGTCTCCAAATCACAAGTGATCCTAACAAACCTTTTTTTGGGGGGTTGGGGGTTAAGGGGAGGGTGTCCTAGCACTTTAAGCTCCTTCTTCCTCTTAAACCTGGTGTCTGAACCCATCTAGTTCCTGCTTTCCTTCAAGGACCCAGGATTTGGGGCCCCTTCTCACCGGTAGTTCCTTGTAATTGTAGCCACAGGTCTTACACTCTTCAGCCTCAGCCTTGCCCCCACAAGTGATCTGATTCCAGAGGGAGAAGAGCAGGACTAGCAGGGATGCCAGGCGGAGAAACACGGTCCTGGCAAGGGGAACGGAATCAGCCCTGACCAGTGTTCACCACATGCCAGCCCCCCTCCGCCCCCCACATGTGGAACACGCTCACAATTCTTCCCACTTCACAAATGAAGAAACTGAGGCTCTGATGGAACAAGAGTCAGGATTTGAATCCAGATCTCACTGGGTCCCATATCCAGGGGATTTCTGTGCCTTGTGTACTAGAGCCAGTGTCTTTCACACCAGCCCTGCCATCATCCCCAGCACACCCACAGAGGTAGAACCTGAGCAGGATAAAAGCAATCTGGTGGCTCCTGGTGTAGCCCTCCAGCAGGGCGATGAGCTTGAACACAGGTGGCAGCAAGAAGTTAACCCCAGAGATGAAGATGGATGGAAGGTAATCCACCAGGAGCTTTAGCAGTGGCATCTGCTGGACAGAGGGCGTCTCCTGGGAGAGAGGGTGGTGGATCAAGCAAAGAAGCTCTGGGCTTCTGGTCCTCCAGAACCTTGCTAAATGTCCTCCCCCAGCCTTTTCTTCCTCCAGCACCCCAAAGTCCAAACATACACCCCCATCCCTCCTAAGATGCCCTCCAACCTTGGAAATGTAAGTTCCAGGATGGAAGGACTCTCCTCCCCCAGGACCCTCCACACCTGAAGCTCCACGGTGGCCCCTGTAGCCCAGTAGATTCCGTAGAAGGCCGCTCCCAGGAGTGCAATCACCAGCAGATTGAGCAGGATCCGCACCGACCACACCCTGGCTTGCTGGCCCAGGGTCCGCGCTGCAGCCTGGCGCCGCACCACAGCTTCCTCCAGCTCCACCTGAGGCCAGGAAAGACGTCCTTGTGGGCTCAAGTCCCGCAGACAGGCCCGGCAGGTGGTTCAGAACCCCAGCTCAACATGAACTGACACAGCAGCACCCTCTAAAGACTTCTGCAGGGGATCCCTGGATGGCTCCGTGGTTTAGCACCTGCCTTTGGCCCAGGGCGTGATCCTGGAGTCCCGGGATCGAGTTCCGCATCAGGCTCTCTGCATGGAGCCTGCTTCACCCTCTGCCTGTGTCTCTGCCTCTCTCTGTGTCTCTCATGAATAAATAAATAAAATCTTAAAAAAAAAAAAAAAAGACTTCTGCAGTTCTTGTCCCAATCCCCCCATGGTCCTCTACTGGACAATTTAGATCTCCCACCTCTCCACAGCCCAGGGCTCCACACCGCGCCCCTCCGAGGCCCCGCCCAGCCCTCATGGGCTGGGGCGGAGTTCCAGTTCTACTTTTTTTTATTTTTTTTTTATTTTTATTTATTTATGATAGTCACAGAGAGAGAGAGAGGCAGAGACACAGGCAGAGGGAGAAGCAGGCTCCATGCACCGGGAGCCCGACGTGGGACTCGATCCCGGGTCTCCAGAATCGCGCCCTGGGCCAAAGGCAGGCGCCAAACCGCTGCGCCACCCAGGGATCCCTAGTTCTACTTTCTTGGCCTCCTTCTGGCCATGCCCAAGTCCTCACCCAGTGCAGAGGAGCTTCATGCCCCGCCCCCCTCCCGCTGCCTGATTTTCCTGTCCCCTTTGACATCAGGTATCCCAACTGGGGCCTCGTCCCAGCCCTCTCATTTCGCAAGGCCCGCCTCCTTAGGAGAACGTTCCGCCCAGCGTCGCTTTGAGCCCCGTCTCGGGTCTGGGCCCCGCCCCCTCTGGTCCTTTCCCTGAGCTCACCTGCAGCTCATACAGGATGTTGCGCTGGCGCAGCCGCACGTGGACATCCCCACAGAGGCCGAAGTCCCAGGCGGTGAACACCCGATGGCTGTAGCTGGTCAGGGCCCCCGACTCAGCCAACAGCGTCTGTTTCAGTCCTGACACGGAGCTGAGAGAGGAAGGCCCCAGAGACGGGGTGTGGAAGGTCAGTGAGGGCGGGGTCACCCCTCTTATGGGACTAGCAGGGAAATGAACCCTGGGACCTTGGGAATTTGACAAGTAGAGTCAGAGACGTGCAGACACACACAGTCATGGGAGCCAAAGACCAAGAGAGGGATTCAGGGGCCGACTGGGGAAGGTAGACACCCCGCAGAGAGCCACGCGCTCCAGAGAGCAGAGGGCGGGGACCCAGAGTGACAAAGACAAAGATCCTGGGGACAGACACAAATGTAGAGGGGAGACTGCGACCCCACTGGGAAAGGATTCAGAGAAAGTGGACAGGGAAATGAGGGAAGAGGTCTAGAGAGAGGTCAGAGACTCAGAGGGAAGGACAGACGTCCAGAGAAGGGGGTGAGGGAGAAAGACCCAAAGGGTGGAGGACTGAGACTCAAAGAAATGGGGCAGGGACGCCTGGGTGGCTCAGCGGTTGAGCGTCTCCCTTAGGCTCAGGGCATGATCCTGGGTCTGGGGATTGAATCCCACATCCGGCTCCCTGTGGGGAGCCTGCTTCTCCCTCTGTCTGTGTCTGCCTCTCTGTGTCATTCATAGATAGATAGATAGATAGATAGATAGATAGATAGATAGGAAAGGAAAAGAGGGAAAGGGAAAGGGAAAGGAAGAAGTGGGGCAAAGACCCAGGGAGAGGACAAGGAAGCAGAGAAAACTGGGCAAAGAGATTCCATATCCACCCTCAATGACCTGGCACAAGCCCCCAGAATCTCTTGAGTGGATGACTACAGAACTGCCACCTGGCCTCTGCTTCCACCCTCGCCCTCTTGAATCCATTCTGTTCCCACACTGGTGGAACCTTCTTTTTTTTTTTTTTTTTTTTTAAAGATTATTTACTTATTCATAGAGACACACACACACACAGAAAGAGAGAGAGAGAGAGAGAGAGAGAGAGAGAGAGGCAGAGACTCAGGCAGAGGGAGAAGCAGGCACCATGCAGAGAGCCTGATGTGGCACTCCATCCAGGGTCTCCAGGATCATGCCCTAGGCTGCAGGCGGCGCTAAACCGCTGCGCCACCGGGGCTGCCCTGGAACCTTCTTTCTATGCAGATTAGATGGTACTACCACTTAAAAACTATTCCACAGCTCGTCCTTGTTCTGGAAGTTTAGGCTCCTTCATAGCACAGCCAGCCAGCAAACACCTAATCTAGCCCCCACCTACTTCTTGAAACTCAAAATCCTGTCCCTCCTCCTGGCCTTTCATTTCTCAGAACACTCCAAACCTCTTCTTACCATAGGGCCTTTGCACATGCAGTTCCTGCTGCCAAGAATGTCCAGGTCGTTAATTGCTCACCTGGCACGTTCCTTCTCATCTTCGGGTCTCTACCTACAGGTCAGTCCTTTACTACCACTTCATTTAATGAGGGTCCCCTCCCATTCTCTATCACAGGGGGTGGCAAATTATGGTGCCAGTTTTTTGTAAATGAAGTTTTATTGGAACAGAACCACATCCACTCATTTACTTACTGGCTATAGCTGCCTTAGCCCTACAACAGCAGAGTTTAATTGAGACACCATATAGCCAGAAAAGATGAACATATTTCTTATCAGGCCTTTACTTTATCAGGAAAATAATTACTGATCTCTGCTTTATCATCTCATCCCTTTTTTCTTAAAAAAAAACAAACTGTTGTTTTTTAGATTTTATTTGACAGAGAAAGCACAAGCAAGAGAGTGGCAAGCTCTCCATTGAGCAGGGAGCCCGAAGTGGGGCTCGATTGCAGTACCCTGAGATCATGACCTGAGCCAAAGGCAGATGCTTCACCGACTGGGCCCCCCAGGTACCCCCCATTTGTTTTCTACATAGTACTGCTCTCACATTGAAATAGCTGATTCGATTTTTAATGTAAAAGTTGCTTTTTCTTTATCTCACAGTTCTCTCCTCCTGGACTGTGTGAACTGTGCAAAGGTAGGGGGACCCAATCTGATGGCCCTGGCCCAGTGCCTGGCATTTAGGAGACCCTCCACTTTTTCTTTGTTAAGCCCATGATTTTCTTCTTGACCACAGCCCCTGCCCTTGAGGGATTCCCAGTCTTGCCTGAATGCCAGCATGTCCCAGATGGGCATCTCTATCTGGATCCATCTCCAGAACCCATGTGGGCAACCACCTGCTCCCTTCATTTGTCCAGAAGCCACTTCAGAACAAACCGGCCACAACTGTGCTCCCCACCAAGGCTACTCTCTCCATGGCCCTTGCCATCACAACTGCCAGCAATGTGGCCCTTCCAGGGGCTCGGGCTCAACACACCTGAAGTCATTCTTAACTTCCCAGCTTCACCACGCCCCATATCCAATCATTAGGGAACCCTCTGGGCTCTACTCAACATACAGCCAGAGTCTCCCTTTTATATGAAGAACAAAACAGGCCAGAGCAGCCCATGATGTTAACAGAAAGGATGGGGTGGGGAGAGTTCAGGGGAAATGTAGTAACCTGAGATCTTGAGGGGGCTTCCAGGGGCTGGTCATGTTCTATTTCTTGATATGGATGGGGACATACCAAGCTCTATTCTTTGATTTTTGCATTTTTCTGGATATGTGTGATATTAAAAAAATATATATATACACACACACAACACTAAGATTTGACAAGGGAGCCCACATATTCCCTTGGGGAGGATAGTCTTTTCAACAAATGTTGCTGATAAAACTGGAGAGCCACATGCAGAAGAATGAACCTGGTCTCAATCTTAAACTGCTCACAAAAATTAACTTGAAATGCGTTAAACATGTAAACATAAGACCTAAAACAGAAAAAGTCCTAGGGAAAAAAAAAACAAGACCTCCTTGACATTCATTGGGGATGATATTTTGGCTAGGACACCAAAAGCATAAGCAACAAAAGCAAAAATGAATTAGTGGGACTCCATCACACTTAAAAGCCGCTGAACAGCAAAAGAATGCATAGAATGAAAAGGCAACCTATGGAATAAGAGAAAATATTTGCAAATCATATCTGTCACTGGGGTTAATTGAAAAAATAGAAAAAGAACACATACAATACTCAACAGGAAAAAAATTCAATTTAAAAATGGGCAGAGAAATTGAGACTTTTTTTTTAAGACATCTAGATGGCCAACAGGTATGCAAACAAGTGCTCATCATCACTGATCATCAGGGAAATGCCAATCAAAACCACAATGAGCTATCACACCTGTCAGAATGGCTGTCATCAAGAAGACAAGAGATAAGACCTGTTGGTGAGGATGTGGCAAACAGAAAACCCTGGTGCCCTGTTGGGAATGTAAATCAGTGTAGCCACTATGGAAAACAGTATGGAAGTTCCCCCCAAAGTTAAAAATAGAGCGACCACCTCATCCAGCAACCCCAGAAGCAAACTTCTGGGTATATGTCCAAAGGAAATGGAAGGGGGATCTCAAGAGACATCAGCACCCCCACATTCATGGCATTATCAACAATAGCCAGGATATGGAAACAACCTGTTTGCCAACGGATGGATGGATAAAGATCTGATACGTACACATATAACAACAGTATTATTCAACCCCGAGAAAGAAGGAGATCTGCCATTTGCAACAACATGGATGGACCCTGAGGCCATTATGCTAAGTGAGATAAGTCAGAGCAAACGCTGTGTGATACCACTTATTTATGGAATCTAAAAAAGTTAAACTCATGGAAACAGAGTAAACTGGTGGTTACCAGGGGATGGGGACATGTAGAGGTCAAAGGTTACACACTTCCAATTATAAGTTCTCGGGAGCTAATGTACAACATTCTGAATATAGTTAACAGTACTATCTATGTTAGATACTTGAAAGTTGCTGCAAGAGTAAAGATTTTATTTATTCACGAGAGACACAGACAGAGAGAGAGAGAGAGGCAGAGACCTAGGCAGAGGGAGAAGCAGGCTCCACACAGGAAGCCCGATGCGGAACTTGTTCCTGGGACCCCAGGGTCACGCCCTAAGCTGAAGGCAGACCCTCAATCGCTGAGCCACCCAGGCGTCCCTACAAGAGTACATCTTAAATGTCATCATAAAAGACATGATATGATGTGAGGGGGTGGAGGTATGAGCCATTGCTGTGGCGGTAATCATGTTGCAATATGTAAATGTACCAAATCAACACTTTGTACACCTTAAACTTACACAATGTTATTTATGCCAATTGTATCTCAAGACAGCTGGGGGAGGGGGAGTAGAAATTCAATTTAAAAAAAAGAAAAGAGGGATCCCTGGGTGGCGCAGCGGTTTAGCGCCTGCCTTTGGCCCAGGGCACGATCCTGGAGACCCGGGATCGAATTCCACGTCGGGCTCCCGGTGCATGGAGCCTGCTTCTCCCTCTGCCTATGTCTCTGCCTCTCTCTCTCTCTTTCTCTCTCTCTCTGTGTGACTATCATAAATAAATTTAAAAAAAAGGAAAAAAAAGAAAAATCCCAAGCTGACCCCTACAACCACCCTACTCCAAGCCACCACTGTCTCTTGCCTGGATTGCAAAACCCTTGTGACTATTTCACCTCCTGTGGGTTTGCTCATCCCTTACTGTCTTTCCTCCCTCCTTTCCTTCTTGCCTCTCCCTCCCTCAGGGCCAGAACCTGAAATCAAATCAGGTTGATCTGGTCAAGAAACTGCGCTGAGTCCCATCTCACTCAGAAAAGCAGCCAAATCCTTTCTGGAGTGCAGGTGCATCTCCACGGCTCTCCCCACCTCCCTCTGCTCTGGCCCCAGCCGGCTGCCTAGTGCACCCTCCAGCACACCACTCTCCTCCTACCTTGCTCTGGCCAGGCCCTCTGCCTGCAATGCTCTTTCCCTGGGTGTTTACTTGACCAAATCCCTCTCCTTCTCAACATCCCATCCTCATTTAAAGATCTTGTCTTGGGACGCCTGGGTGGCTCAGCGGTTGAGCGTATGCCTTTAGCTCAGGGCATGATCCCGGAGTCCCGGGATCGAGTCCCAAGTCGGGCTCTCTGCATGGAACCTGCTTCTCCCTCTGTCTGTGTCTCTGCCTCTCTCTGTGTGTCTCATGAATAAATAAATAAAATCTTAAAAAAAAAATAAAGATCTTGTCTCAGTGAAGCCTCCCTGGGCACCTATTCATAGAGCAGCCTGGCCTATCATCACTGGCACCCCACCTCACCTGCTGTGTGTGTGTCCAGAGCCCCAATCACCTTACACCCCACGTCATGGACTCATTTATAGCTTATTGCTTATCACCTGTCTCCACCAGGCAGACTGTCAGCTCCATCAGGACAGAACTCGGTCAGGTTTTCTTTTTTTAAAAAAAGATTTTATTTATTTATTCATGGAGACACAGAGAGAGAGGCAGAGGGAGAAGTAGTCTCCCTACAGAGAGCCTGACGTGAGACTCGATCCCAGGACTCCAGGATCATGACCTGAGCCAAAGGCAGATGCTCAACCACTGAGCCACCCAGGTGCCCCTCGGTCAGGTTTTCATTCGTTTGTTGTCCTGTTTTGCTAACTGTCTAGAACAGTGACCAGAACATAGTAGGGGCTTAATAAATATTTGTGAGAATGAATGAATCACCCCTATTGGTTTCCTATAAAGCACTCTCCCCTCCAGAAAAGATGTATTTAATTTGCTGGGCTAATATCTTACTTTCCCCTACAAGCTTCTAAGACACAGGAAGTTGAAACTGCCCATCTTTGTCACTGGTCTTTGGCATTTTAAAAATTTGGTTTCAATACAACTAGAGAAAGGGATCATGGAGCAGGACTCTGGATTCTTGGGGACTGGTCCTCTACCACCACCACTCCTTCCCCACGACACCAGGGTGGGGATGGGGTGCGGTTGTTACTTACCGATGGAGGATGAGCAGCAGATACAGGAGGCCAATGACAAAGACGGAGCACAGATAGGTGACTGCCAGGTGTGCGCGGGGTGGGTAGAACCCATAGAAGAGGGGAGACCATTCTAGAAAACCCTGCAGAGGAAAAGTTCACCGTGGGCTTAGGCAATCAGAATCGGGGGGTACTGAGGCTCGGTGGGGGGGTCTCCCAGGGCTCCAGGGACGCACCTCTCCTGACAGCAAGTTGAGGAGATGGGTGGGGAAGGTGACTAGGCCTTGGGGGCTGGGGTTGTAGAAGCCACAGGGCGAGGAGGTGTCAGAGCCAGGGGGACCCGGGAGGGTCCCTTCCAGCCAGGTGGGCAGCAGTGTCATACAGGCCTTAATTACAGACGCCAGCACGTTGAGAAGCAGCAGGAAACGCAGCAAGGAGAAGTAGGACTCGGTGCCGGCACCAAACTGGCCTACAGGGGGTGCAGAGAGGCCTGGGGCTCCTGACACACAGTCCCTCAGACCTGGGAGTCCTGATTCCCCAGCCCCTCCTCCCTCAGACCCAGGAATGGGGCCAGCCTCAACCCCACCGCACCCCCAATTCTCTTCAGTGTCCACGCCCAGGGTTGCAAGGTGTGCAGGCCTTCCTTCGTCTTCTCCTTCATCCTCCGGAACTTCAGGGCGCAATTTGAGGCTCTGGAACCCGATCCCTGAGCCACTTGGTCCCTGGTATGGCTCTTCCTGGTAGGGAAACATTCAGAGACAGAATAGGAAGGACCTGGCAGCTCCCAATGGACACCCCCAAGTGGAGAAACAACACAACAGCAGGAGCGGGAAGTAAATTGCAATATATCGATAACTCGGAATCCTCTACAGCAATAGGAAGAGACACAGCTAATGCATAGAAGGCCAGGCAGGCTGTAGATACTGCAGGAGCTCTGGAGCAAGCACACACACACCGTGCTCTTCAGGGATGAACTTGCAGGTGGCCAAGCTGGACAGGAGAATGAGGAACAGATCATCATAGAAGTCTGAGATAGGATGCCTAGGTGGCTCAGCGGCTGAGCATCTGCCTTTGGCCCAGGGCGTGATCCTGGGATCCAGGATCAAGTCCCACATCAGGGTCCCAGCAGGGAGCCTGCTTCTCCCTCGGCCTGTGTCTCTGCCTCTCTCTCGGTGTCTCTCATGAATAAATAAATAAAATATTTTTTAAAAGTCTGGGAAGGGATGTTGTGGGGAGGTGGGGGTGACTTGGGGCCCATGGGCAGCTTCTGGGAGCTGTGGAGCTGTGTCTCCTGCCCTGCGTGGAGTTTCCGTGGGTTCCCGTGATGGGAATACTCTGTGTATACACAATGTTTCATGCACTTTTCTGTAGGCAAATATCAAAACCTAAAAGGAAAAAAGGAAAAAAAAAAAAAGGAAGGTGTGATCCTGTGATTTATAATAAGAAATATATATCTGAAAAATATATATATATCGGGTTTTGTCCCCGTTCCTGGCACAGAGCTTTAAAAATCTTTGGAATGCCCTGAGTGATGAGACTAAGAGTGGGGGCCTCGTTGCCGGGGGGAGCCAGCCCTGAGACTGGAGGGAGAGAGAGGGGCTGCAGGCTGAGTTCCATGGCCAATGCCCACAGATTTAACCAAGCACGCCTGTGCAACAAAACCACCATAAAAACCCAAAACGAGGGAGGCCTGGGTGTCTCAGTGGTTGAGCGTCTGCCTTTGGCTCGGGTCGTGGTCCCATAGTCCTGGGATCGAGTCCCGCATTAGGTTCCCCGCAGGGAGCTTGCGTCTCCCTCTGTCTGTGTCTCTGCCTCTCTCTCTGTGTCTCTCATGAATAAATACATTAAAAAAATAAAGAATAAAAACAAAATGATGGGGTTTGGAGAACAATTTCAAGACACATGGCCCCATTCTCAGAAGGGCCTTGTGCTTGCTTCTTCTGTCCTGCTGTTCCTGGGTGGAAATGCACAACACAGGCATCCCACATTTTCCCAAAGTTCCAGGGCCAGGCCTTTGTTTTTAGGAAGACCTGTGTTACCCTTTGCTTGACGCCCCAAGCAGGTTTATGAAAGATTTCATAGCAACGCTGTCCTTTGGATAGCGGGGAAACCTGTCAGTCTTGCCGGAGCTGTCCAGAATGTTCGTTGTTCAGCAGCCGTGCACATCTTGTAGCCCGGGAAGGGAAAGAAGGAAGAGGGACAGACAAACTTCGGAAAACAGAAGGCCACAACAGAAACACTACACAGATTCCAGGCACAGGGAGAAGGAGCCAGAGCAGAGAGCCAGCACACGAACCCGGGCGACAGGAGAGTTCTGGAGCCAGGAGCCAGGGAGGCAGGAGGCCTGGGAGTCAGAGAAGCAGAGACACAGGCACAGGGAAAGAAGGCAAGAGAAGCAGGGAGAGGCTGAGGGAGGAGGAGAGGACACACGCTGGCAAGCCGGAGCGGAGCCTCACCTGTGTGTCCGGCGGGCCTGCATGGGCCATGGCAGCTCCCGGGAGGGGACGGGCTCCTCCAGCTCCTGCTGGGCGGCTTCTGCCATGGTCTGGAGTCTCCTCTCTCCATCTTCTTCCTCCTCCTCCGATGCCCCCCACGGAAGAACCCCAGGGCCCCGGTACCGAAGGGTTGCAGCACTGGGGAGCTCATTCAGCACAGAGGAGAGCGATGGGCCTGGGGTGGAAAAGAAGGGGCTGGGAGGGCGCGGGAGTCCCAGCCTCCTCCCTCAGACCCAGGAGCCCAGGCCCCTGCTCCTCCTCCCTCAGACCAGGAGCCCAGGCCCCTGCTCCTCCTCCCTCAGACCAGGACTCCAGGCCCCCAGCCCCTCCCCTCAGACCCAGGAGCCCAGGCCCCTGCTCCTCCTCCCTCAGACCAGGAGTCCAGGCCCCTGCTCCTCCTCCCTCAGACCCAGGAGCCCAGGCCCCTGCTCCTCCTCCCTCAGACCCAGGAATCCAGGTCCCCAGTCCCTCCTCCTTCAGACCCAGGAGTCCAGGCCCCATGTCCCCTCTGTAAGCACTGAAATGTGGGCTCCCTAGACCCCTCCTTCCTCAGGGCTGAGGAACCCAGTCTTCAATTTCCTTTTTCCTCTTGCTCAGGAGTTTGCAACCCTGCCCCCCCTCTTCTCCCCTCTACTGCTCCCCAGGACACAGGAGTCCTAGCTCCTGGTTCCCTTCTCCCTCAGACAACCAGGAATTTAACCCTCCCCCTTCTGCCCTCTGGACCCTGGAGTTTCAGCCTCCGGTCCCTGCCTCCCTCAGGACTTCCACCAGCCCAAGGGGCTGGACCCCCTCCCACGCCCCCACCTGCTCTGGCCTCCCGGGGTGCCAGCCACCCTCCAGGGGAGCCCCAGGCCTCCGGTTCCCATGTCGGGCGCTCTTCCATGGCCGCAGGTGAAACTGTTTCCGTCTCCAGCGGCCAGCTGGGCGCGGTCAGCCGCAGGTAAGGAAGGGACATGGGCAGGTCCATACCTGGCCACCAGGTGGCTCAGGGAGGGGAATCCGAAGCACTTGTCATCAACCAACAGGGCGGCTGCTCGAAAGGTCTTCTGGGAACCGAAACCCCCAGATGCCAGTGTGACACCAGGGAGCCTGGCTCGAGCCCATCCTGCAGCGCCCATCCTGCAGCGGCTGTGTGAGCCCCACACCTGGTGGTCACTCATAGACACACATACAGACCTCTTGGAACATTTTATTGGGGGAGGTTCACATAGTCTGACCCTACCTTAGGCCAGAAAATGACAAGAGGGTGACAGAAGCACTGGGACCCTGAGGTGGCTCAGATGGAAGCTGCAGCTCCTAGCTGCCTCAGTTTACCCGTTGTGAAATGTTCCCTTCCCGGCCTGAAACACTGCTTGATGAAAGGGGGAAAGCCCACGAGAGAGGTTCCCACTCCCAGGGCCTGCCCTGAGGCTCCCGGCCCCACACCATGGAGCCAGAAACAGGGAATTTGCCCGAGAATCCCCGTGGCCCTGTTGGGGGGCTGGGGAGTGGGTAGCTCGCTCTGAAGACCTGGCAGCTGGGGCAGGGACCAAGGGAGATTCTTCTAGACAACACCTGAACTTTCCAGAAGGGAAGTCTGAGCTTCCTGAGCCCTCGGGTCAGGGCAGGGGAGCAGGGAGAGCAGCCCTGCCTTGCTGGGGGAGGGTGGGGTGCAGAGCTGAGGGAATCCTCTCCAGGCCCCAGCCCAATCAGGGGCTCTTTCTGGGAAAGGAGACAGCAGCCTGGTTCATGGAATTCCCAGGCAGAAGCTTAGTGGCTGCAGTGGCGGGCAAAGGAGTGTCACGGCGGTGGCCTACTCCTCCCGGAGTTTTTCTGGGGCGAGGCTGGCGGCCTGGGGTGACGTCTTCCTGCGGCCGGGGCTGCCCCCACCCAGGGCCAGCCCCAGCAGCAGGGCGGCCACAGCCACGATGTGGACACAGAAGTAGACAGAGGCCCAGTACCGGAGGGTGTCTCCCAGGGACAGCAGCACAAAGCCCATGCACATGTAATCGTAGGCGCGCATCTTCAGGAACCAGTGCACCCAGTCCCAGGCCTTCTGGCCCCCAGGGCTGAGCCGCCCCCGCAGGGCTGACTCCAGGCAGCCCTCAGCCGACAGGCACAGCGGGATGGTCAGGAAGCTTAGGTAGTAGCCAGGGTGCAGGCCGTGCCAGTAGGCGCTCAGCAACATGGTCCAGGCGCTCCTGGGGGAGAGGCCGAGATTCAGGACCCGGGAGCCAGGCCCCCTAGCCCCTCCTCCCTCAGACCCAGGAGTCCAGGCCCCCCAGCCCCCTCTTCTCTCAGACCCAGGAGTCCAGGCCCCAGCCCCTTCCTCCTCAGACCCATGAGTCCAGGCCCCACCCCTCCTCCCTCAGACCCAGGAGTTCAGGCCCCTCGGCCCCCTCCTCCCTCAGACCCAGGAGTCCAGAGTCCCAGCCCGCTCCTCCCTCAGACCCAGGAGTTCAGGCCCCTCAGCCCCCTCCTCCCTCAGACCCAGGAGTTCAGGCCCCTCAGCCCCCTCCTCCCTCAGACCCAGGAGTCACTACTCTTCAGGAATCTGGTTAACTCCCTCTTATCATATCTGTCCTTAAGACCCAAGAACCTGAGCCTCCAGCCACTTCCTTTTGGGATCAGTATAATTCCTGATTCATGAGGACTCAGAAATCTCCAGCCATGGTCTCCTCTTTCTCTGACCCAAACGTGTTTTCCATAGAAGACCCACAAACTCAGGCACGCGCATGGAAGACACAGAAGTCACAGCAGGCTCTGCCATGGACCACGGCCTGGGGTGGGGATGGAGCTCTTCCTGGTCTGTGGCATCAACTTTTCCCTCTGGCTTATCAGGGTGCTGATGACACCTGGTGACACAATGATGCTGCCCTCTCATTCTTGGGGGGCACACAGAGTCCATAAAAAGGCTGAATTTTCCTTGCTATCGAAAGGGGAGACCTTTCTCTCTCTCTCTCTTCTTGGCTACTTCCCTGGAAAACCTAGTGTTTGAGACTCTTTCCTCTGTCCTTTGGGTGTAGATAAAAACATCGCAATCCATGAATGTTTTTCTGGAGGGAGGTGGTGCCACCTCTGCGAGATCTACAGGGTCCCTGTCTCCCCACCACTGTGGGGGCCCATCCCAGCACCTGGCACCACGCTGCCACCTGCTCGTCATAGGCACACGTTCCAGTCTTCCTATTGAGCAGCACCAGTGGCTGCCCTCGGTCACCAGCCCAACTGAGGAAGAACATGAAGGAATGGGTGGCAAACGGAGCTGCTGAGTCCCTGCCGGAGGGCAAGTTACCATCGTGTCTCTCAAGCACGTGCTGCACAGTGGGCTGTGACAGGTGGGTCTACAAGAAGGTGAGCTTTCCGTGTTGGTAATCTCCCTAGCGGGTTACAAGCGACGACGTGCATCACAGCTTGGCTTAATGCTAGCTCATTAACAAAACGGTTTTCTTTCTTTTCCACCTATAGTGGAGGAAAAATTCTCTGGGTCAGGAGCTTTGCAATGATGGTCCCCAACAGGGGGAAGCAGGGCAGCAGGATGCACACGGATGGCGCCTGGGGACCTAGGACCCCACACAGGTACACGGCAACACTAGGCATGGATCCTCCTCTGCTCGCCCTGTCTGGCAGTGAACACTCTCCAAGGACCAGTCCACGCTCCCCTCAACCCTTCCCCGTTTCTGTCCTCCCTGGAACCCACTCCAACTGCTTTTGCTTCCACCACCAAACTGCTCCTGTCAAGGCTGCATCAAGGCTGCCGGGGACTTTCTCCTCCCCTCCCAACCCCGTGCTGAAGCTCCTGACACAAGTCACCAGACACAAGTAACCCCTCCTTCCTTGAAACACTCGGTTCACTTGGCTCCCATCTGGGAAGGAACACTTTCCTGACTGGCCTCCATCTCATGGGGTGGGTCTTTGCCGGCTCCTCCTCGTCCCTAGTCCACACCAGGGTTTCTCAATTTCAGCACTACGACATTTGGAGCCAGGTCATTCTGTGTTATGGTGGGGGCCATTCTGTGCTTCCCAGGATGTTGAGGAGCATCTCTGCCTCTAAGCACTGGATGCCAGTAGCACCTCCCGGTTATGACAACGTTTCTAGCTGTTGATGAATGCCCGCTCCCCGCCCCGCCAAGGAGTGTGGCACAAACTCTCCCTCCCCCACCCATTGAGAATGTCTAATGTCTGGAGCCCCCTGGACTTTGACCTGGTGCTCGGCTCCAGAGCCTTCCATATTGCCTCTACCTGATGATACCGGAGTGTCTGCTTCTCACACCGACCTCCTTATGTGCCAGTCACGTAACTAACAGCGTATCCGGTAACCTCAGCTGAACGCAACTGTCACCCCGGGTTAAGTGACACTAGAGCCATTTTGCTCCCTCATCTGACCCAGTCCTGAAACTGCCTCCTGCCCAGTCTCCCCATCTCGGGAAGGGCCCTTCTGTGCCCTTCGTTCCCCCAGCCACCACCTGGTGTGCTGTGTCATCTCTGCACTTTCTTATTCCCACATCCAGTTGGTGCCAGACCCCGACCCCAGCACCCAGTAAGTCTGGCTTCATTACAAGACTCTGTCAGCTGCGTCCTGACCTCATCTGCTGGTTCTGGGAAAGCTGAGTAACACTAGGCAGGTTACCTAACCCTCTGAGCCTCAGTTCTACATCATAAGGTTGTAAACATAGCAGTATCTGGCACAAAGTTTTCACTCAAGAAATATAAGATGAATGATGGAAAAAATCTAATGTAGGGTCACCACCCACCTGGCGGGCCCCACAGTGACTACATTTCACACTTTATCTCCCTTCATCCTCACATCAAACTATGAAGCAGGTAACATCATGACTCCCATTCAGGAGTTGAGGACACAGGTCAGCTCATTCATTAAGGTTTCTCTGTAGTTGGTAGGGCCAAGATTCCAGAAAGTCTGACCAGAGTCCATAGGATTCAGTACATTGCTTCTGTCGAATGAGGTTGACAGGACGGAAGTAGAAACTGAGGCCCAGAGAGGGGGAATGATTTACCTCCCAGAGGAATGCGAATCAATGGCAGGGCAACAGCCTCCAGAAACTACAACTCCCGTGACTCTATTGGGAGGAGGCCCGACCGCGGAGCCGGCAGGCAGCCCCAAGTGCTGCCGGAAGATGTAGTTCCGAGTTTTCCCAAGGCGGGCGGGCTCACCTGAGAACATAGGAGCGGGCAGGTGCGCTCTTGTAGATATACTGTGCCAGCCACCACTGCACCGTCATGTTCCAGTACCGCATGCCATCCCGCACCCGCACGCAGAAGTCAGTGCCATAGCAGTCGATGTTGCGGATGGTCTCATAGTCGTACTCCAGGGAAGCCGCCTTCTCCGGACTGGGGGTGGGGGGTGGGGGGTGGAGGATGAGGGTGGGGGACAGACATGCAGCTCAGCCAGGCCCCCTCCCGACGCTGGTTACTGTCCTAGCCCCAGACACTCAGGAGGGGATCACGGCCAGGCAATAGCTCTGGCTGTCACATTTGCTAGGGCAACAGGGTTGGGGCGGGGGGGCTTTTCCGGGACTAAGACTAGTGGAGGTGAGGGGCACAGTTCACTGACAATGGGGTCCTCCTCTTGGTAACAGGGCTGCAACAGCAAGGAAGAGCCTGGAAGAGCTACAGTTGCTAAGCTATGAGTCCTTAGCAACCTGATCCTTCACTGGTCTCTGATGCTAGGGAAAGGCCATTCCTTAGCAACCAAGCTCACTATATTCCGAGAAGCTTCCAAGTATGGTCCCTTCTAAGTGGGGAAGATACTGTGGTTGCTAGGGAAGTAGCATTCCTAACAATGAGGTGGTCTGTGGTTGCTAGGGAGATGTTCTGACCCATGTGACACCAGGACAGTCTCTGTTGCTAGAAAAAGGGCATTCCTTAGCAAAAAGGCCTGGGATGTTTAGAAATGCTTCCAGAAAGGGCCTTTCCTGGTTATTGGTCCTATGATGACTTAAGAAGTGTCATCTCCAGCAACACGGTGGTTCCTGGATCCCTGGTGTCAACATCCCCAACAGTGGTGAACATTCTGCACCCATCTGAGCCGTTGGTAGTTTCTGATAATGGGATGGGAGCCATCTATTAAAAGTGGGGCTCAGTAGATTTAGAAAAGCCTTCAGTTTCTGCTTGACATTTTCTGGGAGACACTCTCTCTAGTAACTGGAGGTCCACTCGTGGTTACCAGGGCAGTGGCTGAAATTCGTTTGGGGGTGCTACTTCCCCCTTAATGGAATGGCTGTCTGTGACTACTAGGGGATGCCCCAATCCGGGCAAGGAGGAATTCATAATTTACATAGACAGGCTGCTTTGCCCAGCCTCAGCCCCAGGTAGAAGGCCACCCATGTTTGCTAGGAACAGTGGGGCAGTCCATTCCCAGTTGCTAGGAGCATCATTTCCCTAGCAACACAGGGGCAACACTTCCTTAGCAACAAGATGCCCCTAGTTACTGGCAGTGTGACCTACCCAACAACTAAAGAAAGGGGTGAGGTGAGGGCTGCAGCATTGCCAACAAGGTCACTCCATAGTTACCAGGGTATGTCCTTGGCAACGGTAGGAAAGTGACCTGCGGTGGCTAGGAGTGCCATCCCCTCTGTGCAGAGGGCAGCATGGTCAGGGATGCCATTTGCTTAGAAGGTGCAGGCTGCTAGTACAGCCCATGGTTGGGTGTGTGTGTGCTGGCTTCTAGCCACAGAGAGAGGTTTAAAGGGGATGCTATTTACACAGCAATGAAAAGCAAGTCTTGTGGCTGGAAGGGGCAGGCCACGGTTACTAGGGAAGTGCTTCTCTGGCATAGAGGGGCAGTCTAGTTGCCAGGGTACCATTTCCCTAGCAACAAAGGGTGGGGCCCCATCACAGCCCAAAGATGGTATCTGGAGTAACCAGGAACAACCGAGTTACCAGGGTAACACTTCCATGGCAACAGAAGGGCAGTGCATGGTTGCTAAAAGACCATCTTCCCTCTCCTAACAACAGAGAGCAGTTCGCCATCCCAAGAGGTGACAAGCAGTAGCACAAGGGGCAGTGGAAGGTATGGGGAGTATTGCTCCCTAGGACAGGGGTAGGTGGGCGACACTCTTCTGACAACAGGTGATGAACCTGCTCCCTTGCTCCCCACTCTCCTCCCTGCTAGGGGCATGACCAGCCTGTGGTGATGGGGCCTGCCGGGTCTTGGGAAGCCTCCCTCCCACTGCCTGACCTGCTGGGGGGTGGGCATTGGAGGGTGGGGCCGCCCCCGGCCCGGGCCTTGGCGGCCACAGGGTAGGCCCCGAAGCCGGCAGCAATGCAGCCGCACTCAGCGGCAATCCAGGCCACGTAGAAGCGCATGCGGAAGGCGAAGAAGACGGGAATCATGTAGAAGAGGCGGGCGGGCAGCGGGCGGGCGTAGAAGGCGTCCTCGCGCACGGCCTCCAGCGGGAAGAGGTGTGAGGACAGCAGGAATAGCAGCCCGAAGAGGGGGGCCGGCCAGGCTCGGCGCAGGAGGGGCCGCAGGCTGGGCACGGCTCCCGGGAAGGGCTGCTCCAGCCAATCCAGGTAGGTGCGGTAGCGGAAGAACGGGCCTGTGGCAGGAGGGAGGAGGGAGGGTGGCTGGTCAGACATCCCTGGCTGGGAGGGTGGCCACAGCTAGTGTCTGACGTCCGGGGGGCCTGAGACTGGGGAGCTGCGGGGAGAGGGTTATGAAACCTCCAACAGGAGGAAGGAGGCCAGAGGCCTGAGATTGGGGAGATGGGGGGGGAGGGGCGAGGAGGAGGGAGAGGGGTCTGAAACCCAGAACAAGGGGAGTGACACTCAGAGAAAAAAGGACAAGAAATCAATGAGTGAGCAGACTCTTGATCTTGGGGGTCATGAGTTCCAGCCCCACATTGGGTGCTGGGTATAGAGATTACTTAAAAACACAATCTTAAGTGCAATGTGTATCTACAATGGAATATTACTCAGCCATCAAAAAGACTGAAATCCTAGCTGTGGAGGGAACCAGAGGGCACTATGCTAAGTGAAATAAGTCAGTCAGAGAAAGACAAACACGCGTGCTGTCACTCATGTGTGGAATTTAGGAGACAAAACAAATGAACACGGGAAATGGAAGCGGTGCACCTCGGTGGCTCAGTTGGTGAAGTGTCAGCCTTCAGCTCAGGTCATGATCTCAGGGTCCTGGGATCAAGCCCTGTGTTAGGCTCTCTGCTCAGCTGGAAACTGCTTTTCAATCTCCCTCTCCTGCCCCCCACCCCCCACTTGTGCTCTCTCTCTCTCAAATGAATAAATAAAATCTTAAAAAGGGTTGGGGGAAGCAGACCATAAGAGACTCTTAACAATAGAGAACCACCTGAGGGCTGATAGAGGCAGGTGGGTGGGAGATGGGCAGGATGGGTGCCTGGCATTAAGGGAGCACTTGCTGGGATGAGTACTGAGCGTTGCATGTAAGTGCTGAATCACTGAATTCTACCACTGAAACCAATCTGACACTATGTGTTAACTAACTTGAATTTAAATAAAAGTTTGGAAGGAAAAAAACTAAAAATATAAGTAAAATCTTAAAAGAAAGACAGACACTGGAGAGAGGGAGTTCACAGGACTGAGAGAGAAAGAAAGAGGACAGAGCAGCCAGATGGTGAGGAACAAAGACCTAGAGAAGGAGGGCTATGGAGACAAGTCCCCGAGAAAGATGGGGATGCATAAGCCAGACCCCGTGGGATGGGAGTGAGCTCTGCATGAGGGAGAAGGTAGAGTGGTGCATCTGGAGAGGAAGAGAGGTGGGAGAAGAAGCCAGAGGGTCGCAGAGGCCAGGTCGCTGGCCTTGCAGGCACCAAGGATGGGGGCGGGGGGGGGGGGGTGTCCTGTGCTGAGAGCTAGGAAACCAGCGTAGGCTAGGAAGTGCTGGGAAGTGCTGGAATAGCATTTCCCTTCATCCCTCGAGCAGGGCTGAGACTGCCAGGGGTCACTGATGGAAAGGAAGACAGGAAAGAGCTGTCAAGCCGGAGATACACTCATGACCTGGCCTGGGGAGGGGGCCGTGGGGATGAACAGAAGCGGCCACGTCACATGTCACAAAAAAAGACCAGATTGAGTGGGATTCCATTCATAATGATCCAAAGGGGCAAGTCTGCGGTGGTTTCCAGGAGCTGGGGCCTGGGAAGGTGATACAACTGTCCTACAGTGATGTGGTGGTGAAGGTTGCATGGCTCTGCAACTAGACTTAAAGCTAGTGAATGGGATGCAGTTTGAAGTGGGCGAACACATGGATCAGAGATCAGGACAGCAGTCATCAAACAGAAAACCGCCTAGGAGGTCTGTGTCAGTGGAAACTACCTCCTGAGGCTAACGTGGGAGTGGAATGTATTTATTCCCTGCATGGCAGAAACCTCAGGCTTCCATAGGTCATTCTCCCTCATCTCCTATTTGTTCCCAAGAAGCCACAGGAAATCATTTAGGCGGAGAACAGTCTGTCTCTACTCTGGAGGAGCAGCGGGAAAGCTTGACATAAACCCAGGCCTAGATGCTCATCCTTTAGAGGAGCAGACACTGGGATGGAGGCAGGAACACAGGGCAGGCACCAAAGTCAGGGTGCAGAATGGAGCCGAGAGGGTGACGGGATGGGGGCACAGGCACACTCACCTGTCATGATTCCTACGTAGCAGTAGCTGTAGCTGAGTGTCTCCATCAGGGAGGGGACGTCAGGCAGGAGCCCCAGGCTGGGCCCCTTGCTGAAACCTGAGGCCATTTCCTTCCTCTGGGCCAAGTGCAGGTCCTGTACTTCACTGGCCAGGCTCACCAGCTGGGAGCAGGGGGCACACGTAGGGTACAGACACATCAGACAACAGGACCTCCTCGCCCCCACTCCTCTCAGCAGCCAAGGGGTGCTGCGGCCAGCGTGCCACTAGGAGCCGAGCTTCTATTCCAGGGGCAGCTCTGGGCCTCTGGAATCAGAGGTGGCCCGGTAGCAGCTTCTGCTAGCTGAGGGCTTTGGGCACTCCCTTCTGGGCCCTTCCATCTCTCTGTTCCCCCTTCCAGGTTCTTCTGTCCTCTGTGGCTTGATACCAGCCACGATCTCATGACCTCCACAAACTGTATCCTTAGTCTGGGTTCCTCCCTCCAGCCCCCAAAACCACTCAGGGTGACTCCTGTCATTAGGACTTGGATGCCTGCCAGGTTCCTCAGACTCGACACATCCAGAGTGGAGCGTTGTGCTACTCACTCCACAGAGCGGGTCCCCTCCCAGTCCCCTCAGCAAAGGCCACCAGCAGCCTGAACTGCTCAGACCAGGAACCTGCCTTACTTCCCAGATCTGATCCCGCAGGTCTCAGAGTCTGTCCCCTACACTCCGCTGAGGCTGAATGGGTTCACCCTGGTTCCCTGCCCCCCCCGCCCCCACCCCCCCTTCTCTGCAGACCTCAGGCTGAGCCTACAGCAGCAGGCCTCAGCTGGGCTTCCAGCTTCCTCTCAGGTTTGGCCCATAGAAAGCCCAGGGTGGAGAGGGGGCAGGCAGGATTGAGCACTGGGCTCTTCTTCCCTTGTAAGATCCCCAGGGCCTGGCTGTGCCCCTTCACTGATGGACGGACCGTGTCAAGATGGAGGGAGGGCTCTGCACAATGTCTTCCCTTCAGGTTGCACTACCTGGCCCTCTTCTCGGCCCTGGGCTCCCCAGCTGCTGGTCCAGGATTCCTCACTGTCCCCTCTGGCTCTTCTACATCCTGCCCCCACTGCTGTAAAGAAGAACTCCTCAAAGTGTCCCAAATGCAGCATTTCCTGCTGGAGCTCTGACTGTATCAAGCTGCCACTGCCAGTCAGCAGGACTTTGATCAAGGAGACCATCCTCATCCCTTCTTGCCCTTTCTGTGACAATTCTGTCAGTATCCAGAGCATATTTCCAAACACATAAACCTGGTCCCATTACCTCTTCTGGCAACAAACCAAAAGACCACTCCCAGTGGCTCCTGGGCCCCATAAGAAGCCCAAAGCCCACACCTTGGGCCCATTCCCCTTCCTTCTCCCGATGTACACTCGCTATGGCTGGCACACCGTTGATGCAACCCAGCCTGCTCCCTTCCACACCCTGGTCCTACATCCTGAAAGGCTCTCCCTCCAACTCTTTGCTGACCAACTCCTGCCTGTCCTTGCCTTGCCACCCGAGAACCTGGGACGCTGAGGACACTGGGTTCACAACCTTGTGTGACTTTCCTGTGCCCTGATATGTTGCTGGAGCCTTGCACATGGGAAATCCTGACTTTTCAGTCTGGGGTGGGGCCTGGGAATCTGCTTTCACTCATTCTCCCAGGTGATAAAGAGCCAGACATCGGTGTCCTGGTTCTGTGCCCTTAGAGAAGTGCTTTCTCTCCAAAGCTGTTTCTCCTACCTTGCTAAATGGTTTGCTACCAACACATGCTCCTGGAGAACACGTTGGTAAAGCACTTAGCTCACCTCTGGCAAATGGCAAACACCTACGGTTACATTACATAGATGGGGGTGTGGGTGTACTTCTCTACCCCAGGGAATAGCTGAGAGGTGAAGATCTGCCCCAGAGCATGAAGGAGGTACCTTCCCACGTCCTGGGGTGCGGGGGAGGTAAGACCCCACTTCCCCTGCTCCCCACGGGAGTAGGTCGGGAAGGAGGAGGTGAAAATGGGAGTTCAAGGGTACAAAGAGGGGCTGGAGGGGCATCTGACCTTGAGTGTGAGCAGCAGCTGAACCGCATTGGTGAAGGGTGTGGGGGTGGGGAGGCCCAGCAGGCCGAGCGCACGGAAGAACAGCAGGTACGAGAAGGTCCAGGCCAGGGCGAGGGCGTGGCAGGAGCTGGGACAGAGGAAGGCCGCAGGCTGTGTTTGGTGCAGGGCCCTTGCCTCTGCCTCCCCCAGAGTCTAGCTCCAGAACCTCCCCCACCACCACTCCAAAAATGGGGGGTGGTAGAAGAAGGGGCGCAGCCCCACAGAAATGTGCCATGCCAGAGAAGAGCATGAGAAGGGGTCAGGAGAAGCTTTAGGGTGAAAACCCACAGGGCCTCCATCTTTTCTGCAGGAGGCGAGAAAAAAGGAGGGAGAAAGAGACATAATACAAACACGAATGGTGGCAGGGCCAGCACACAAACGCCCCTTCCTCCTGAATACAGGATCTGGATGTTAAGGATCAGGTCAATCGCACAGGGATGAGACCCAGAAGAAAAGGCACGAGAGGAAGAGAAACAGACCAAACGACACAGTGAGTTCAGAGATAAGCAAGAGATGTCCAGAGACAGAGGCAGAAAGGGACAGACCTCCTCCCCACTCCTCCTCCCACCAAATCCTCACCAGGGCTGGGCCTGGATGAGGGCCCAGGTCCCAAGGATGGTGATCAGAGAATGCAAAGTGTGGGGGCCGCAGGTGAACAAGGTGAGCCCCAGGCCCACGGCTGCTGCCCCCCATCTCTTCAGCCCAGGTCCTGCAAAGAGAAGGGAGAGCATAAGCCTGGAACCTTCCAGGGAGCTCCTGCCGGGTTCCCCCCCCCTCCCCCAGTTTCCACTAGGGAGGGAACCTAACTCACCAGCTTTCTTAAAGAGGAAGCCGATGGGGATGGAGATGAGAAGCACCACTAGATAAGTCCATTCTTCAGGCGACATGGTCTGGGGGAGGGGCAGAGGTTCCTAGTGAGGCCCCTCCCCCCTGGAGGGTTCAGGAACCCACTCCCCCGTAGTTCCCAGTTGTGAGGGTCCTGGAGTCCTACCCTCAGCTCCTCTCCTCTGAGAACACGGAAATCTGTACCTCTAGAACCTTCCTCCTTCGAGGTTAAAGAAATCTACCCCCCAGCTCCGCTTTTCTGAGAACCCGGGCCACCAGTCCTCTTCCCCTGTGAGAACCAGGAACCCAGACCTCTCAGGCCCTCTCTCTGCGATCCCAGAAATCAAAGCAACTCCCCCCGCCCCCACTGAGGTCCCAGGGATTGAGATATCGCTCTGAGAACCCAGCAACAACCCTTGTCCCAGGCCCTTCCCTTGGAGAGCGCAGGATTCCAGATCTCCCGGCCTCCTCCTCCTCCTTCGAGGACCCAGCGACTCAACCCTCCCTCTCCGATAACCCAGGTTTCAGCCTCCAGCCTCCACCTCCTCCGGAGCTGCAGACCCTTCTCCCACCTGAAGCCCGGAGGACGGTCCACCCCAGCGCCCCAGTTCCCCCCGGCGCAAGTCAGACCTCCCGGCAGAGCCACAGGCGGTTACGCCACCCCGCGCTCCGCCGCGCTCTCGGCGCCACACCCGCCCGGGCCGGCCCGCCGGTCCGCAAGCGCCCCCGCCTCGCCCCCGAGGCGCCCCGCTCCGGCCCACCTGGGCCCGGCTCCGCGCTGCCCGCCGGGCAGAAGGCGGCGGAGCAGTCCCGGCCCACCGGCGCCCCGGATCCGGCCACGCCTCCCTCGCCCGGCGCGCGCGGTCCCGGGCCGGTGCGCGGCTCCGTCAGGCTGCGGGCCAGGCAGGGAAGCGTCCTGCTCCGCGCGCCCGCGAGCACCCCTCGGCCGCTGCACCTGGACCTCACGGCAGCCGAGCCCAGAGCACGTAAAGAGGCGAGGCCTCGGAGGAAGGAGGCGGGGCCTCCGCTTCGGGTTCCCTCGGGCAGAATCGGCGGCAGCTTGGAGGCGGGGCCACAGGCTTCGGTGTACTTCGGAAGTCTCTGTTCGGATGTAGGCGGGGCCAAGAGCTGCGGGCGGACGTAGGCGGGGTCATAGCGTCGGTTTTTTCCGGAGATGGTTGGGTACCAGTGGCTCAGATTAGGAGATAGGCGGAGTCTGTTTTTTCCTGAGGAGGCGGGGCCACAGACAGGGCTCGGAGGGGGCGGGGCCAACAGGAGCCCAGCCCGAGGGGCGGCCCCCGTTGACCCGTCAGCCGCGGGGGCGGGGCCAGGGTAATTAGCCTCCCACACGCGAGAGGCAGAACCGTAGAGGCGGAGGGAGGTTCGCTTCGCGGGGGCGGGGCCAGGTTGTTCCCCTTCGCGGGAAGGCGGGGCTACGGTGCCGCTGGGGCGGATCCCAGACTTCCCGCTCGGCTGAGGTGGCGGCGTGACGAGATTGACGCAGGGGGTCGGGATGGGGAGGGGTGGAGGAAGCTGCGCGTGGCGCGCTACGTAGGGGGCGGCTCCGCCGGGGCTGCGAGCGGGTGTTTACGAGGCGACTAACTCGTTCTATCGGAGGACGGTACCGCATTCTGAGGGGAACGCTCACGAGGAGGTGAGCCCGCCCGGGCAGCGAACGGACGGCGGGTGCCCCGGGGGAGGGACCTCCGGCTGCGGGTTCGCTCACTAGGGCGGGGACTCCCCCGCCGGGAGCGCCTGCGGCCGGAGCGGGCGGGGCCCGGCTGCTGGTCGACGGGAGCCGAGGGAGCCCGAACGCCGGCCTTCGGGAGGGGGCGGGGCTGCGAGTTCGGCCGACCCGGGAGGGGCGGGGCTTGTGCTGTGGGGTCCCACCCCGCGAGAGGAGGGCCTGAGGCCGCGCCTCGTCGGTTCGGAAAGGGGAGGGGCCGAGTTCCGAGGCGCTGGAAGGGGGCGTGGCCCCGCGCTAGGGGAGCAGAGGACCGGGACGCGGACTGCAGGGTCCGGAGGGCCGAGCTGGGCCCCAACGTCTCGGCGAGAGGCGGGGCCTCGTCTCGGCGGCACCGGGGCCTGGTGGCATCGCCCGAGGGCGGGGTCCGGGGCCCAGGGGGCGGGCCCGGCGGCAGGGGGCGGGGCCTGGTGTGGAAAATTGGCAGGTGGCGAACGCGGCCCCGGCGAGGCTCCACCCCCCAGGCTCAGGGGCGGGGCGTCGCTGAGGCACCCCACCCCCCACCCCCACCCCACCCCCACCCCCACCCCCACCTCCGCGGTGGGAGCACTCTGTCGGTGACCGCTGTGCCTCCCTGGCCCCCGCAGGAGGATGCTGGTGGTGGAGGTGGCGAACGGCCGCTCCCTGGTATGGGGGGCCGAGGCGGTGCAGGCACTGCGGGAGCGTCTGGGAGTAGGGGGCCGCACGGTGGGCGCCCTGCCCCGCGGGCCCCGCCAGAACTCGCGCCTGGGCCTCCCGCTGCTGCTGATGCCCGAAGAGGCGCGGCTTCTGGCCGAAATCGGCGCGGTGACCCTGGTCAGCGCCCCGCGCCCGGATCCGCGCCAACACAGCCTGGTAAGGGGCGGACGGGGTGGGGGCGGTGCAAACGCTCAGCACGTGGAGGCAGGACAGCCAGACTGCGGGTCTCTGCGGGAGGGGTCTGGGCGCCTTGGATTCTGGAGACTGGGATCCCCAGGTTCAGGCTTTGGGTTAGGGAGGAGTCAGGGAGCCAGGGAGCCAAGGTTCCTGGCTTCCTAAGGCAGGGCAGACTTGGATCCTGGGATTCCCGCCGCTTTACTTCTCAGGCTCTGGCATCCTTCAAACGCCAGCAAGAGCAGGGCTTCCAGGAGCAAAGCGCCCTGGCAGCGGAGGCCCGTGAGACTCGTCGTCAGGAACTCCTAGAGAAGATTGCAGAGGGCCAGGCTGCGAAGAAACAGAAGCTGGAGCAGGAATCGGTGGCCAGCGAGAGCCAGGAGGCCAGTGCGAACCCGGCTGCCGCAGAGAGTGAGGCCGGTGCGAGCCAGGCTCCTGGAGAGCCGGAGGAAGCAGGTGAGGGTGGGAGTGGAGTCCACGGACCAGGAGCAGGGGAGAGGGAGATCTTTTGGGAATCCTGGCTGGGAATCTAGGGCCTGGGGCTCATTGGGGGATGGGAAGACCTGTCCTTGGATGCATCAGACTCTTGCATTCACCTCCCGCAGGTTCCTCCTCTCCTCAGCCAGGGCCGTCAAATGGAGTGGCCCCTTTGCCCAGGTCGGCTCTGCTGGTCCAGCTGGCCACTGCTAGGCCTCGACCTATCAAGGCTAGGCCCCTGGATTGGCGTGTCCAGTCCAAAGACTGGCCGCATGCTGGCCGTCCTGCCCATGAGCTTCGCTATAGCATCTACAGAGACCTGTGGGAACGAGGCTTCTTCCTCAGTGCAGCTGGCAAGTTCGGGGGTGACTTCCTGGTCTATCCTGGTGAGTTTTGTTGGGACCTCTCCTTGTGAAAGAGACCTCCTTTTTCCTCAAAGCCCTCCCCTTTTTTCGCAAGCCTGCCACCTTTTTGTCTTTTCTCAGCCTCTGAAACCCATGGAAGGACAAGAACACTTGGGAACCATTTGAAGGGCAGTATAGTAAATCTAAGCACTTTCTTTGATCCAGAAGTTTCACTCAGAGACTCTTAGATATGTGCATAAAACGTACAAGGAATCATCACTGCAGGATTCCTTACGGTAGTGAAATATTAGAAAGCAACCAGAATGATTATTAATAGGTTAGTGGTTACACACTGGTGTTAGTTGTCAGAGTAATGTAGGTCCATGTACATTTATGAAAAAATGACCAAAGGGGGGGAAAAAGAACCACTTGTCGGAAACAGGTACAGTAAAAAGCACATTATGTTTTCTGTTGTGATGCAGTTATGTACGTGTTATTTGAGTAGCCTTAAAAATTATGCTCTAGGGGCATCTGGCTGGCTCTTCCGGTAGAGCATGCGACTTTTGACCTCAGGTTGTAGGTTCCAGCCCCATATTGGGTGAAGAGATTACTTAAAATCTTAAAAAAAATCCATATGGCTCTAGTGAAAGAATATGAGAACTTATGGTGAAGTATGGAGTGGAAAGTAACTAGCAAGCAGAAGAAGGCCTGAAAGAACGTACTCCAGCCCAAGTACAGTGGTTACCTCTGAGAAGGAATGTGCATTGGGTGTAGGTAAAGGAGACTTTCAGTGTATTAGTTCATTTTTGAATTTGTAGTAAGAATGCCTTTATTGTGTAACTAAAAGGTTAAAAAAGTAAGTCTGCAGGCAAATCACCTTTTTTTGTTCCCCCTGAGAACGCAGAAGGATATAAACACCTGATACATAGTCAAATCTTAGCTGTTGGTTGGAGACCGACTGTGTCTTCTGCACACGAGCTGAGAACCTTCATCTCTTCTCAGACCAAACACTCAACTGAGGGACTGACTTAGGACAGACAGTGTACCTGCCCTGTGCTCTACAGAACCACTGTCCTTACTTTGCTGCTGGTTTTTTGTGACTTCTGTACATAAAAGGTGATTTTGGTTTTGAAAATGAGTATTCAGCTTACTGAACGTATGAAGGCTAATATCTAGTTTCTAAGCTTTCAGTTCAGGTTGCAAATCTTTCTTTCCAATCTAGCAGGTTTTTGTTTTGTTTTGTTTTGTTTTGTTTTAATTCATGAGAGACACAGAGACACAGGCAGAGGGAGAAGCAGGCTCCACACATGGAGCCCGATGTGGGACTCAATCCCAGGACCCCAGGATCACTCCCTGGGCCAAAGGCGCTAAACCACTGAGCCACCCAGGGATCCCCATCAATCTAGCAGATTTTGAGGGACTGTTTGTCCCTGTGTGATCCTACTCACAGAAGGCCTTATGTGGTTTTCAGCGTTAGAAGCTGCATTTTAAGTTTTAATGTATTTCTTTTCCTTTTTAAGTTGTGTGGTTTTCTGGTTATAGAACTTGCCAAAAACTCAGATCTAATACATTGCAAATGGGCTGAGTTTTAAGTTTACATGTTCTAATACGGTTAAGAGTCTTACTACAGGTTAAACTACAGGTTAAAATAAGGTTAAATCTGGGTCACCTGGGCAGCCTGGGTGGCTCAGCAGTTTAGCACCACCTTCAGCCCAGGGCGTGATCCCGGAGTTCTGGGATCGAGTCCCATGTCAAGCTCCCTGCATGGAGCCTGCTTCTCTCCCTCTGCCTGTATCTGTGTCTCTGTCTCTCTCTCTCTCTCATGAATAAATAAAATCTTAAAAAAATAAATTTGGAGCACCTGGGTGGCTCAGTTGGTAAAGCACCTGCCTTCAACTTGCATCATGATCTCAGGGTCCCGGGATTGAGTCCTGCAGCAGGCTCCCTGCTCAGTGGGGAGTCTGCTTCTCCCTCTCCCCTCTACCCCCTGCTCATGCACGTGTGTGCGCTCTCTCTCTCTCTCATAAATAAAAAAAAATTTAAAAAAGTAATAAAATAACAATGAAATAAGGTTAAATACACCAACAACTTAATCACACATTTGAAACTGGCCCACAAGGCTGACCTGTTAGGGTTTTTTTTTTTTTTAAGATTTTATTTATTTATTTATGAGAGACAGAAAGAGAGGCAGAGACATAGGCAGAGGGAGAAGCAGGCTCCTCGCAAGGAGCCCGATGTGGACTCGACCCAGACTCCGGGATCATGCCCTGAGTCAAAGGCAGATGCTCAACCACTCAGCCATCCAGGCATCCCTGACCTGTTCTATTACATCAATATTTCTAAAACAATACATACTTGATATATATGAGATATATATAAAATCCTTATTCCCTGAAGATGAAAATCTTCAAGGTCTGAATCCCTTAAATATTTCTAACAGTAAATCTTCCCAATCTTAAAAGACACTAAGTCTTTTAGAACAGTTTTGGGGTACCTTCTCAAGTGTTTTGATGCTTCCTTCTGAGCCGGCAGAGGTGTCACACCAGACAGTGATGCCTGGCTCCTGGCTGTGTTCTGGCTGGAAATCCAGCTAACAGTCCTCTCATGTGGGATATCTCACCGCTTTGCTCTTGTAGGTTTACATTACCTACCCCTTTATCTTCTGTATGGTACCCCACTCTGGTTCCTACTCTATTTGATCAGATTTACCTAATTCAGGGGCAGACCACAGCCCCAGGTCAAATGAAGTCCAACAGATTTTAAAGGTAAAGTTACCAGAATGCAGCCCTGTCCATTTGTTGACTTACGGTCTGTGGCTCCTGTTGTGCTACAGTGCAGAGGTGAGTACCTATAACATGGCCCACAAAATGGAGGATATTTAGTGTCTGGCCCTTTTCTGAAAAATTGTGTTAGCTCCTTTATCGCATCTATTTATCACTCCATCCTTTTGTAAATTCTTTTCTTCTTTTACTCTGTTAGAGTAAAGTAAAATTCTTGGATATTCACATGACATGGCTTTGACTGACTTTGTGGTCCTTGTTCTTACATCACGACAGTGATATATTCAATTAATTGTTTTGTTTTTTGAATACAATTATGCCATACATCTGTGGCAGTTTGCCCCACCTGCCCCTCCCCACGCGGGGTATTGTTTATTTTTCCATGTTGGTACATTCTTTTCATTTTAACAGCTATAATCGCTTCTCAGCCTTTTGGCTAAGATCAAGTGCATTTAAACAGCTATATTATATTTCGTCTTATGGAGAGACCACAAATTTAACAAGTCTGTGGTTTTGATTGTTTCCATTTCTTAGCAGTTGTAAATGATAACAGAGTGAACATCTTCATAGATATATTTTAGTGTCACTATCCTTATAAGTAAAAAATGCCAAAAAGTGGAACTGCTAGGTACAAGAAGAGCTATTTGGAAATATTCATAGTGATTACTAAAATGATTCCTGTCTCCTACCTGTAGACATTCCAGTGTCTTCTAGCCTTCTACCACTGGGAACTGCTACATGTCTCTCTTTTACCCAGGTGACCCACTTCGTTTCCACGCCCACTACATTGCTCAGTGCTGGGCTCCTGGGGACCCCATTCCACTCCAGGACCTGGTTTCTGCTGGCCGCCTGGGGACCAGCGTCAGAAAGACGCTGCTGCTCTGTTCCCCTCAGCCTGATGGTAAAGTGGTCTACACCTCCCTGCAGTGGGCCAGCCTACAGTGAACTCCAGAGACCCGTGGGGATGTGGCTGCATCTGTGGAAAGAGCCTTTCTAGATGGTCCCAAGCTCATCTCTGCAAATGGGAGGCTGTTAACCCTCCTACCTCTTTCTGCGGTTAGATTTTGACTCCGGATTTATAAACACTACATCCTTCTTATTTCCCTCCCTGTTTCAAAGCACTTATTGGCTGTGATATTTTTGTAGTTACCTATTTCCAAGCTGTGAGCTTCTTGAGGGTGAAGACTGGGTTTGATTCATCTCCAGTTTCTACAGGGCTTAGGGCCAAGAGGTCTCAGTAAACTTGTTGAATAAACGCGGAGTCTGTGTTTTGAATTCTGATGGCAATGGGGGGAGGGGGCAGTGTGGGTTTTTGCATTTGCTTATACAGAGGAGGGAATGCCTGGAGGAGTCCTGCTGCTAGTGGGTAGCCAGTGGGGCTGGGATTTATTTTTTAAGATTTTATTTATTCACGAGGGAGAGAGAGAGAGAGAGAGAGAGAGGCAGAGACACAGGCAGAAAAAGAAGCAGGCTCCATGCAGGGAGCCCGACATGGGACTCAATCCCGGGTCTCCAGGGTCACACCCTGGGCTAAAGGCAGGCGCTAAACCTCTGAGCCACGCAGGGATCCCCACATTAAAGGCTCTTAACAAAATCTACACTCTTTCATGATTAAAACAACAACAAAGAACAAACTGGGAATCAAGATTGCTTCCTTTACCTGATAAAGGGTCTCTATGGGGGATCCCTGGGTGGCGCAGCAGTTTGGCGCCTGCCTTTGGCCCAGGGCGTGATTCTGGAGACCCAGGATCAAATGCCACGTCGCGCTCCCGGTGCATGGAGCCTGCTTCTCCCTCTGCCTGTGTCTCTGCCTCTCTCTCTCTCTATGTGACTATCATAAATAAATAAAAATTAAAAAATAAATAAAAATAAAAATAAGCCCCTGAGCCACCAGGGCTGCCCAGGGGCTGGGATTTAAAACTTTCTTTCTTTCTTTCTTTCTTTCTTTCTTTCTTTCTTTCTTTCTTTCTTTCTTTCTTTCTTTCTTTCTTTCTTTCTTTCTTTCCTTTTTTTTCTCCTTTCCTTTCCTTTCCTTTTTCCTTTTTCTCCTTTCCTTTCCTTTTTCCTTTTCTCCTTTCCTTTCCTTTTTCCTTTTTCTCCTTTCCTTTCCTTTTTCCTTTTTCCTTTTTCTCCTTTCCTTTCCCTTTCCTTTCCCTTTCCCTTTCCCTTCCCTTTCCTTTCCCTTTCCTTTCCCTTTCCCTTTCCCTTTCCCTTTCCTTTCCTTTCCTTTCCTTTTTCCTTTCCTTTTTCCTTTCCTTTTTCCTTTCCTTTTACCTTTCCTTTTTCCTTTCCTTTTTCCTTTCCTTTGTCCTTTCCTTTTTCCTTTCCTTTTTCCTTTCCTTTGTCCTTTCCTTTTTCCTTTCCTTTCCTTTCCTTTCCACCTGGTCTTTCTGAATCCAGGGTCTGCACTCTTCCCACCACACTGAACTTCCTTTAGAGAAGATTTTCACAGAGTGTTTCAGGTGCACACAAAGGCATAAATAAAAGTAACATGAAGAAAAGGCACATGAGTGTTGCAGTTTCAGGACAGAGGTTCAGGTGGGGAGGTAATGTCAGGAGGGACACTTGGGGCTGTGGAATGCTGCTGGTGGTTTTTTTCTTGGCCTGGGTGGTGTTTATTCAGGTGTGTAGCATTATATTTTATACCATACGTTTATGATTCAGATCATTTTTTTATATGTATGTTCTGTTCCACCCTTTCTTAAAAAGTGGAAACACATCCAAAGAAAATACACATTTGTGAGATGCCTTTCTGCTTGAAATATTGCTTGAACGTTATCAGTACTGACTTTCAATATTTACGTATATACTTTAAAAATGCATAGTTTGTTACATAGATTTTGTTACTGAAATACAGTCACATGGTAATGATTCTGGAGCTGAAAGTGTCTATCTCTAGTTTCCCAATGTCTGGGCTGCCAATTTCTTCTTTCTTTTCTATACTTCTCAGTAAACAAATTTGCTAGAACCTCATATTTCCTGTAAGCTTAGATTAATTTAAAACAGGACACTAATCCCTGCCTCATTAACACTCTGTTCTTTGTGCCTCTTTGATAACTGGCTTGCAAATCTATTCTCCAGGCTCTCTCTTCTCTACAACAAAGTACTTAGTTGACTCAGTACTGAGTACCTCTGTCTTGAGTCTTCCCTCAAAAATTCCTCATTAAAAACTTGGCACTTGGTGGGCCCAGTTAGTGGAGCATGCAGCTCTTGATCTCAGGGTCATGAGTTCAAGCTCCATGTCTAGGTCTACAGTTTACTTAACAACAACAACTTGTAAGGACTTCCACATGCAAAAGAAGAAAGAGAAGAAGGAAATGTAGACTTTATGCCCTTTACAAAAATTAACTCAAAATGGATCATAGACTTCAGTATAAAATGCAGAGCTATTTAACTCATAGGAGATAATAGGAGAAAACCCAGACGACCATGGTTGTGGCCGTGACACTTCAGACAGAATACCAAAGGCAGGACCAATGAAAGAATTGATAAGGTGGACGTCACTAAAATTAAAAACTGAGGACGTACTGCAAAAGACAGCTGATAAAAGACTGTCATCCGAAATATAGAAATAATTCTTAAACCTCAACAGTAAGAAACAACCTAACCAGGGGCACCTGGGTGGCTCAGTCGTTTAGACACCCCACTGGAGCCCAATGTGGGACTAGATCCCTGAACTCCAGGATCACACCCTGAGACAAAAGCAGAGCTTAACCGCTGAGTTATCCAGGCATCCTGTCAGCTCAGGTCTTAATCTCAGCATTATGAGTTCAAGCTCTGCATTAGGCTCTGCACTAGGTGTGGGAACCTACTTAAAAACATCGGGCTCCCTGCGTGGAGCCTGCTTCTTCCTCTGCTTGTGTCTCTGCCTCTCTCTCTCTCTCTCTCTGTCATGAATAAATAAATAAAATCTTAAAAAAATAAAATAAAACAGCAATCTGACTGAAAAAAAAAAAAAAAAAAGCCAAAGACCTTAACAGACCCCTCACTGAAGGAGTTCTACAGATGGTGAGTAAGCACATGAAAAGATGCTCCACATCTTGTGTCACGTAGACATGAAATTCAGTAACAGTGAGATACAACTACACACCTGTTAGAATGGCCAAAATCCAGAACATTAACACCACCAAATGCTGGCGAGATGAGCAACCAAAACTCATTCATTGCTGGTGGGAACACAAAATGGCACAGCCAGTTAGGAAGACAGTCTGGAGATTTCTCACAAAACTGAATATACTCTCACCATATGCAATTGATGTGACTCTTTCCAGTAAGTATATTCCTTGGTATTTACCTAAAGGAGCTGAATATTTATGGCCCCATCAAAACCAGATGTTTATAACAGCGTTATTCATAGTTGTCAAAACTTGGACACAATCAAGATGTCCATTGTAGATGGATAAATAAACTAGTCCATCGAGACTATGGAATATTATTCAGTGTCAAAGAGAGCCAAAGTATCAAGCCATGAAAAGACATGGAGAAACCTTAAATGCACAGTACCAAGTGAAAGCAGCCAATCTGAAAAAGCTGCTTACTGTATGATTCCAACTGCATGACATTCTGGAAAAGGCAAAACTGGAGACAATAAAATGATGAATAGTTGCCAGAAGTTAGGGAGGAGGGATGAACAGGAGAACAGAGGATTTGTAGGCCAGGGAAACTACTAAGACCATACTGGTGGATATACATCACTATACATTTGTCCAAACCCATAGTGCGCACATCACGAGTGACCTCTAATGTGAACTATAGGGCTTGGTGCAAATGAGGTGTTGATGTAGGCTTATCAGTGGTAACAAATGGACCCCCAGGTGGGGGATGCTGATGTTGGAAGAGACTGTGCATTAGTGGGGGTGGGGGCACGCAGGAAATCTCTGTACCTTCCTCTCAGTTTTGCTGTGACCCTAAAACAGGTCTTTAAAAAACTCATATAGGCGCTACCTTTCAAACACTGTAGACTCATATTTGACCACATCACTCCATCTTCTCAGCCACCATGTCAGCAACAGCAACATTACTCATGTGGATGATTGCAGTAGCTTCCTGACTCATCTCCTTGGATTCTATCCTCACCCCTCTATGCTCTGTTTTCAACAGAATGGCTGGTATAATTGGGTTAAAAGGTGGGTCAAACCATGTCCCTCTTCTTTGGAACGCTCCAGTGGTTTCCTATCTCAAAGGAAAAGCAAAGGCTCGATGTTGTATGTTCCCCGTCCCTGTCCGTGTTTCTTGTGTATGCTTACACTACCTATATTCTACCTAGAATGCTCTTCCCCTGATGGCCACCTGGTCTTGTCCCGTACGGTCCACTGGTCTTTGCTTCAATGTCACTTTCTCAGGCCTTCCATGATAACCCTACCTTTATAGTTAACATCCCTCCTGTATGTCCCTTCCCTCTTCATTTATTTGCTTTAACATTTATCACTAATGTGATTTATAGTGAGAAATGTGCATTTGGATTTCATCTCCATTCTTGGCACAGACCTCCTAAAACCCTTGCAATTTCCTAAGAGCAATAAAGATGTCTTGTTATTCCTAACAAAACCCTTTCAACCACACCTGAGTTTATATTAATGAGATGACCTCTGGGGGGTGGGGGGAGAAGGGCTGAAGATTGGGTCATTCATGAATTGCCCATGATTTAATTAATTGTGGCTAAGTAATGAAGCCACCCTATAAACCCCAAAGGACAGGAGTTGAGAACTTCTGGGTGGGTAAACATATGGAGATGACATACACACTCTGGGTCCTCTTCCCATGCCTGGCCCTATGCATCTCAACCATCTGCTGTCCCTGAGTTACATTCTTACATAATAAACCAATGATCAGGTAAGTAAAATGTGCCTCTGAGTTCTGTGAACCACTCTAGTAAATTAATGAACTGGAGGAGATATTTGTGAGAAACTTCCATCTGTAGATGGAGTATATATTTAGTTATTCATAAATTTAACACTGTCAACTATAGTTGATCCTCTGCTAAGACACAGATAAAAAGGAAATATGAGACCCCTGCCATCCTATAACTTTTTTGTCTGGGAGCTAATCTGTAAATAAGAAAACAAAAATGAACAAGGTAGCCTAAAAGACCTAGCAATACATGAGACCACAATGATGATGATTCCTAATAGTGAGCGCCTTCTTTGTGCACCATCAGTCCCCACTGTAATCTTATGAGGTGGCACCACCAACAACCTCATTTCACAGATAAGGACACTGAGGCAGAGAATGGTGGAGAAACTTGTCCAAGGGAGTTCGGTGAGCAGGTGGTTGCAGGGTTTCAGCCCAGGCGTCTGGCTAGAGCTGCCTCCCAGAGGTGGGGATGCTGCCTGTTGGGAGCACAGAGCGACAACAGTGCAAAGCAGTGCTCAAGAGCACAGCCACAGGGCCAGGCCACAGGGCCAGTCCCAACTCCAACCTTGGCCTGATTTCCCTTGTTGGGAGACTGTGTAGAAAAATGGACAATGGTCAGACCACGCACAAAGATAGAATTCCGAGGGAGGCCAGCCTGCTCCCTCTAGGAGCAGTACAGGAAGCCATACCATACCCCTGTAACCATTGGTCCAAAATGGCTAGGACTTGACTAATAACTGACAACTTCTCTAATTTTTTGTTGCTGGCTCTAATATAAGACCAATTAGATCCAAATATGCTCTCCTAACCGATGGCATAGGAGAGCGACTCCTGGTGAGCCTGCCTCTAGGTTCTCTGGGCCCACAGTCTCTGGTCAGGGCTCACATGCAGCTTTCCATGTTTTCCACTGTAGGCTTTCCCCCTCCTCTGCCTGCTTGAGTTTCTGCCAGAATTGCCATGTCTGTGGCTCTGCCCTCATGGATGACTTTGAGGGGTTCAAGACTTCAGGGGAGGAAGTGACTACGGATGTGGTGGGAACATCAAGAAAACCTGGGTTAGAAGTGGAGCCTGAATATGGGATTGCATTGCTGCAAGTTCATGGTCAAACTGGAACAGATGAGGAGCTGCCTCTGAAGGAGGAGTGAAGAACGTGGTTTTCGGAGATGGAATCGACTCCTGGTGAAGATGCTGTGAAGATTGTTGAAACGACAACAGTGGATTTAGAATATCACATAAGCTTGGCAAAGCAGTGGCAGGGTTTTAGAGCATTGACTCCAATTGGGAAAGCAGTTCTACTGAGGGTAAAACATTATCAAACTGCATCAGCTGCCACAGGAAGTCATGACCGGAAGAGTCAACTGATGTGGCAAACTTCACTGTTGTATTATTTTTAAAAATATATTTTATTTATTTATTCATGAGAGACACATAGAGAGGCAGAGACACAGTCAGAGGGAGAAGTAGGCTCCATGCAGGAAGCCTGATGTGGGACTCGATCCCCGGTCTCCAGGATCATGCCCTGGGCTGAAGGCGGCACTAAACAGCTGAGCCACCCAGGCTGCCCCAACTGTTGTCTTATTTTAAGAAGTTGCCCCAGCTACCCCATCTTCAGCACCCACCACCCTGACCAGTCAGCTGCCACCAACGTGGAGGCAAGACCTTCCAGCAGTAGAAGGATTACTACTCACTGAGAGCTCAGATGATGGTCAGCATTTGTTAGCAATAAAGTGTTTTTAAAAGTAAGGTGCAGGGCAGCCTGGGTGGCTCAGCGGTTTATCGCCGTCTTCAGCCCAGGATGTGATCCTGGAGACTGGGGATCAAGTCCCACCTTGGGCTCCCTGCATGGAGCCTGCTTCTCCCTATGCCTCTCTATGTGTGTCTCTCTCTCTCATGAATAAATAAATAAAATACATATTTTTTAAATTAAGGTGCATAAGGGACACCTGGGTGGCTCAGGGTTGAGCATCTGCCTTTGGCTCAGAGTGTGTGATCCCAGGGCCCTGGGATCAAGTCCCATATTGGGCTCCTTACGGGGAGCCTGCTACTCCCTCTGCCTATGTCTCTGCCTCCCTCTGTGTGTCCCTCATGAATAAATAAACAAAACTAAGGTGTGTACATTGTCTTTTTAGACATAATGCTATTGCACGCTTAATAAACTACAGTATCATGTAAGCATAATTTTTGTTTTTATTTTTGAGAGAAAAAGAGAGGGAGAAAGTGAGGGGAAGGGCAGGGGGAAAGAGAGAAAGGTTGAGAGTCCTAAGCAGACTCCTTACTAAGCAAGGAGCCTGACATAGGACTTGATCTTGTGACCCTGAGATTATGACCTGAGCCGAAATCAAAAGTCAGCTGCTCAACCAACTGAGCCACCCAGGTGTCCCAGGCATAACATTTTTATATCCACCAGGACCTTATGGCCATAGCCATGACCTACCACATTATGCTGCTAGGAGTAGGCGTATGTGCTGAGATGCTATGTGATCCCTCTGCTGAGCCTCAATTGGTTTTGGGCTCATGTCATCACACTTGTGCAAGAGAGCTAGGTACCATTTAAAAAGCTGCCTCTGACGTGCCACTGGTCCCAACAGAAACCGAATGACAGGAGACATGAGTGTGTATGCAACTGGACCTATCCATGATGAGCTGGGTATGGTTATTTCCATTCAGGTTTAAGTTCACACTTACTGTTGGCCACTGTTGGGTAAAGGGTAGGCCTAGGCCATGAATAGGTCTGGGGGCAAATGTGGGGATTGCAAGCATACACCTACACACTTACCCTGTCACAATGACACCTCTTTTCAGTGGTCATCAACAGCTTTGTGACCTGGGTCGTGTTTGGGTAGTGTGATGTTTCAGAGTAGTGTTGCTCTACAGCCTCACCAGTGGGACTCTGAAAAATACCAGTGAGCAGATATTTTGGTAATGAACAGGATGATACACTTTTTTAAAAAAAGGGATTTATTTATTTATTTGAGAGAGAGAGCGCATGAGCAGGAGGAAGGGGGAAAGGGAGAAGCAGACTCCTTGCTGAGCAGGAAGCCCGATGTGGGACTCGATCCCAGAGCCCTGGGATCACGACCTGAGCTGAAGGCAGACACTTAACCAACTGAGCCACCCAAGTGCCCCAGGATAATGCACATTTTGTGGAAAGAGATCCGACTGGGTGTGAGATGTGCACAGACTCCTGGATAGTAGTAAATTCCTCGCGTACATGATCAGGGAACTGGAAGGAGCAGGATCAGTGGGAGGGTACAGGGTTATCCAGGAAGGAGGCATGCGTATGCATAGATTAAAGGAGTGGGCACAGAGCACTTGGATTTTTGAATCAGATAGTAATATCCCCTGCAGACTCTTTGGCCAAGGAGACAGGGTGGCTCATTGAGTAGATGTTAGCCAGCCTCTCTGTTCTTCCTTGTCCCAGTGTTTGTGCAGTGAGCCTATGGAGTAAGTAGCCATGGTGGCAGAGGCGGAGGGTGCTCAGGAGTCTCATAACAGGGACTGCCTTTATTGAAAGTGATCTAACTATAGACACTGCTCAATGTCCATCGCTTCAGCAGTGGAGACCAACACTGAGTCCTTAGCTTTGTATCATTTCTATGGAAGCAAAGCAGACATACGGTTGCAAGATGATTTCACATGCAGTGGAATGGACGCGAATGGAGCCTAACTGATATGCATATATAGTCACTGGGGTGTAAACTGTACCCCCTTTAGTTGTGCAGTGTGATCAGCTTTGGCAAATGTACAACTCAGTTAACAACCTTTGCCACAATCAATACATGAAACATTGCCATCACTCCTAAAAGTTCCATGGTGAGCTTTCCAGTCAACCTGATGGAAGCAAACAGCAACTAGCTTTCTTTCTCTAGGTCTTACTCTTGTTCATTGTAGAATTTTACAGAAATGAAACCATAAGATATATACTCCTGTCATGTCTGCCCTCTTTTGTGCAGTCTGTTTTTAAAAATCTCATCCATTTTATTGATGTCTTTTTGAATTTCATTTTTCTAATGATTATACATGTTGAGCATTTTTATGTGTTCATAGTTATTTATGTACTTTCTTTGAGAAATGTTGGTTCAAATTATTTTGCTAATGTGGGAGGGTTTTATTATTACTTGTAAAAGTGCTTACTTATTCTACATAATCCTTTATTGGATACACATATGTACACGCACACATACTTCTTAGTCCTGGCTTGTCTTTTCCATTATCTAATGCTGTCTTTTAAGAGCAAAAAAGTTTAATTTTATGAAGTCCAAAAACCTTTCTTTTTTTTTGTACCTTGCTAAAAAATCTTTGCCTAATCCAATTTGTGAAGATTTTTAAAAAGTGTTTTGTTTTTCTTAGATGCCTTATGGTTTTGACTTTTGCTATAAGGTCTATGATCCGTTTCATGTGAATTACTGTGTATGGTGATGGTGTGAAGTAAAGATCAAGGTTCTTTTTTTTTTTCCCCTCAAACACATATCTAGTTGTTCCAGCAACATTTGTTGAGATTTATCTTTCCATCAAGAAGTGCTTTTGTCGCTTTGTTAAAAATTAATCAATCATTTATGTGTGGGTTTACCTCTGGCATCTCTATTTTTTCCAACTACCTATCCCTATGCAAATGCCACACCATCCATTACATTTATTCCTTCCACAGAAAGTCTTGGAGGAAGAAGACATCCAATCTTATTCTTTTTCAGAATTGTGGTGCTATTATTGTTCTTTTATATTTCCACACAGATGTTAGAGTCAGCTTGTCAACCACTAAAATAGCTAGTTGGGATTTTTAAAAAATTATATAAGTAATCTCTACACCTAACGTGGGGCTGGAATTCATGACACAAAGATCAAGAGTCACACACTCTTCCAAATGAGTCAGCCTGGTGCCCCAACTAGTTGGGATTTTGATTTGGTTTGCTTACTAGTTTGTTTGTTTTTTTTTTTTTTTAAGATTTATTTATTTGTTTATTCAGAGAGAGAGAGAGAGAGACAGAGAGGCAGAGACACAGGCAGAGGGAGAAGCAGGCTCCAGGCAGGGAGCCTGATGTGGGGCTGGATCCCAGGACGCGAGGATCACGCCCTGGGCCGAAGGCAGGTGCTCAACTGCTGAGCCACTCAGCGTCCCGGTATTTGTCTTTCTCTGACCGATTTTGCTTAACATTATACTCTCTTGCAAATGGAAAGATTTCATTCTTTTTTTTGTGACAACGTTGAGTCCTTATTTATTTGTATTTTAAGTAGGCTCCATGGCCGATATGGGGCTTGAATTTATAACCCTGAGATTAAGAGTTGCATGAACCAGCCAGCTGCCCCCAATGTTGAGTCTTTCAATCAATGAATGTGGTTATCTCTTTTTCAGTTCTTTAATTTCTCTTAGCTAAGTATTATAGTTTTTAGTCTCCAGATTTGGAGACTTTCATCTATACTCATACTTATCCCTACATGTGTATAGTTTTGGGAGCTATTATAATAGTATTTTAATTTTACTTTCCAATTGTTCATTAATTTATAGAATAAAATTCAGTTGATATTTCTTCCTCCTTTGTATGCTTTTTATTCCTTTCACTTGTTTTATTGTTCGCCAGTTCTGAATAGAAGTCATGAGAGTATCATTGATTTGTTTCATAACATGAAAGTGTTCAGTATGATATTAAAGGTTTTTCATAGGTGTTCTTTATCTGATTAAGGAGATTCCCTTCTATTCCCATGCAGCTGAGCATTTTATTTATTTATCTTTGTGCATACACTTATATCATGATGTGCTTTTTCTTTGACAGTCTATTTTAAAAAATATTTTATTTATTTATTTGAGAGGGACAGAGAGAGAGAGAGAGGCAGGAACACAGGCAGAGGGAGAAGCAGGCTCCATGCATGGAGCCTGATGTGGGACTTGATCCCGGGACTCCAGGATCACACCCTGGACCAAAGGCAGGCGCCAAACCGCTGAGCCACCCAGGGATCCCCGAACCTAGAGGTTATAATGCTAAGTGAAACAAGTCAGATTGAGAAAGACACATCCTATATGATTTCACGTATAAGCAGAACCTAAACAAACAAACAAACAGCAGAATCAGACCTATAAATACAGAGAACAAACATTTGGTTGTCAGAAAGGAGCAAGGTGGAAGGATAGGCAAAATGAGTGAAGGGGAGAGGGAGATATTGGATTCCACCTATAGTGTAAGTTACAGGAATAAAAGGCACAGGGAATATGGTCCATGATACTGTGATAGTGTTGTATGGTGACAGATGGTAGCTACACTTGTGAATATAGCATAATGTATCAACGTGTCAAATCACTAAATTACACACCTAAAATTAATGTAACATTGTGTGTCAACTCTCCTAAAAAAAATGAGTTGGACCATTCAAGTTGCCAATATATTTTGGGGCACAGAGTTTGCAGTGTTCTCTTACATCCTATTAATGTCAGTGTGGTTTATAGAGATCTCCTGTCATTCATTCCAGATGTTGGCAAGTTGTGTCTTCCTTTTGTCCATTATTAGCCTGGCTAGGCGTTGGCAATTATATTGGTCTTTAAGAATCAGCAGTGGGTTTCACTGACTTATTACCATTTTTCTGTTCTTGGTTTCATTAATTTCTGCCCCTTAACATGCTCAGTTTGGGGTGAGTTACTCTTCGTTTTCTTGTGTCTTAAGATGAAAGGTTAGGTTAGTGACTAGAAATCATTCTTTTTAAAAATATAAGTACTTGCTGCTTGTACTTTCCTCCTAAACACATTAGCTGCATCCCACAAAGTTTTGAATGCTGTTTTCATTTTCATTCAGTTCAAAATAATTTCCAATTCTCCTCAAGTTCCTCCTTAACCCACAAATTATTTAGACGAGTGTTAATTTCTAAACAACTGAAGATTTCCCAGATTATCTTTCTAGCAATAGATTTTTTAAAAATATTTTATTTATTGATAGAGACACAGAGAGAGAGAAAGGCAGAGACACAGGCAGAGGGAGAAGCAGGCTCCATGCAGGGAGCCTGACATGGGACTCGATCCCTGGTCTCCAGGATCACACCCCAGGCTGCAGGCGGTGCTAAACCGCTGCACCACGGGGGCTGCCCTAATAATAGATTTTTTTAAAAGATTTTATTTATTTATTCATGAGAGACAGAGATTAGAGAGAATTAGAGAGAAAAATAATTAGATAAATTAGAGATAAATTAGAAAACATTGTTATTTTTATTTAAAATATTAGCTGATAGTTGTATAGATATTCAACAAAACTAAATGCAAAGCCACAATGTTTTCTTTTTTTAAATATTTTTTTAAAGATTTTATTTATTTATTTATTCATGAGAGATACAGAGAGAGAGAGGCAGAGGGAGAAGCAGGCTCCATGCAGGGAGCCCCATGTGGGACTCGATCCCGGGTCTCCAGGATCACGCCCTGGGCTGAAGGCAGGTGATAAACCACTGAGCCACCCGGGCTGCCCTAGTAATAGATTTTAATGTAAATTCCATTAGGTTCTGGAAAGAAGTGATGTAGGATATTAATTCTTTTGAATGTGTTAAGCTTTGTTTTGTAACCAAGGATACAAGCTATCTTGGCCAATAATCCATGTGCACTTGAAAAGACTGTATTTTGCTGTTGGTTGGGTGCTCTCTGTGTGTCAATTAGGTCAAGTTGGTAGATAGTGTAGTTAAGGTTTTCTATATCCTTGCTGATTTACTATTTGCTCTATCGTTTACCAAGAGAGGAGTGTTAAAGTCCGTGACCATAACTGTTTACCTATTTGTCCTTTCATTTCTGACAGTTTTTGCTTTATGTATTTTGAAGCTCTGTGGTTTTGTTCATACACATTTAGGAATACCATGTCTTTTTGATGAATTGACCTTTTTATTCCCAATAACTTTCTTATTCAAAAACCTACTTGATCTGGTATCTTTTACTGTATGGTCTTGGACAGTATGGCCACTGTGGTAGATGGAAAGCTGCTGCTACCTCCCAATTCCCAAAGGTGTCAATGCCCTAATCCGTGAAACCTGTGAGCATGTTACCTTACAAGCTAAGGGGACTTTGTAAATGTGACTAAAGTAAGTACCTTGAGATGGGAACATTACCCTTATTATTTGGGTGAACCCAGTGTATTCAGAGTCTTCTTATTAGAGGGGGCCAAAGGATCAGAGTCAATGGAAGGGGAGGTGAAGACAGAATCAAGAGGCTGCAGTGATGGAAGGAAGGAGTAGGGAGCCATATGCCGCATGCAGTCTCTGGAAGCTGAAAAGGCAAGGAAACACATTCTCACTGCAGAGCTACCAAAAGCAAGCAGCCTTACTGATGCCTCGGTGTCAACCCAGTGATTTTGTACTTGTGACCTCAAGAACTGTAAGACAATACATCTTTGTTGTTGAGTCACCAAGTTTATGGTAATTTGTTACACCAACCATAGGAAATTAACACAGCCACTTAAGCTTCCTTTTGATTGATGTTTGCAAAATATATTCTTTTTAAATTTTATATGAGATTTATTTTTTTTTTACATTTTTAAAATGTAAATTCAATTTGCCAACATATAACACTAAGTACCTTTACCTCCTGTAGACTGCACAGAGTTGGGTCTTGGTGGTAGTAATCCAGTCCTATAATCTCTGCCATTTAATTGTGCTTTCCCTATTTACATTGTGTAATTACTGATATAAGATTGATTTTACATTTACCATCTTATTGTTTACTTTCTGTTTGTCTCCCTCTTACTTATCGTTTGTTTTTCACTTTTCCCTCTCCTGCCGTCTTTTGGATTTCTAGAATATTTCTAAGTATTCCATTTTAACTTCTTTTGGAGGGGGAGGGTGGAGGGAGGGGCAGAGGGAGAAGGAGAGAGAGCATCTGAAGCAGGCTCCATGCACAGTGCAGAGCCCAACACAGGGCTCGATCTCATGACCCTGAGATCATGACCTGGGCCAAAATCAAGAGCTGGAGGCTTAACTGACTGAGTTTCCCAGGTGCCCTTATCTATTGGTGTTTTAACTATAACTCTTTGTATATTGTTTTTAAAGTGGCCACTGTAGGTATTATACATACCTAATTTCAGAGTCTACATAGAGTTAATATTTCACCGCTTTCAGAAGAAATAGAAGCCTTACAAGTGTATAGGGCCTTCAACCTCACCCCCTTATGTTGCCGATGTCCTATGTGTTACCTCTACATACATTCAAACCCCACCAGAGCTTATTGGTTTTGCTTTCAATAGTCATACATGTTAATGAATGTAAGAGGACAGAAGTATACTATTACATTTATCTAGATATTTACCTTTTTTCTTCCCAGTTTCCCTCCAGAATTAATTCCTTTCTGCCTGAAGACTTACCTTATCATCTCTTGTACAGCAGAGCTGCTGGCAACACATTCTCCCTGTGCTTCTTCCTCTAAGAATGATTTTATTTTGCTTCCATTCCTGAACAATATATCCAGAAGAATTCTAGGTTGGTTCTCAGAACTTTAAAGTTGATGATTTCTGACAAAAGTTGATGATTTCTGACATTAAATCTGTTATCACTCAAATCATTTTCCATCTTTATGTAATGTGGCATTTTCTCTACTTTCTTTTTTTTTTTTTTTGGTTTTGACTAGTTTATGTGTGTGGGTGGCTTTTGAAAGCTTATCCTATTTTGCATTTGCTGAGCATCTTGGACATGTAAATGTATGACTTTCAACAAATCTGTGAAATGGACAGTTATTTATTTCTTCAAACTTTTTTCTTTATTGATATCATTTTCCTTTTGCTGGCAGATCAATTATATAAGTTATCTCACAAATCCCTGAATCTGTGTTCATTTTTTGAAATCTTTTTTTTCTCTACTGTTCAGATTGTATTTCCCTTGTTCTGTTTTCAAGTTCGTTGATTGCCTTTGTCATCTTCATTCTGTCATTAGACACAAGGAATTTATTTCAGTTACTGAATTTTTCAGTTCTAAAATTTTCTTTTTTTTCTCCCTCTTATTTCTTTGCTGAGAGAATTCTATTTTTTCCATTTATTTCGATAGTGTTTGCACTTATTTTATGAAGCTCGATTATAAAAATGGCTTTAGGGCCACCTGGTGGCTTGGTTGGTTCAGCATTTGACTCTTGATTTTGGCTCAGGTCATGATCTCACGGTCATGAGATAGACCCCTCATCAGGCTCTGCGCTCAGTGGGGAGTCTGCTGGAGATTCTCTCTCTCTCTCTCTCCCTCTGACCCTCACCCCGCTCTCTCTCCAATAGATAAATCAATCAATCTTTTAAAAATTGGCTTTAAATTGTTGGTTAACTCAGAGTTGGTGTCTGTTATTTTTCCTTTGAGTATCATTACTGAGACTTTCCTGTTTCTTTGAAAATTAATTACGTTAGAAGGCACTGGGTTCTGATAAAATCTTCTGGGGAATGTGGATTTTTGTTTCTTTGAGCAGGTTATCAGTCTGGCTAGGTACTGACATTTTGACCTGCTTTCGAGGATGCAGTTCCCAGTAAGTTTGGCTGTCACAGCCCATGCTGACCATTTCTCTGGTTTCATTTCCAAAATAACCCTTAACAACAATATCTGATTACTGCCACTTTATTATTCTCTCATTTCCTCCACTAAAATGAAGGACAAATGTGTCTTAGGACCTAGTTATTCTATTTTCCATGTGTCAGATTTTATCCTTTTGGTTTCTATTTTTATGATATTCAGTTCCATTCTGGGATACTTCCTGAATTTCATTTTAAAAATCCACTTTTCAATTCCAATTTTATGATCAGCTATCTAATATCTATTATGGAATAGATCTTTGGAATCCTTCTATTCAACTAATGAGTTTTTATTTATGACATTTCTTAGCATCTTTTTTCCCACTAAATCCTTCTTGTATCATGAATGTCACAACTTCCTTTAACTGCTTGAGGATTTAAAGCATGCTTATTTTTAAGTCTCTTCCCAATTTTCAATTTATCTCCCTTGCCTTCATTGGGAATTCCCACACTGACTGGATCTGTACTCTATTTTTCATGGCATAGTTGATCATATATACCTGGTCATTTTGCCACTGAGCTAACCCTTCACAGAAGTCATTATCCCATTTTCCTGCACTATGAAGTTCTAAACAAGTGGTCACCTTGCAACTGCTTCAGATTTATGATTTGCAGGTGTTCCAAACACAGGATTCTAGCAATGCATGGATTATTTAAAACTGAGCTCCATACTACAGTGATACCTGCCCATATTGTACTGGATATTTTTTGCTCATACCTGGAGAAAGGAGCTGAATTCTGAGCATGACCTCAGATCACTGAGTGGAGATACTGCAGCCCCCATTTAGACAGGCAGCAGAGTCAGAGCTCCCGGCTTCATACCAGGAATTCCGTTTCCTATGGGGCTTTGCCACCTGTCTCCGTAGGTACACAGCAAACCAGGTCCTAGGTCCCATCCGTGGGACCCATCACCAAGCCTATTCAGCATTGGTTTCTAGTTATGTCTAGGGATTCACTCTACATTTTGGGGGCTTTAGTTATTCTAGTTTGACTGTGGCCACATATCTTACAAACATTTATCTGGCATTTATATGTGTTTGCAGTGAATGTTGGCTATGGCCTTCAATCTGCCCCATGATATTAACTCTGACACTGCAGTCATCTCAATGCCTACAAGTTACACATGAAACTACCCCGGCTGGAGCCCCTCCATGTCTCAGGCACCACAGCAATCCTGAGAGGAGAGGCCACTATTTCGTCACTATGAAGAACAGAAGACTCAGAAAGGGTAAGTATCTGCTAAAGATTGACAGTAGTATTTTAGCTCTAACTTTAATTAAACCTCTGAATTACCTCTAACTCGTGCTCTTACCCTGTGCCTGGAGAAGTAATTCCCAGTATGGGATGGAGAGCCCTGCCCAGGGGAAGATAGAGCCCTGAGGAGGCAGAAATGACTCAGGTTTAGGAGTGATGAAGAGAAAGATGGTGCTGACTTACAGAAATAAGGAAGTCAGTGAAGGGAAGTGTGGGGTACAAAGAAAATCCACAATCCCAGGGTAGGAGGAAGGGTCATGCTTCCTTCTGAGAAATGATGATCTGTCTTCAAATCACCTCCCAGTCCCTGCCTTTTCCTGGATCATCCTCCTGGGATGGCCCCACTGGCTCCTCCAGGCACCAGACAGAGAGTCTCTGGATACACACCACCATGCCTCTTGAGACCTTCTTAAAAATGTCCAACCCATCGCAAGACTCAAGAAGTCTGTGTGCGTCAGCAGGTCAGCCTCCCCACTGCTCCTCCAAGCAGGCCCCCCTCTCCCCATTGCATTCCTCTCACCACCTCTAGATTAGAAGACCCTACTAATCACCAGGCTGGGCTTATCCTGTGGGATGCTCAAAACCCTCCCACACTCTCCTTCAGAAAGATATAAGTTGCACTATCTCATCTTTAAGGCTGTGACCATCAGGCCAGAGCTAAACCCACTAGCCCCAGCAAACACAACTCCCCTCTCACCCAAATACCTTCCCAAGCAACACACACTGAGCTACTCAACAATTCCACGCCTTTTCTCGGGCTGTCTCCTTAGCCAATCTGAACCTGGCCAACTCCTCCCCAACCTGCCAGATGGAGAAGCCATCCTGGCTCGTTCTGCTCAACTGTACATGTGTTTTGTATGATAGGTTCATGTGAGGCTTAAATACTGATCAGCACAACCCAGAGACCACATGAATGCTGGAATTTTACTACTAATTGTCAGTATTTCTTACAGTGTTAGTCTTTTCCAGACAGAAATTTGTTTGACTCTCTGCTGGTTAAAATCTTCCCATTGCCTTAAAATAGAAATCCCAAATGCTTACTTGGGGCTCAAAATCCTGCGTGACAAGGTCCTGGCCTCCTGATCACTCTCGGTTCTGAGAACAGCTCAAGATCTTTCTGGTTGAGGATGTCCCCCACTCTCGTCTCTGCATACCCCTGGCTTGTGCCTTCCATCATTCCATCCCCTAGAAGGACCTCTCATGACCAGGACCCAGGTTGTATGACATCTACATGTTACCGAATCTCATGGTTCCCTGTTTTCTTTTTTCTTCCAACTTGGAAGACTCTTATTAGACCATAGTAGAATTGTTTTCTCCCCTAAATATTTGTATTGTCTGTTGGTCACTAATCACAGCACATGAGTCCAGGGAAGGAGTGTGTCACCTCAACAATGAATCTCCAGTGCTGGGGACCATGACTGGATGTGATGACTTCTCACTAAACATGCTTGATTGCCAGCCTCGTAGAAGGAAGGAAAAAATTTGCATTTACAGAAACTCAGGAAAGGGAAGTGTCTCAGCCCGGGTCACACAGCCTCTGTGACAGGCAGGGGCAGAACTGGAACTGACATTGGACTGGCTCCCAGGCCCTGCCCTACCTCCCCAGCCTGGAGACCTGGTAAGATGGCCACTCTTTGGACATGGGATCTGTGAGGAAAAGGTAGAGGGAATGGGGTCTGGGGAGACTCACATCTGGTCTGCAAGGTCCCAGGGATTTCTGCTGTGGGACCACCCTTCAGGGAGAGCAAAGCAAGGCCCTAGGCAGGGCTGTGAGGCTGCTCATGAGAGACCCGTGACGGGGAACACAGGGCCTGGGCCCCGTCACCCCCTGAGTATCTGTCCATCTTGTAGGCTCTGAGGACTTTATAAGCTGTCTGCACCTCTGGGGACCATGGGAAGCAGCACCAGCACCCTGAACCTCACTGTCCTTCTCTACCTCGGTAAGATCTTTGGAAAACAGAAGGGATGGGGTTGTCCTCTCCCTACTCCCAAGTCCTGGTCCCTGGGAGACCCCAGGTTGGGGAGGATAGGAGGGGGCAGAACTTCTGGAGGAGAAGTGTACTGAGCCCCAAAGTGACCCCAGGGTCCCACCCAGGCCTGGAGCAACTACGTGTGGGTGGAAGGACCCATTCACAGGCACTCTCTTCCAGGGCTGTGTTGGGGACCATGGGACCAGGCACAGGCAGGTGAGTCCTCCTCAGACATCCTGCTTCTGCCCATAACCCCAGGACAGCTGGGGGCAGAGGGTCAAGGATGATGATGACCAGTGTGGGAGGGGCCTTGGGGTGGCAGGGGGGAAAATAAGGCATGAAAGGCACCTTTGCAACTATGCATCTGATTCCTTTCCAGGGACCCTCCCCAAGCCCTCTATCTGGGCTGACCCAGGCCTCATGGCCACCAAGGGGAGCTCTGTGACCCTCTGGTGTCAGACGTCTCTGCAGGCTGATGCTTACTATCTGTTTAAAGAGAGGGTCTCTAGGTATTTTTACATGGAGATCTCCCAGGATTCCAAAACCAAAGCCAGTTACTCCATTGAATCCATGAGCGCACATGAGGCAGGGCGATACCAGTGTGCATATCAGATCAGGAAGAGCTGGTCACAGCGGAGTGACCTCCTGACCCTGGTGGTGACAGGTAAGGGCAGGTGCTGACCCGACCTCTGGGGCCCCTCCTCCAGGCTGAAGAGAATGGAATGTGGTCTCAGGGGACCCCTTGCTCACAGCACAGAGTACATGGAGTACATGGGTTGACTGCCCGCTGTAACATAGCTCCCTCCTTCTCTCTCAGGAGTATTTGGGGCACCCACCCTCTCAGCTAACCCAGGCCCTGTGGTGGCCTCAGGAGTGAACATGTCCCTCTCCTGTAGTTCACGTTACCCATGGTACTCATTCCATCTGCTGAAGGAGCAGGGAGCTGATGTGCCCCAACACCTGGATTTGACGATCCTTCGTGAGAGGTACCGGGCACTCTTCCCTGTGGGTCCTGTGAACACCTCCCATGGGGGCACCTACAGATGCTACATTTCTGAACAGTCGTACCCGTATTCATGGTCACACCCCAGTGACCCCCTGCACCTTCAGGTCACAGGTGAGGCAGTCCCTGCTGCACCCCATCTTTCTCCTGGGCCCATATGACTGACCTAAGCCATATGCCCAATAGAGCACTGGGAGTGATGCAGGCTGGGTGACACTGGCCTCCTAGGGCCAGAACTACAGGTTGGAGGCTTTGGGAGGGACCCACGGTAGCTTCATGTAGCCTTGGGCCCAATGTGGGTCTGGGTCCCCTCAGTGCCACTGTGCCCTTCCATGCAGGTGCCTACAGGGAGCCTTCACTCATGGCCCAGCCGGGCTCACTGGTTCATTCTGGAGACAACCTGACCCTGCAGTGTCGCTCAGAAGCTGGCTTTGATAGATTCGCTCTGACCAAGGATGAGGAGCTCAGACCTGCCCAGCATCTGGATGGTCAACCCAGCCCCGACTTCCCCCTGGACCCTGTGAGCCGCACCCACGGGGGCCGGTACAGGTGCTACAGTGGACACAACCTCTCCTCCACGTGGTCAGCACCCAGTGCCCCTCTGGACATCCTGATCACAGGTGAGGAGCCCCCTGCCCCATGTCCTGTCTGCTGAAGGCTCAGGGGCCACTGTCACCCCTGGGTGATGGGGTCCGGGGAGAGGGTCAGGAGCACAGGCTGAGATGGGGCCATGTTCTAGGGACAGGGGCTGAAAAATGGCCGGTGAGGGTCATGGAGATGAAGGACATCCACTCAGAGAGACAAGAGGAGCTGAGAGGGGGTCCCACACAGAGTCTCTGGAGAGACGAAGGTGGTCCCCCAGCTGGGTCAAGGGCGTATGTGGAGAGGCAGGCCTCTACACATCACGACCTTCCTTTTCCCCAGGAATATACCCAAAACCATCCCTCTCAGCCCAGCCTGGGCCTTCAGTATCCTGGGGAGAGAATGTGACCCTGCAGTGTCGCTCTGAGATCTGGTTCAATACCTTCCACCTGTCCAAGGAGGGGTCCCTTGCTCCTCCCCAGCACCTTCATCTGCAGGATACAGCTATACCGTATGAGGTCAACTTCACCCTGAATCCTGTGACCTCAGACCACCAGGGGACCTACAGGTGCTACAGCTCACACAACTCCTCCCCCTACCTGTTGTCAAGTCCCAGTGACTCCCTGGAGCTCTTGGTCTCAGGTGAGGGGCCCCTGACCCTCTCCCTCTGTGTCCTCATGGTCAGCTCGGGGACCTGCCCATAGGGCAGTGCTAGCCTGGGATGGGAGTGAGGGGTCACAGAATTAGGAGATCATCCAGAGGAGACCTCAGCTCTCAGGGGGATAGTTAGGACAACACCATCCCTGACTTCTCCCCTTCCCCTGAGGCCCTGTAGTGACAGGGGAGTGATGTAGACTGGAGAGGACTCAGGGCTGACAGAAGGGAAGAAGGCCAGAGGCCCTTCCCGCTCATTCTCCTCCAGTCTCCAGTCCTAGGAGCCGCTCCTCCGGAGACACCAACACCAGAGTGTGTGACCAGCAGAGGCTGGACCCCTGGAGGGACCAAGGTCACCCTCTCTGGCATGGCTTGTGTCTGGCGTGACCACAGGGCTCTGGGGTCTCTTAGCCTGGGCCAGATGGCAGGTGGAGTGAGGGCAGAGAGAGAGGATGGGGCCCAATTGGGGAGAAGCCCTGCTCCTCCCACCCTGTCCAGGTCCCCAGGAGGCTCTGAGGATGCACCCCTCTTCCCACACGGGGTAAGCCAGGTCGCTGTCAGGAGGTGGTGGGTGGGAGGAGCTCAGCCTTGGCTTGCCTCAGTCACTTCCTGAGATTACACCCCAGAGAAGTTGCTTGTCACTGGGACAATCCCTCTGATAGCAAACGTGACTGCAAAGTGCAAGAAGGTGGTTTCATCACTGTGTGGGACCAGGGGCGGGGTGGGTGAGCGGGCACACACACAGGGGGAGTCTGACTTCTCCTTCACAGATGGCAAGGGGGGCTCAGCCTGAGAGTGGCTGTGGAGTCTGGGCAAGAACAAGGCTTGGAAGTCACACCCCCAGGTTCAGCCCTCAGCTCTGCTACTTCCCAGCTGCAGGATCCTGGACAAGTCATGTCCCTCTCCCAGGCCCAGGCCCAGGCTCACAATCTGCACAACAGGGCTCTCACCACCTCCCTCAGGGCTGCTGTGAGATTTTGGTGAAAGCCGTCAGCCCCCCACAGGTGCACACACTCCAGGTCCCCACAGGTTCCTCTGGGGGTGTCAGGCTGTGCAGTGCAGGAGACAGGCCTGGGCTTGGGTTTGGTGGGCAGGTCTCCACTTCAGTGTTCTGCCCAGAGGGTAAGGGGACAGCATGAAGAACCCCAAAATCCCACAAGGGAACCCTCATCCCTGGTTCCAATCCCAGCCCTGCCACCTCCACGCTGTGCAACCTGAAACATGTGATTGACCTCTCTGTGCCTGTTTCTGTCTGTGGAGCAGATGGGAGGAACAGCAATCCCCTGCTGCATTGCATGATGGTTGTCAGAGTCAGAGGGGAGTGTAGAGAGCCCAGCAGGTGACTGGCACACAGTAGACGCTCAGTTAAATGGCATCACTGACTCATTCATGCTGTAGCTCCTGCTCAAGCCTCAGACCAGTACCTGTACATCCTTGTTGGGGCCTTAGTGGCCTTCGTCCTGCTGCTCTGCCTCCTCGTCCTCTTCCTGGTCCGACAGAGGCATCGAGGCAAAGGCAGGAAGCCGGGTAAGAAGGAGCTGAAGGGCCCCAGGGATAGTGGTGCCCCATGGGCTGACCGAGGGTGAGCTCAGGGCAGTGGCCAGAGGGAACCCAGAGAGGTGGGAAGGCCAGCGTAGGACTCCAGGATCTCCCAATGAGAAACCCAGAAAGAGGGGTCCATGTGAATATACTTGTGAATATTTCTTTTGCCTTTTCAAGCTTATGAAATGTTTGAACACATATACAAGCTTTGTTTATTTAGAACCCTTTCCTCTTGAATTCTACTTGGTGATGGGCAGGGAATATGTAGAGCCTCAGCTTAAGGTGGCCCCAGGGGGGTTCTGGGATGGGGGGGCCTGAGGCTGATTTCCCACTTTCTGCAGCAGCGGCAGCAGCAGTGCCTGAGGACAGAGGCCTGCCCAGGAGGTAAGACCTGTCCCAGACCCCGCTCCCGCTGGCTAGTGGCCCACTCACCGCCCCTAACACCCTCTCTCCTCCCCAGCTCCAGTCCTGCTGCCACCACCCAGGAGGAGAACTTGTGTAAGGGGAAGTGTGGAGCTGCCCGGGGCTGGGGGTAGGGGGGCCCAGAGATGTGGGGGGTGGTCAGTGGAGGCAGGGATTGGCGGGAAATGGATCTGATCTGGTGTGGTTCAGCATCTGATTCTGTGTGGCTTTGTAACATCACTGACCCTCTCTGGGCTCCTGCCATGTGAGATCTCAGGGCATCCTAGTAAGAGGGGCCACCTTGTTCTGTCCTCACCAGATGCCGTCATAAAAGACACGCAGCCTGAGGACAGCCAGCAGGACAGCCAGGTGAGCTCCCTGTGCTCCTGACCAGGGCACCCCCTGCCTCCCTGTGCATGCTCCACCCCACAGTGGGCCTTCCCTTCTGGAAGCACCGCGGTCTGTGGTGCTGCGACCCCACTCCCCCTGGCCTCCTCTGATCTCCAGCTGTTGGGACACTTGGGTGGAGTGGGCAGAACTGGAGGTGAGGACTGAACAGCCTGTGCGCTGTCCCCACAACCTATGGGCTGGCTCACACAGCTCACACTGGTCAGTGGGCTGAACCCCCTTGCCGGGGTGCCAGGGTCTGTCCATCCCTCCAACTGATGGCCTACTGCAATCCCTTCCTCCAGATTCCCACGGCCAACCACCCATGTCTGCACCACAGGCATTTCAACTTTGTACCCTGCCTCCCCAGATACCCTGACTGCAGGAGGGCAGGAGTGGGCTCAGGACCCTCAGACCCCCAGAGAGCACATCCTCTTCTCAGCCACGTGCCTTTCCTCTCCCCCTGCTCCAGGTGGCTATATCTGAGGACCAGCAAGATGTGATCTATATCCAACTGAACCATCTGACCCTCCGACAGGAAACAAGTGCATCCTCTCCCTCCCAATCAGAGGAGCCCCCAGAGGAGCCCAGTGTGTATGCTGCTCTGGCCTTCTACTAGCCCAGAAGGACCCAGACCCCACACTCGAGGTCTTAAGACTCCCTACAGGGACCCCGGAAGGCACAGGAGCTGCTCACAGCAGGTACCACTTGACCCCAGCCAGCCTGGAGGCAGGACAAGGACCACCAGGAACTTCCTGGGGTCTTACGAGAGTCGATTGCTTCCAGAATTCCCATCAGTACACAGCTCATCTTAGTTTCTGTAAGATGCCAAGGAAATGCTAACATCATTTATTACCACATGGTAACCTTGTGGCGTGGGGGAACCCAGCACTAAGCTGGAAGGACTGGGGACCTCCTGCAGGCTCCATGGCAGCCTGGCAGCGTCCCAGGCCATCACTGACCTCAGAGCTCAGCAGTGCCACAGCCCATGAGGGGTTGCTCAATGCCAAGGGCTTTGTGTTTCCTGAGACCAAGCCCCTTCCTCCTCTGCCTGATCCAACTTCTCAGCAAGACAGAGAAAATGGAAGCCAGTCTTCTTCCTGACTCACTGGGTTCACAAACTCCAGATGCAGGGGGGATGGAGCAGGGTGCCTCAGCCATTTTCCCCACACCGAAATAAGCTTTGAAACTGGCCTGTCCTTCCTGTCCAATGCTCCCCAGCAAAACCCAATTAAACTGTTTCATTCTCACTTGTAACCCAAGGTTCAGCGCTCAGTTGCCAACCTGAACCCGACTTCTTTTTGCCAAGGCTAGAAGGGCTGGGTTGACCATGCCAACCAACCTCCACCCACACTTTCCCTGCTCCCTCGCTCACCACCATGCAAATAGGTGGCTTGAGAACTTCCCCCTAGCACAGCTGGCATCCCCACTGAAATAAGGAAGTGGTGTGTTTGTGTTGCTCAGGAGTGTACCAGATTATACCCATGCCCCAAGGAACAAGGAACAAGGACCACCTGCTGGGAGGGTCCTGGTTGGAGGACCCAGCCATCATTTTTTCCCACCACAGGGAGCTGTATGTTCAGAACAGGGAGACACACCAATAAACCAATAAACGATTCCAAAACACTGTTTTATTATTGGCCTAGAAAACTAGATAATCCACGGGCCCTGAAAGGGATGGAAGGGTGGGTTCAGTCCTCCTCTTCGTCATCACCGGCTCCAGCCCCACCCTGGCCCTTCTTGGCATTCTTCCTCTTCACGCGGCCTGGGCGGCCACCCCCATACGGAGAACGGAGGGAGAAGTCGATGTGCTTCTGGGAGTCCAGGCGGACAATGAAGGACGGGATGTTCACTACCTGCTTTCGGACCCTGGAGGGGGGATGGCAGGTGAGGGAATGAGAGGTCAGCCTCTCCCCTCTGGTGTTCTTCCCCTCTAGCACCTGTGTGTTCTGTAGAGTTTTATTTTTATTTTAAAGATTTTATTTATTTATTCATGATAGTCACACAGAGAGAGAGAGGCAGAGACATAGGCAGAGGGAGAAGCAGGCTCCATGCAGGGAGCCCGATGTGGGATTCGATCCCGGGTCTTCAGGATCACGCCCTGGGCCAAAGGCAGGCGCCAAACCGCTGCGCCACCCAGGGATCCCAAGTTTTAGAATATCACTGAACTCAAACGTGTGGAGCTTCTGGTTTGCATTGTGGATGCATTCAGGAGGAACTCAAGACCACAAAGGAAGGAGGGGAGCCAGTGGCAGCCAGTAATTCCAGGGTCTGATTTTCAAAGTGAAGTGTGCCAGACACTGGGCTTTACTATCTATCTAAGGAGCAGCCTTACTGTCCTTCACCTGAGACTCCAGTCTACAAAATCTGACAAAGGTCAAACTGAGCACCCAGATAAAAGACCCATCTGCCCTGTCTTCTTGAGCCAGCCAGACTCCCACAGGCCCCAGCACTTGACCATCAGACCATGGACTGTGGTCAACTCACCAACACGGACAGTGTGTCAGGACACGATAACCACCAGGCTCCTGAATGATTCCACAAGTGGGCCCAACTGAACCCACACACCCACCCAAACCAGTAGAGATCCAATGACTTCTCTGTTCACCAGGCACACCGGGAACGGTTACCTGTCTGGCTGCATGCATGCCTGTAGAAGCCTTCGCAAGGTGTACGGCTTAGGCCGCAGTGACCCTTGCGCTGGGCTACGGGGCAGGGGATGAGGCTCTCCCCAGCAACCCATGAGCACTTTGCAGGTGTCAATCTGTACCCTCAAGGTGTGTTCACACCTTTGTCACCTCCGAGGGCTGCATAGGGGATAAGGACAGCAAGCTTAGTGAGGGCAACCACCAAGGAGGATGGAGAAGATAGACCCCTAGATGTGTTACCTGATATGGCGCTGGCGGATCAGCACACGGGCATGGTGGATGGACTTGGCCAAGCCCAGCTTAAAGACCTGGGTCTGCAGGCGTCTCTCTAAGAAATCCTCGATCTTCAGGCCCAGAATGTAATCCAACTTCATTTTGCCCTCATCCAGCACCCCGATGCGTACAAGTCGGCGCAGTAGGGCATTACCTGATAGGAGGGGAAGGAAGCACTGATCACTTTAGACATCTTGGATTCAAACCCACCTCTTGAGGAGCTCCATTATCATGGAGCTGTGATACGAGCAGAAGTTAAGAACCAATTCTGATAAAAGATTTTAACATAGCAGCCACTGTGTAACCTCTGCGGTCCTCACACAATCCAAAGGCAAATCATAATGATCATACCCATCTTACCAAGGAGGGCAGGTGACCACACACACCTCTGCTCTCATCTGAAAAAGGAGTAGAACCTTCCCTGGAATTGTCAGGAGAGAAATGACACAATCCCTGCAAAAGGACTTAGTAACCCCTGTAAAACTCTGCTGCTGTTGCTAAACCATTACTCACAGTGACACATAATGGTCAAGGGCTAACCCGCTGCAGTCAAAAAAGCCCTACTAGTCAGATCTGAGGCTAAACACCACCCTCCTTACCAATAATACTAGACTGTCAGTACCTAGTTTCTAGGCCTGAGAAAAATCCCAAACTGGCCACGTGTTTGAGTATCTGTTACTCGATTTACTATTTTACCTGTGGTTTTCCACTAAAAAATTATCATGTGGTTTTAACAATGCATGGCAAGAAGTGACCCAGCAGCCCCAGGCACAGGAGGCCCTGCTATGTGTCCATGGCTCCAGATGGCTCCATGGGGGACTGCCCTTAGGACCCTGGGGGCAAACCCTGGCCCAGAGCTCATACTCACTGGGATTACCACAGACTCATAGCAAATCAACACCTTGTCATGGGGTAAAGGCCCAACCCTTTCCCCCCTGCTTTCCCTTAAAGAGGATGTTATGAAGTAACCATTATTTCTATTCAAGCAAGCTCCATATTATTGGTCATTTCCAATATTCTCTGCATCGTGACCTCTTGCCCGCAAGGAAAGCTGCAGGACTTTATGAAGACACTGAAAGTCTTAGCACACTTAATGGAAAAGAGATAGGATCAAAATGGAGAAACACTATCTTTCCCAATACCCCAAATTGTAACATGGCATTTTTTTTGCAGTAATAAGCGTTGAACTTAAGACGATATCTCCCATTTACAAAAACAAAGATTTAAAAATAGATTTAACCAAATGAAAAGCCTGTATACCAAAAATGATAATATTCCATAGTCATGGTTTGGAAAAATATTGTTAAAATACCCACACTACTACCCAAAATAATAAATAACTTCATTGCAATCTCTTTTTTTTTTTTTAATTTTTATTTATTTATGATAGTCACACAGAGAGAGAGAGGCAGAGACATAGGCAGAGGGAGAAGCAGGCTCCATGCACCGGGAGCCCGACGTGGGATTCGATCCCGGGTCTCCAGGATCACGCCCTGGGCCAAAGGCAGGCGCTAAACCGCTGCGCCACCCAGGGATCCCTCATTGCAATCTCTACCAGCGTTCCAATGGTATTTTCCCACAGAAGCAGAAAAATCCTGAAATTTGTATGGAATCATAAAAGAGACCAAAACAATCTTGAAAAAGAAAATGTTTGTAAATCATGTATCTGACAAGGGGTTGACACCAAAAATACAAGCTATTCCTACAACTCGATAGCAAAAAAACTCCACAAACGTAATTAAAAATGGGAGGGGGGGAGGGCGAGCATCCAAATAGACATTTTCCCAAAGACCCAGAAGGCCAATGGCCAACAGGTGCTTATTATCATCACTGATCATCAGGGAAATTCCAATCAAAACCACAACGAGGTTGCCTCACACCTGTCAGAAAGGCTAGGATTAAATGCAAGAGACATCAGTGCTGGTTGAGGATGTGGATTAAAGGGAATCCCTGTGCAGGGTTGGTGGGAATGCAGTGGCACAATCACTATGGAAAACAGTACGGAGGTTCCTCAAAAGACAAAAACAGAACGATGACACGCAACAATCCCACTTCTGGGCATTTAAAAATTTTTAAAAAAATATTTTATTTGTGTGTGAGAGAGAGAGAGAGAGAGAGGAGAGAGAGAGGCAGAGACACAGGCAGAGGGAGAAGCAGGCTCCATGCAGGGAGCCCGATGTGGGACTGGATCCCCAGTCTCCAGGATCACGCCCTGGGCCCAAAGGCAGGCACTAAACCGCTGAGCCACCCACGGATCTCATACTTCTGGTTATTTATCCAAAGGATATGAAATTGCTAACTGGAAGAGAAGCTCCCTTGCAGATTATTTCCAAGGGCCACGACACAAACAATGTGAGAGCCCACGGATGGTTGAACAAGTAACAAAGGTGGTAAGATGCACACACTGGGGTGGAGGTGTGGGGGTATTCCTCAGCCACAGTAAGAACAAAATCTCACCACCTAGAACGTGGATGGACCCTGAGGACATTGTGCCAAGTGGACTAAATCAATTCCCATGATCTTGCTTATACAGAGACTAAACAAAACCATCATCACCACCAAAATACACATCAAGTTCATAAAGAATAGATTATGGTGGTTGCCAGAGGCACAGGGGGGATGGGTCAAGGTGTTCAAATGATAAACTTCCAGTTAGGATACTGAATATTGCTAAGTTGCTAAAATAACATTTTTAAAGACTGTGACAGAAATTAACTAGATTTATTGTAATCATTTCATGGCATATAGAAATACCAAATCACTGCTATACATCATACCCTAGTTTAAAAAAACCCAGTAACATTCAAATACTAATACAAAAAAGACACTCATAGGCAATTGGGATTACCTACCAGTAAGACACTTACGCCTTTTTGTTCTTATGCTAGAAAACACAAACTTGCTGAGAATTCAAACTTTATAATCTCTTTAGAGACTTCTAGGGAAAATAAGACCACCATCATCAGAAACAAACGTTATTTCTTGTTTAGTATTAAACCACCTACACACTGAGGAAAGCCAGCATCCCATCAACACCAGAACAGCCTTATCTACATATAAGAACTAAAATAATTTTCAATGCACACTGAATAAACTTTGCATCTTCAACAGGAGTATGTCCAACCACTGAAAGATCACGTGGGCTCCGTTTGGCCAAAACAAGAATCAGGACATTTTACAAACGTAAAAGCAATGAGGACAATTCTCAGACGCATACGTCTTTCCCTGTCATCATGACACAAGGCAACTCAAGTACTTCAGTTTCTGATCTGAAAAACGGATGCAATACCAGTTTCTTTACGGCTGCCGTGAGAATAGGATGAAGCCCACACCTGAATGAACCCTCTGCCACATGTTGGCTGTTGGTTTAAGAGTCAGTCTCTTGAACAGGCAAGCAGAGAAGTTTTCTGCCCAAAGTCATAGGCCTCGGTGGGATGGATTGGACCCCAGGCTCTATGAGTGAGACACCTCTCCAATAGACTGGCAGAGCTTCCAGGGTTCCTCCTTCTTGTCCCTTGGAGTTAAATGCCTTATTTACTTGAAAGCCTACAACCTGTGGTGCTGCCTACCTCCTGTAACTCACTCCTCTTCTGCCACAGGGAACCACAAGTACTCCTGGGTTACCTGCTGCTCAACCCCACCACATGAATGCTTATCCAACCAAGGACCTGACCTGGCTCTATCTTCACAAAGTTCCTCCACCTTCAACTAGCTGTGGGATAGGGGAGGGGATTCCTGAATTTTCAGAATTGGGTAATGAATCTGCAATGTTAAACCGCCTTCAAGTCCTCCTCAATATAGAAAATGAAAGACCACCCACACTTAACAGTGACAACTCAAGTTTCCTTTTTAAGTATACACTGAGAAAGAAATCAAACTAGTAACTTTGAAAACTCAGGAAAAAACCAGGCATTATTCCCAGCCCCTCCTGCCTTTCACCATAAACCAAGATTCCCTAAGCTCAGGCCCAAAGCAACATCAGGATAGCCATTGAGGCAGCCAATTTTAGGGGTTGGCGCAAAACAAGCAACCTGTGTGGTAATTTACTCCCATATAAGCACTTATAAAACACAAGCTACCTCCTTCCAAACCAGTACGTTATCAAAGTCCTTTACCTTTCACAGGTAGCATTTCAACCGTAGGCCAAGTTCCCTAAGCTTCCTCTAAAAATCACAGCCCATCCACCACAGTTCGCCCCCCAGTCCCACTACAGTGAGAGGCCCCTGACTGCCCCTCTACCACTGTAAGGCTGCCGTGCAGATCCAACGACTCAGAAGAAGCACTTTAAAAGAATGCAGTTAGGGATGCCTGGGTAGCTCTGGCTGAGCGTCTGCCTTTGGCTTAGATCATGATCCTGGGATGGAATCCTGCATCAGGCTCCCTGCAAGGAACCTGCTTCGTCACGCACCCAAGGGAGAGGGGTACACCTGAATGCAGGCCTGCTATCTCCACCTCATCGGAGACAGGCCCGTGCACGCTCACACACACCTTCGAACAGGCGCCGCGGGTCCTTTTCGTCCAGCGTCAGCAGCTCCCGGGCGGCCTTGCGGATCTTGGCCAGGGTAAACTTGACCCTCCAGACCTCACGTTTGTTCCGGAGCCCGTACTCGCCTGCGGAGACAGGGCGCTGGCTGGCTGGGGGCCCGGCAGGTGGCGCAGAGCCAGCACGCGGCGGCCTCGCCCACCCCTCACCCGGAAGCGGAAGCCGGGTCCAGGCTACTCACCGATCAGTTTCAGTTCCTGGTCGAGGCGCGACTTCTCGAAGGGCCTCCGAGGGGTCACATAAGTCTTACGACACACCCAGCTCCGGGCCACTGGCATGTTGGCTCCGCGCGTCCGCCTGCGCGGGAGGGCAAGAAGGGCCCGTGTGGGCGTGGACGGCGCCTACGCGGCCCCCTAGAGAACCCACACTCCCGCGCTGCAGTCTCATCTGACCGTCTCCGACCTCGCAACCCACCCCCTGACCCGCGGGCACAACACACTACTCCTTACCGTGAGCTCCCAGACCGGAGAAAGAGAAGCACGCGGCCCCCGAGCACGCTTTTATAGCAACGCCGCGGCCTGGTGACGTCAGCGCGCACGCCGCACATCTGCACCAATCAGAAGAGGCGTAGGCGGACGGGAAAAAGCATTCGAGACGAGAGGTTGGGCCAGAGCGACGAGCGCGCGCAGGCAGGCACGCCGGGAAGGGGGCAGTTGACCCGTCCGGCTGGCGAGCCTCTGCGTTGGGAGCTGGTGTCGGTGCTCCCGGGGCCGCGGTCGCTCCCGCTCGGTGGAGCTGGGGCCTGGCGACCTTCCAGGAGGGGCCCCGAAAGTTCCTGAGCCCCGATGTGGCCGGCTTTCATGTCGGAGGAGGAGCGTCCTGCTGAAGCACGGCCGGAGCCAGCAGGGCGCACCCCGGCTGCACACCTGGTCGGGCAGCAGGTGCACAGGCCCGGCCTCGGGGGCACATGGGTGCCCTGCCCGAACGCGCCCCCCGCACCCTCGCGTCCCGGCAGGACTGCAGTTCGACCTCCCTGGCGTCCTCATCCCAGGAGTTGGGCCTCACCTGAAGGCCCGCGCCTGGTGCCTTCGGCTCCCCGTCCGGGGGCGTCGCCCTCCTGCAGCGCAGGCCTCATTCACCGGAACCGCCGGGGTAGCCTGCGGTTGCCTTTGGGTTTCCAGGACTGGAGAAATGTTTTGAAACTGATTGCTATGGTTGAAGCTGTGGTCAATGTATACAATGGAATTTTCCTCAGCCATTAGAAACGACGAATACCCACCATTTGCTTCGAGGTGGATGGAACTAGACGGTATTATGCTGACTGAAATAAGTCATTCAGAGAAGGACAAACATTATATGGTTTCACTCATATGGGGAATATAAAAAGTAGTGAAAGGGATTGTAAGGGAAAGGAGAGAAAATGAGTGGGAAAAATTAGAGGGTGACAGAACATGAGAGACTCCTAACTCTGGGAAACGAACAAGGGGTAGTGGAAGGGGAGGCCGGGAGGGGGATGGGGTGACTGGGTGACGGGCGCTGAGGGGGCACTTGACGGGATGAGCACTGGGTGTTATGTTGGCAAATTGAAAGCCAATACAAATTGTAAGTTTTAACAAGATTTCTAACAGCAAAAAAAAGAAAAAAAGTTCTTGCTACCTGTTGGCCTCCCCCTTGGTGCCATTTATCACCTGCAGGAACTTACACCATTTCTTGACCTCCTTTCTGGACATCTTACCCTCCCAGGGGCTCTGGGATGACAGGCACACCCTGGGGACACTGGGGTCTTAGTTCTAGGCCTGCATGAGAGCAGATGTTGCAAAAGAAAAATGAATTGTTTGGTTTCCCAGTGCATCTGTAAGTTCTGTTCATATTATATGGTGGTCTATTAGGTGTGGAATAGCAGTATGTCTAAACAACCACAATGTACGCATCTTAATAAAAAAATATTTTATTGCTAACAAGTGCTAATCATCAACCGAGCTTTCAGTGGTAATCTTTCAGCTTCTGGAGGATCCTGCTGTTAGGAGTTAGACACTTAGGTGTCAGGACCAGGATTCCCCACAATAAAAAGGGACCAGGGACAGTGAATATAGAACTGCACTAGCATCCTATTTGACAGTTTAGACAAGACTGCAATAGCATCCTGTCTAGCAGCCTCTGCAGAAGTGACTTTTGCAAGACATCCTGAAACAAAACAACCATGAAACATGGGTTATGATCACAAGTTCAGGCAGTTCGTCTCAGATGTCAGCCCACAAGACCGTCAACATTCGAACAATAGGTAGATGGATGCACGATCAAAACTGTGATTGGCACAACTTAGCGGCCAACTCACAGGGGCATGTTCTCAGGATACTTAAGATAGTTCCTCCAAGGAGCTTATAAAACCCCCTAAATTGGAACGCCAAAATGGCAACCCTCTCGGCTCCCCTTCCTCCCTGGGAACTTTGTGTTATTGGTCAGTAAACTACTTTGTTGTCCACCACTGTTCATCTGGTCTACCTCTTCATTCTTTGAGGCAGCATGATCAAGAGCCATGAGCATTGGGATCCCTGGGTGGTGCAGCGGTTTAGCGCCTGCCTTTGGCCCAGGGCGCGATCCTGGAGACCCGGGATCGAATCCCACGTCGGGCTCCCGGTGCATGGAGCCTGCTTCTCCCTCTGCCTATGTCTCTGCCTCTCTCTCTCTCTGTGGCTATCATAAATAAATAAAAAAAAAATTAAAAGAGCCATGAGCATTAAGGGAACAAAAATCCTGTAACATTTTCTCCACATTGTTGGCTGCTGACTGGTCAGGGTGGTGGGTGCTGAAGATGGGGTAGCTGGGGCAACTTCTTAAAGTAAGACAACAGTTGGGGCAGCCTGGGAGGCTCAGAGGTTTAACGCCGCCTTCAGCCCAGGGCGTGATCCTGGAGACCCAGGATCCAGTCCCACCTAGGGCTCCCTGCATGGAGCCTGCTTCTCCCTCTGCCTGTGTCTCTGCCTCTCTGTGTCTCTCATGAATAAATAAATAAAACATTAAAAAAAAAATAAAGACAACAGTGAAGTTTGCCACATCAGTTGACTCTTCTGTCACAACTTCCCTGTGGTGGCTGATGCAGTTTGATAATGTTTTACCCTCAGTAGAACTGCTTTCCCAATTGGAGTCGATGCTCTAATACCCTGCCACTGCTTTACCAAGCTTATGTGATATTCTAAATCCACTGTTGTCGTTTCAACAATCTTCACAGCATCTTCACCAGGAGTCGATTCCATCTCCGAAAACCACGTTCTTCACTCCTCCTTCAGAGGCAGTTCCTCATCTGTTCCAGTTTGACGATGAGCTTGCAGCAATGCGATCCCATCTTTAGGCTCCACTTCTGACCCAGGTACTCTTGCTGTTCCCACCACATCTGTAGTCACTTCCTCCCCTGAAGTCTTGAACACCTCAAAGTCATCCATGAGGGCTGGAATCAGCCTCTTCCAAACTCTGGTTAACATGGATATTGGGAGCTCTTCCCATGAATCACAAGTTCTTTCTTCCTTCCTTCCTTCCTTCCTTCCTTCCTTCCTTCCTTCCTTCCTTCCTTCCTTCCTTCCTTCCTTCCTTCCTTCCTTTTTCTTTCTTTCTTTCTTTCTTTCTTTCTTTCTTTCTTTCTTTCTTTCTTTCTTTCTTTCTTTCTTTCTTTCTTTTCTTTCTTTCTTTCTTCATTCTTTTCTTTTTTTCTTTTCTTTTCTTTTCTTTTTTTTCTTTTCTTCTTTTTTTTTCTTTCTCTTTCTTCTTTTTAAAATAGGCTCCACACCCAGCATGGAGCCCAACATGGAGCCCAACACGAGCTTGAGCTGAGATCAAGAGTTGGATGCTTGACCAACTGAGCCACCAGGCGCCCCAAATCACAAGTGTTCTTAATGGCATCAAGAATGCAGAATCTCTCCAGAAGGCTTTCAATTGACTTTGCCCAGATCCATTAGAGGAGTCAGTGTCTAAGGCAGCTACAGCCTTACAATATGTATTCCGTTAATGCTAAGACTTGAAAGTTGAAATTACTCCTTGATCCGTGGGCTGTAGGATTGGTGTTGTGTTAGCAGGCATGAACCCAGCATTAATCTTGTTAACCATCCCCATCAGAGCTCTTGGGTGACCAGGTGCATTGTCAGTGAGCAGTAGTATTTTGAAAGCATTTTTCCCCCCTCTGAGCAGTAGGTCTCAAGAGTGGGCTTAAAATATTCAGTAGTCATGTTGTAAAGAGATGTGCTGCCACCAGGCTTTGCTGTTCCATTTATGGAGCCCAGGCAGAGGAGATTTCGCATCACCCTCAAGTGCCCTGGGAGTTCAGAATGGTCACTGAGCACTAGCTCCAACTTTGAGCCAGCAGCTGCATGAGCCCCTAACAGGAGTCCACCAGTCCTCTGAAGCTCTGAGGCCAGGCATTGACTTCTCTGTAGCCATGAGAGTGGCATGGCATGGCATCCTCTGCCAGTAGGAGGCTGCTCCATCTCCACTGAAAATCTGTGTGTAGTGCAGACACCTTCACGGATCATCTTAGCTACTAGCTCTAGGTGACTTGCTGCAGCTTCTACATCAGCACTGGCTGCTTCCCCTTGCACTTGATGCTATGGAGATAGCTTCTTTCCTCCCATGTCCTGAGCCACCTCTACTAGCTTCAAACTGGTCTTCTGCAGCTTCCAGCCTCCCTCGGCCTTCACAGAATTGAAGGGAGTCAGGGCCTTGCTCTGGATGAGCACTTTCAATATCCTTCACAAACTTTTCCTCTGCATTTACAGCTGGGCTGTCTGGCACAACAGACCTGGCTTTGGGCCTGTCTTGGCCATCGACCTATCTTCCTCCCTCAGCTTAATCGCTTCTAGCTGTTGATTTATTTTTTATTTTTTTAGCTGTTGATTTAGAATGAGAAACGTGCAACTCTTCCTTTCACTTGGACACTTGTAGGCCATGTAGGGGTATTAACTGGGATAACCTCAATACTGCTGTGTGTCAGGGAACAGAGAGTCCTGAGGAAAGGGAGAGAGATGGGGAACAGTGGGTTGGAACAGGAGTGAGAACATGCACATATATTAAGTTTGTCATCTTATGCAGGTGTGGTTTGTGGTGTCCCAAGCAATGACAATAGTAACATCAAAGATCACAGATCACCATCACAATATAATAATGAGACTAAAGCTTGAAATATTGGGATTATTACCAAAATGTGACTCAGAGACAGGAGGTGATCAATGCTGTTGGGAAGCAATGTATTTGCTTGACGTAAGGTTGGCGCACACCTTGAGTCTGTAGAAAATGCAGTAATCTTGGAGCGTCATAAAGTGAAGTATGATAAGATGAAACGTGCCTCAATTGCATGGAGTTCCAACACCTCCTCACATTTCGTGAACTCTGGGATTTAAACTAACTTATCCATATATCTTAAAATATTGGTAGATTAACAGAAGGTAGCAAGCATCATCGGATGATAATTGGTGTATGTTGGCTTTCCCTTGCCTCAATGTTTAAAATAATGTGCTGTGAATGCTCTGAAGGGAAAGGAGCCTTGCAGTTTCTGCCTTTCTGCCCCCATGCTGTGCTGGTGACCCCATCTCTGCTTTCTGTTCCTGATGCTCTGAAATTCCTGGTGGTACCACTTTCTTTCCAGGTCAGGAACTCCCTCTGGCTCGTCGTCACAGCAGATCTACTTGTAATAAATCCTCTTAATTCCCTTCACCTAGAATGCCACCTCCTTCCTGCCTCTGGGTGTCTATGAGAAGCCCGCTGTGAGGTGCTGGTTCTGTCTCACTGCATTCAAGAGACTCCCTAGTCTTTTGTTTTCCTTACTTGGATTCTGATGCACCTTGACACAGGATCTTCGGCTTATCCTGTTTGGGGTTCATTGAGTTTTCATGAATCACCATTGGCACATTCGGAGAAATTAAAGAAAGACATTGTTTCTTCTTCTTCTCCTCCTCCTCGTCCTCCTCCTCCTCCTCCTCTTCTTTTTTAGATTTTATTTTTAAATAATCTTTACACCTAACATCAGGCTCAAACTCACAACCCCAAGATCAAGGATTACATGCTCTTCCAATGCAACCTGCCAGGTGCCCCTCAGACATTATTTCTTTTTTGGTTTTGTTGGAGTTCAGTTTGCCAACATATAGCATAACACCCAGTGCTCATCCCATCAAGTGCCCCCCCTCAGTGCCCGTCACCCAGTCATCTCAACCCCCCGCCCACTTCCCTTTCCACCACCCCTTGTTCGTTTCCCAGAGTTAGGAGTCTCTCATGTTCTGTCTCCCTTTCTGATATTTCTCACTCATTTTCTCTCCTTTCCCCTTTATTCCCTTTCACTATTTTTTATATTCCCCAAATGAATGAGACCGTATAATGTTTGTCCTTCTCTGATTGACTTATTTCACTCAGCGTAATACCCTCCAGTTCCATCCACGTCGAAGCAAATAGTGAGTATTTGTCATTTCTAATGGCTAATATTCCATTGTATACATATACCACAGCTTCTTTTTTTTTTTAAAGATTTATTTATTTATTTATTTATTTATTTATTTATTTATTTATTTATATATTCATGAGAGAGAGAGAGAGAGAGAGAGAATGAGAGAGAGGCAGAGACACAGGCAGAGGGAGAAGCAGGCTCCATGCCTTGAGCCCAACGCGGAACTCGATCCCGGGTCTCCAGGATCACGCCCTGGGTCAAAGGCAGGCGCCAAACCGCTGAGCCACCCAGGGATCCCATATACGACATCTTTTTCATCCATTCATCTTTCGATGGACACTGAGGCTCCATCCACAGTTTGGCTATTGTGGACATTGCTGCTATAAACATCGGGGGCAGGTGTCCTGGCGTTACACTGCATCTGTATCTTTGGGGTGACTCCCCAGCAGTGCAATTGCTGGGTTGTTGGGCAGGTCTATTTTTAACTCTTTGAGGAACCTCCACACAGTTTTCCAGAGTGGCTGCACCAGTTCACATTCCCACCAACAGTGCAAGAGGATTCCCCTTTCTCCACCTCCTCTCCAACATTTGTTGTTTCCTGTCTGGTTAATTTTCCCCATTCTCACTGGTGTGAGGTGGTATCTCATTGTGGTTTTGATTTGTATTTCCCTGATGGAAAGTGATGCAGAGCATTTTCTCATGTGCGTGTTGGCCATGTCTGTGTCTTCCTCTGTGAGATTTGTGTTCATGTCTTTTGCCCATTTCATGATTGGATTGTTTGTTTCTTTGCTGTTGAGTTTAATAATTTCTTTACAGATCTTGGGTACTAGCCCTTTATCTGATACGTCATTTGCAAATATCTTTTCCCATTCTGTAGGTTGTCTTTTAGTTTTGTTGACTGTTTCTTTTGCTGTGCAGAAGCTTCTTATCTTGATGAAGTCCCAATAATTCATTTTTGCTTTTGTTTCTCTTGCCTTCATGGATGTATCTTGCAAGTTGCTGTGGCGAAGTTCAACAAGGGTGTTGCCTATGTTCTCCTCTAGGATTTTGATGGAATCTTGTCTCACATTTATCTTTCATCCATTTTGAGTTTATCTTTGTATATGGTGTAAGAGAATGGTCTAGTTTCATTCTTCTGCATGTGGATGTCCAATTTTCCCAGCACCATTTATTGAAGAGACTGTCTTTTTTCCAGTGGATAGTCTTTCCTGCTTTGTCGAATATTAGTTGACCATAAAGTTGAGGGTCCACTTCTGGATTCTCTATTCTGTTCCATTCATCTATGTGTCTCCTTTTGTGCCAGTACCACACTGTCTTGATGACCACAGCTTTGTAGTACAACCTGAAATCTGGCATTGTGATGCCCTGAGCTATGGTTTTCTTTTTTAATATTCCCCTGGCTATTCGGGGTCTTCTCTGATTCCACACAAATCTTAAGATGGTTTGTTCCAACTCTCTGAAGAAAGTCCATGGTATTTTGATAGGGATTGCATTAAACGTGTAAATTGCCCTGGGTAACATTGACATTTTCACAATATTAATTCTTCCAGTCCATGAGCATGGAATATTTTTCCATCTTTTTGTGTCTTCCTCAATTTCTTTCAGAAGTGTTCTGTAGTTTTTAGGGTATAGATCCTTTACCTCTTTGGTTAGGTTTATTCCTAGGTATCTTATGCTTTTGGATGCAATTGTAAATGGGATTGACTCCTTAATTTCTCTTTCTTCAGTCTCATTGTTAGTGTAGAGAAATGCCACTGATTTCTGGGCATTGGTTTTGTATCCTGCCACATTGCCGAATTGCTATATAGTTCTAGCAATCTTGGGGTGGAGTCTTTTGGGTTTTCTAGGTACAGTATCATGTCGTCTGCGAAGAGGGAGAGTTTGACTTCTTCTTTGCCAATTTGAATGCCTTTTATTTCTTTTTGTTGTCTGATTGCTGAGGCTAGGACTTCTAGTACTATGTTGAATAGCAGTGGTGAGAGTGGACATCCCTGTCGTGTTCCTGATCTTAGGGGAAAGGCTCCCAGTGTTTCCCCATTGAGAATGATATTTGCTGTGGGCTTTTTGTAGATGGCTTTTAAGATGCTGAGGAATGTTCCCTCTATCCCTACACTCTGAAGAGTTTTTATCAGGGATGGATGCCGTATTTTGTCAACTGCTTTCTCTGCATCTATTGAGAGGATCATATGGTTCTTGTTTTTTCTCTTGTTGATATGATCTATCACGTTGATTGTTTTATGAGTGTTGAACCAGCCTTGCATCCCGGGGATAAATCCCACTTGGTCATGGTGAATAATCTTCTTAAAGTATTGTTGGATCCTATTGGCTAGTATCTTGTTGAGAATTTTTGCATCCATGTTCATGAGGGATATTGGCCTATAATTCTCCTTTTTGGTTGGGTCTTTGTCTGGTTTTGGAATTAAGGTGATGCTGGCCTCATAGAACGAGTTTGGAAGTATTCCATCTCTTTCTATCTTTCTGAACAGCTTTAGTAGAATAGGTATGGTTTCTTCTTTAAACGTTTGACAGAATTCCCCTGGGAAGCCATCTGGCCCTGGACTTTTGTGTCAGACATTATTTCTTGGTTTGTTTTTCAGTCCTGTCCTCTTGTCTGCTTCTAGGACTGTGATGACATGGAGGGTAGATCTCCTGTTAGTACTCCAAGGGGCCCATCTCCTTCCCTAATGTGTTCCATCCCATTGCCAGTACTTTCTATTATTCATCTTTCATCATCTCTGTGCTCTCCATGCTGTCATCAAGTCCAGCCATCCATGGAGGCTTTTATTCTGATTACTGTATTTTTTCCCATCTAAAATGTCCATTTTTGCTCTTCTTTATATATCTTCTATTTCTTTTTTTTTGCTGAGATCTTCTATTTTCCCCTCCTCCTCTTCCTTCTTTTTAGATTTATCTGAAGCACGTGTTTGTGTCTAATGGCTCCTTGCAACATTCTATTATGGCCACTTTGTAGTCCTTCTCAGGTAACAGCACCTGTGGCATCTGAGAGCTAGCATCTGTGCACAGTGCTCTTTCCTCACTCCACAGGTGATTTTCCTGGTTCTTGTTATGATGAATGATTTTTTAAAAATTGAAACCTGGGCATTAAACATTATTTATTCATTTATTTGAGATAGCGAGAGGGGATCCCTGGGTGGCTCAGAGGTTTGGCGCCTGCCTTTGGCCCAGGGTGCGATCCTGGAGTCCCGGGATCGAGTCCCACATCAGGCTCCCGGCATGGAGCCTGCTTCTCCCTCCTCCTGTGTCTCTGCCTCTCTCTCTCTCTCTCTCTACGTCTATCATAAATAAATAAATAAATAAATAAATCCTTAAAAAAAAAGAGATAGCGAGAGAGAGCAAGAGAGAGCGAGACAGAGCTTGGGGGATGGGCAGAGGAAGAGGGAGAAACAGACTCCCCACTGAGCAGGAAGCCTGATGCAGGACTCAATCCCAGGACCCTGGATCATGACCTAAGCCAAAGGCAGATGCTTAACCAACTGAGCCACCCAAGTGCCCTGAAACCTGGGCATTTGGATATATTTTGAGGGTCTGGATCCTATTTAAATCTTCTATCACAGAAGTCTTTCTCACACATTGCTGGGGTACTGACTCATTACTGCCAGGTAGAAGGCACAGTCCAGGTCCCCATGTGCCCTCCTGTGACACCTGCTGTGTTATTCCTGGGGTCTTCATGGTTTTAGCTGGGCAGCCACCTTTGTTCTGCTTTTTTGGAGTATTCTTATGTTTCTTGTTCGTATGATGTAGGAATTTCAGCTGTGCTTTATGTAGGGAAACATACATCCACTTCCTCTTGGCCCCACATTGAACATCTGAAATGCAATAGATTTTTGTATTTTTTAAAAAAGATTTTATTTATTTATTGATGAGAGACACACAGAGAGAGGCAGAGACATAGGCAGAGGAAAAGCAGGCTCCCTGTAGGGAGCCTGATGTGGGACTCGATCCCAGGACCCCGGGATCATGACCTGAGCCAAAGGCAGACCCTCAACCACTGAGCCATCCAGGTGCCCAATCATGTTTTGTATATCGATGGTATTTCCAGTGGCATGGTGTAAATCCTTTACAGATTAGAGTAATAACAGATCTTTATATCATTTTGGATAGTTCATGCACACAATTTTGTCATCCATGAATAATCAATACCATTTTATTCTATCCATTCAGTGCTTATCACATTTTCCCCCCTTTATTTAATTGGTTGGTTCTTCTTGTCAGGTTTTCATGTCAATTTCTGTTTTTCTGGCCTGATTAAATGTACTAGGGAAGTGTTCTTTCTTTCTTTATTCTCAAGGGAAGCCTGTGAAAGTTTGGTATGTGTATGTGTGTATGTGTGTTCACATAATCATGTGTGCAGGTGTGTCTGTGTGTCTGCACATGTTCATGTGTTCGTAAGGCCTGTATGTTCATTGTGTGCTCATGTGTTCCTGTGAGTGTATTCACATGTGTTTGTATGTATATGTCAGTGTATGTCCACATGTTCACGGGTGCAAGTATGTCGTGTGTCTGCATGTGTTTGTGTGTTCATATGGGTCTCTGTGTTCACATGTGTGTTCATTTGTGCAAGTATGTCTGTGTGTCCATATGTGTTCACATGCTCATGTGTGTATACGGGTCTTGTGTTCATGTGTTCATGTGTGTTCACATGCATGTGTGTTTGTGTTCACATGTATTCATGTACTTGCATGCATGTTCAGTGTGTGCTCACATGTTCATGCATGAAGATGTGTCTCAGTGTTCACGTATGTTCATATGTTTGTGTGTATATAGATGTGTCTGTTCTTGTGTATGTAAGTGTATCCTTATGTGTTCATGTGTGTTTATGTGTGTTCCTGTGTTCTGCATATGTAGGTGTGCTCATGTGTGTGCATGTGTGTTTGCGTGTCTGTGTGTTTTCACATATTCATGTGTATGTGGCTGTGTCCATGTGTCTGTGTGTGTGTATATTTCATGAGTGCATCAGTATTTGGAGGCATTCACCAGTGGAGTTTTCTAGACTCAGTTCACTTTGTCAGAAAAACTTTAATTACATATTCACCATGTTTTTATACATACAGCAATTCTGATTTTTCATTTATTCCTGTGACCATCATTTTGGTAACGTATATTTCTTTTTATTTATTTATTTTATTAAAATTTTTTTTTATTTTTAATTTTTAATTATTTATTTTTTGGTAACGTATATTTCTGTTTCATCTACATTTTCTAATATTTTGTCATAAAATTGTTCATAATATAACAACCAATAACAAATGAACATAATACATTCTGTTATTGATTTAAAGTCTGTAGGCTGAGATGCCATACTGATAATGGTGATGTAAGCCTTCTTTCTCTATGTTCCTTGGGTGTTGTAGCTAGGATTTATACATGTGATTAATATTTGCAAAAATGAAGGTTTTAGATTTATTGATTCTTCTCTATTTTTGTTTGTCCTCATTAGTAGCTTCTTGTATCACTATAATTTCCCTCCTCTTACCTTCATTTGGAATAATTTGCTATTTTTTCCCCTAAATTCTTGGTATGATAGCTTGGGTCATTGATTTGGTTCTTAATTTTCCCATTTCATAGGTTTGATGTGTAACATTTACATTATCCCTCCGTGTAAACATTGTCTCATTTCCATTTTGGTTTTCTCATTAAATTCCTGGATTATTGAGAAGTCCACTGCTTTAATTTCCATAGTGTAGGGATATTAGCTATCTTTGAGGGCAGAATTGGGTGACTTGCAAAGGGTCCCAGGAGTTACTAGTGGTCTGTGTGAGGAGTCCAGGCTGGCTGGTAGCACCCACTATGGGCAGGTCCTGTGCCTTCCTTGGGTCCGTGGGGTCTGGGTCCTTCCTGGGCTAGTGAATGGCCAGAGCAGCATACACGCTGGGCTCTGCTGGGGGCTCCCCTGACTGGGAGGGAGAGGATGCACTTGTCTTCTGTCTGAGGGTCAAGTGGTTCAGCTGAGCGTAGGTCACATCTGGGGGGGCGTCAGATGCAGCAGCCTGCAGCAGGGGAGAGTGAGAGGGGAGGTTGGTGTTGGGGTGGGGGGAAGCCAGGGTGATCAGAGAAGACAGGGCCCACCTGACTGTCCATCCACCTATCTTCCTCTGCTTGTCTGTCCTCTGAGTCCTGTAATCCTCCTGAAAGGGAGGAAGGAGGAGTGGCCAGGACCTGCCTGGGACTTGATCATTAGTAGCTCACCTGGGCGTACATGTCTCCATGGGGTTCTTCATCCTGTGTGTTCTTCTGCAGACAGACAGTGAGGGGGAGGTTTGTCTCCTTGAATTCACTCCATCACTTCAGTCAATTTGCCACACTGTGGCCAGAGTGATGCTTTCAAACTTTCAGGCAGATTAGGTCACTTTCCTGCTGGACTCTGCAGGGACTTCCTGAGCCTTGAAGCATGTGATGTTTTCTTTCTATGGCTCTGGTTCTATTCCTGACACTGTTTCTTGCCCATTTGCCACCAGCCATATGACCCATGTTCCTGAAAAACCATGTTGTTGCCTCAGGACCTTTGCACTTGCTACTCCCATATCTTGTTTTATATTTCTTAGCCTCACTTTGTGCTTGAGGATGCTGCAGCTTCTTTGCATATTGTCTGACACCCACAAGGAGAGCTCACTGAGTATGGTTCAGTTTTGCTTACTGTTGAGCTTGCAACACTAGGTGGGGCCTGGTAATATTAGACCGCTCGTGCTCCTCTGCTGAGTGAATGAATGAAGGAGGCCTAGAGACTTGTGGGTGATTCACTTCTTCATGCACCCTGTTGAGATCTGGGTATGCATCCCAACAACAAGAAGTCAGACAGTGGATGGGTAGCCAGACATGGGGAGGAGGGCCCAGGAGGTCACAGCGGGATGACCCAGGTGCCCAAGAAGGGAGAAGGTACACGTGGGACAGAGCTGAGACAGGGTGGTGTGAGGACAGAGAAGCATGTGTCAGATTAAGTTTGGCACCAAGAGGACCCTATGGTCCAGATGGGAGTGGGGGTCTCACCCGATGGTCCAGCTCGACCCCTTCCTCAGGCCATGTGTCTTGCACAGCAGCATCTGTGGAGTAGAACGGGGTGTGTGTCTTGGCGGGTTCCCTGAGCTCTCTCAGGGGTGCAGACCCTGACCTGCTCCCAGATGAGGAGGCTGTGACCCAGGGGATCCAGGGGTGAGGTTAAGTGCTAAGATCATGCATGTGGGAATTGAGTCCTCACCCCTTACCCCAAACCTTCCCAGCCCACCCCCAAGGCAGCCCCTTCCTCTCACAGAGGGTTTCCTCCTGGGTGGTAGCAGCTGGGCTGGAGCTGGGGAGGAGACATGGTGTCAGAGGGCATGCAGGGGGTGGGTGGGTGGGAGTCTGGGGGTCTGTGGGCAGGAGTTACCTGTCCTGCAGGCCTCTGTCCTTGGGCTCTGGGTCTGCATCCCCTGCAGGACATTAGGAATCAGCATCCCTCTGGAATGGGAGGTTACAACCTCCTGCCTCCATGTGATACCAGGGAAAGGAGCCCTTCACCCGCATTGCCTGTGTGTTTCTCCATCTCCCAAGATTGAAAAGAGGGGAGCACCTTCTATTGGCACATGGGAGCCAACCTGGGTGTTTTCTGTCTAGACTCTCTGACTTGAGATTCTGTGGAAGTGTCCTACATCGGCCTTTCCCACCTCTCTGGGTTCCCTCTGGCTGCTGCCCTGAGCCCACCCTGGGTCAGCCCACAGAGCACCACCACCCCTGGGGTGCCTCAGCCCCTTCTTACTTGACTTCCTGCATTTGCCCCGACGTTGCTGTCGGACCAGGAAGAGGATGAGGAGGCAGAGCATCAGGATGAAGGCCACCGAGGACCCGATGAGGACGTACAGGTACCAGCTAGGACCTTGGGCAGGAGCTATACCATGAATGAGCCAGTGATTCCATTTTACTGAGCACCTACTGTGTGCCAGGCACCTGCTGGGCTCTGTGCTTGCACCTGTGACTCTGACAATGATCATGCAGCAGGGGATTGCTGTCCCTCCCACCTGCTCCACAGACTGTAAACTGAGGCACAGAGGGGTCAATCACGTGTCCCAGGTCGTCCAGTGTGGAGGTGGCAGGGCTGGGACAGGAAGTTGGGATGAAGGTTCCCTGTGCTCTACTCATGCCTCCCCTGTGAGGTCACCACTCCGAGGCTCTGGGCTCCTCATTTGGGGCAGGATCTGTCCCAGCATCTTCATCCTGAGCTGAGGGTCCTTCCAGACCTCAACACCCCCAGCCATCAACTTCCCTCTCCTCCCCTCCTCCTACAATATCACTGTCATTGCTGCAGAGGGACAGACACCTTCCCTAGAATCATGATTTGGGTAACTTCCCCATGAGCCCTCCTCTCCCAGGAGGTCAGAGCCATGGTCAGAACCAAGGACAAATCTAATCTGGGCCATGACTCTCTCTTTTACACTTGGGGAAACTGAGGCCCACACATGGGAGGGGCATGTCCAAGACAGGGAATGTAGAGGGTCATGAAGTGAGGGTGTAAATCAGCCCTGATCCCCATGACCCACCCACCACCTCCTGACAGAGACCCTCACTTACCCTCAGAGACTCCTGGGGTCAGTAGAGGGTCAGGGGAGGGCCTGTGTGCTTCCACTGCACCTGCTGCCCCTCCCCCAGATGGGTCCCCACCCCTCCCTATCCCATGAACACCCAGCCTCCTCCACCAGCCGAGACCCCTGGTGCCCATCGGCCCCCTTTCATCTCTGAGAGACTGGAACCAAAGCCCCTGGACGGACGCCCCTGTAACTCACCAGCTGTTGGGCTGGATATTGTGGGTGGGGGACCATGGTGTCCAGAGGATCCTGTGCAAAAAGACAGGAGCGGGGGCAGGAGCTTCCCTTAGAGACCCTGTCTATGCTCACACCCCTCCTCTTCATTTACCCTGAGGTCCCCAGGTACTCCTCCTCCTCCACGTGGAAAATTCTGGTGACGGGGGCGAGGGAAGGGGCAGGAGTGGGAGGGCAGTGTGAAGGGTGGACTCCCTCAGAGCCCCTCTCTTCCATCCCAGCCCCGTGCTCTTGTGGGCACAGGGCCCTGAGGACAATGTGGCATATGAAGGAGACAGGGTCAGGGGCCCTCACCTGAGACCAGGATCTTCACGGGGACACTTGGGTGTGATAACAGGTAGGGGGAGGTGTTGAATGAGCCATAGCACCTGTAGGTGCCCCTGTGGGCTGAGGTCACAGGACTCATGGAAAATTCCGCCTGGTACAGCCCAGAAGAGTATTTTGATCTAAGACGCAGTGGGGGATTGGCTGCCCCCTCCTTGGACAGAAGGAAAATATCCACAGAGCTCAGTGACTGACACAGCAGGGTCACATTCTCTCCTGGGGCCACAGTGGGTCCTGGCTGCACCTGGAGGGAGGGCGTGTAGGGGAACTGTCCTAGAGAGAGGAAGGGTGGGTGAGGGGCTGTCCAGCCCTAGTTCTGACCTGAATCTCTCTGTGTCCTCTGAGTCTCTCCCATCCTCATCCCGTATTTCTGTCTCTTCCCTCCCTGGAGACCCCACCTCCCAGGTTGGCCACCATCAGCTGGGCTTCCCTCACAGGGACCTGTGTAGAGTCTGGGGCTTTCCCTGCACTGTGGCCCCTCACCTGCGACCAGGATGTCCAGGGGGCCACTGGAGGCTGACCACTGGGAGGAGAGGTTGTGTCCACCGTAGCATGTGTACCGGCCCCTGTGGAAGGGTCCCACTGGGCCCAGGGGGAAGTCTGCCCCAGAGAGCCCAGCCTGGGACTGCCAGCCATGACGATGAAGAAGGTCACGTGCCCCCTCCTTGGACAGAACGAATCTGTCATAGCTGACATCAGAGAGACACTGGAGGGTCAGATTCTGTCCAGAGGTCACAACAGGGCTCTGCTGGATCCGGAGGGAGGGCTTCCCCAACACACCTGGGAAAGACCAGCCGTGGATTGTAGGGGCTGATTACCTCAAACCTCCCTTCTCCTGTCCTAATCCCCAGGTCTTATGTCCCTCACCCTTGGAGTCTCTGACCTGTGACCCCTGTGGTCCCCTGACCCACCCTCACATCTGGGGCTTCCCTGGTAGGTTGGCCCCTGAAACTTGTCTGGTGCCTCAAACCATGGATGGGATGAAAACCAGGCTTTCTCACCTGAGATCAACAGCTCCAAGGGGTCACTGGGGAGTGACCACTCCTGGGGGGTGTTGCTGTAATAACCATAGCATCTGAATGTCCACATGAGGCTGGGGATCACAGGCCCCACAGGGAACAGGGCCCAGAACCCCATACTAGGTGCTTGCTGGGAGTTCCGGGTCCAGAACAGCTGGCGTTGTCCTTCTTTCATCAGGACGAACCTGTGGAATCCTGTCCATGATACACACTGGAGGGTCACATTCCCTCCTGAGGGCACGATAGAGCTGGGCAGGACTGAGAGGCTGGGTTTGCTGTGCATCCCTAGGAGAGGGGAGGGGCTGTGTTACATGGGGCTCAGATCCCCCCACATGATCCCCAGGGATGGGCTGTGAGAGGGCGACATCCTGAGAGCAGACCCTCTTCCTGAGGGCATAGCCTGGGCTGGAGACCTGAGTGGGCTCACACCTGTCACCACCAGCTCCAGGGGGTCACTGGGATTAGACCAGGCAGTGGTGCTTCTATAGTAACAGTGATATTGTCCTGCATATACATCTGTCATGTGTGTGATGGAGAACTTGGCCTTGTCCTTGAACTCCAGTTCAGGCTGTCTGTTCCAGGTCCCTGAGTATCTTTCTTTATACAGGAAGTACTCTTGGGCCTTCAGGCTCCCCTGACACCAGATGGTCACAGGTGCCTCCCAGGGGACCACAGAGCCTGGCTCAGCCCAGATGGTGGGTTTGGGGAGGGTCCCTGGAAGGAAACAGAGGCTGCGTCACAAGACCCTTCCCACCCCCAATATCCAAACCCCCAGAGGGGGACCCTCTCTCAGCCCAGAGCTGCTGATCTCCTTCCTCCCTGCCTGGTGGGTGTTCTCTGTCCCCAGTGAGGAGGTGGGAGTGGGATCCCTGGGGACAGACTCACCTGCCTGCACTTGGGTCCTGGAGCCCACACTCAGCCCTGGAAGAGAGTCCCTGTGAGAGGTTTGCCCCAAATCCTGAACAGAACCCCTCCTCTCCATGAGCCCCCTGAGCCTGGGATCTCTGACAGGCCAGGGCCTGGCTGTGGGGCAGGTCCCTCCCAGAGTAAGGCATTCCCTCCCCTCCTTGGCTCTCACCTAGACAGAGCAGAACCGTGAGGGCGGGGGTCATGGCCGTCTCCTCTCTCTGGCCCAGCTGTAAAGATGGAGGGACCTCGGTGCCTGCAGGACAGATAGACACACAGGGTGTGGCCACTCAGAGCCCAGTCCTCACTGTCACGGGGTTATCACATCATCAGCCCCACAGGAAGGGGAACAGCCAGTCCCCAGAGGCCTAGCCTGGCTCTGGTGTCTTTGAGGCCACTACAGTGGATCCCGAGGCTTCCTGAGATGTCCTGTCCTGGTGAGGAGATCAGGGCATGTCCTTCCCTCCCAGAGCCTCCCCCATGGGGTCTCCTCCATTTTCAGCACATCCCTGGGGTCCTCACCATGGACGGGGTCCTGAGGCCGAGGTGCTGCTGGGGACATGGGTTCCTGCTGTGCTGTGGAGCTCATGTCAGCACAGACAGATGTGTGACATCTCTGCGTAAGTCAGGTGAGGTCACCGAGACAATGAGCCCTGAGGAGAAATACAGGCAAATAAGGAAGGAAATACAACACCTCTCCTGTCCTCCGAGCATGGTATTTCTTTCTCTCACAGCTTCCATGGACTTCTCAATTTTCCTGTGACATCCTCCACATCCCCTTCCTCGGAACACACCTCCAAGTCTATCCAGCTCATTAATACCCCTTGTTCCTGGGGACAGAGCCATCCTTGCATAGGGGGTCCTGTATGTAGGAGTTAGGGGACATTTATTTGGGTTATGGCTCTGATTATGAAGGAAGATGGACCTTCTTTGAAACAATTCTGCATCATCCACTGCCTGCATGACTTTGGGCAGTAATATCCTTGCTCTGAGCCTCAGTTCCCCATCTGTGGGATGTTGTCCTGAACTGCAGCTCCAGTGTGGTTGTGGCAATTTGGTGTCAGGTCCCAGAAGGGATGGGTTGCAGTGAGTTTCCAGATCAGGTAAGAACAGCATGGGCTGGTTCCTGATATGCTGATGGGATCCCATGGCAGACTCTGCAGTCCGGTGGCTGTTTCGTGTGCCCACTGGAGACCTTGTCTGCTTAGAATCCCAGGACTGCCACTTACAGTATGTGTGGAGTATGCAGTCACAGACACATGCAGAGAAGCAGGAAATGAAATTTGCAGATAGAGGTGGAACCCAGCAGGAAATAGGGAACTCAGCTGAGTCCTCATTGGTTTCTGGGACCTTGGAGGAGTTGAAGGGAGGGTGTTTCTACACTTATGGATGCAAAGGGGGATCCCAGGGTCTTTTCAGTGGGGAGGGCTCCAGGAGAAGATTAGGCTGCATCCTCTTGAGAGAGAAGGAGGGCTTTGGGTAGATCCCTGAACCACCAGATGTAGCTTCCTTTCCAGGACTGGAGTCATACTCGCACAAAGAGATAAGAAAAGGTTTCTAAGCACCTTACCATAGAGAGAGACTGGGAGGAAGGCATTTGCAGAACTAAATGTTCTTAGGTTGTTGACTATGTTCACTCTCAGTAAGCAGAATGCCAAAAGTTGTAGTTCAGGTAGAACAGATACTGAGGGGGTGCCTGGGTGGGTAGTCCTTTTAAGCAACTGCCTCTTGTTATTGGCTCCGGTCATGATCTCAGGGGTTGGGATCAAGTCCCACATCAAGCTCTACGACAGACTCTGTGCTAAGCTCAGAGACTGCTTGTCCCTCTGCCTTTACTCCAGCCTATCTCTCTCTGAAAGAAGGAAAGAAAAAAAGAAAGAAGGAAAGAAAGAAGGAAAGAAGGAAAGGAAAGGAAAGAAAGGAAGAAAGAAAGAAAGAAAGGAAAGAAAGAAAGAAAGAAAAAAAGAAAGAAAGAAAGAAAGAAAGAAAGAAAGAAAAAGAACAGTAACCCAGGATGGATAAGATGAGGTGCAGGATGAAGGACAAATGGCTAAAACATAAGCATTGGAAGATATCACAGACAGACACACCTGCACGCACATGCATACACTACACACGTGTGCACACACATGTACATAGATACACGGGTGTACACACATAGAGAGGAGCACTCAGAGTCCAGGTGATGCGTGACTAGAGCTTGGACTTACCTGAAGGGAGAAGGTAATGGGCACTTGTTCAGAAATGTAAATACACATATTAAATTTGAGTGCAATTCTCTAAAATGAGAAATGACATGACTTCCAACGTGCTTGGTGTAATTAGGTGAAACAGTATTGTCTCAGCCTTATTGAGCTAAAAAGGACAAATAGTAATGGTATAGATTTCAGGTACATAACGTGGTGTTCTGATATATGTATACGTTGTGTAGTGATTCACCACAATGAAGCTAATTAATATATCCATGACCTCACATGGTGAACATTTGTGTGTGTGTGTGTGTGTGTGTGTGCGCATGTGTGTCTGTGTGTGTAAGCATGCATCTCTGTGTGGAAGGAACATCTTAGACACATCTTCTGAAAAATATTCCATGCTCATGGATTGGAAGAATTAATATTGTGAAAATGTCAATGCTACCCAGGGCAATTTACACATTTAATGCAATCCCTATCAAAATACCATGGACTTTCTTCAGAGAGTTTGAACAAATCATCTTAAGATTTGTGTGGAATCAGAAAACACCCCAAATAGCCAGGGGAATATTAAAAAAAGAAAACCATAGATGAGGGCATCACAATGCCAGATTTCAGGTTGTACTACAAAGTTGTGGTATTCAAGACAGTGTGGTACTGGCACAAAAATAGACACATAGATCAATGGAACAGAATAGAGAATCCAGAAGTGGACCCTCAACTCTATGGTCAACTAATATTCAACAAAGGAGGAAAGACTATCCACTGGAAAAAGGACAGTCTCTTCAATAAATGGTGCTGGGAAAATTGGACATCCACATGCAGAAAAATGAAACTAGACCACTCTCTTGCACCATACACAAAGATAAACTCAAAACAGATGAAAGATCTAAATGTGAGACAAGATTCCATCAAAATCCTAGAGGAGAACACAGGCAACACCCTTGTTGAACTTGGCCACAGCAACTTCTTGCAACATACATCCATGAAGGCAAAGGAAACAAAAGCAAAAATGAATTATTGGGACTTCATCAAGATAAAAAGCTTCTGCACAGCAAAAGAAACAGTCAACAAAACTAAAAGACAACCTACAGAATGGGAAAAGATATTTGCAAATGACATATCAGATAAAGGGCTAGTATCCAAGATCTATAAAGAACTTATGAAACTCAACAGCAAAGAAACTAACAATTGAATCATGAAATGGGCAAAAGACATGAACAGAAATCTCACAGAGGAAGACATAGACTGGCCAACAAGCACATGAGAAAATACTCTGCATCACTGGCCATCAGGGAAATACAAATCAAAACCACAATGAGATACCACCTCACACCAGTGAGAATGGGGAAAATTAACAAGGCAGGAAACAACAAATGTTGGAGAGGATGTGGAGAAAGGGGAATCCTCTTGCACCGTTGGTGGGAATGTGAACTGGTGCAGCCACTCTGGAAAACTGTGTGGAAGTTCCTCAAAAAGTTAAAAATAGATCTGCCCTACGACCCAGCAATTGCACTGCTGGGGATTTACCCCAAATATACAGATGCAGTGAAACGCTGGGACACCTGCACCCCGATGTTTATAGCAGCAATGGCCACGATAGCCAAACTGTGGAAGGAGCCTTGGTGTCCATCGAAAGATGAATGGATAAAGAAGCTGTGGTCTATGTACACAATGGAATACTCCTCAGCCATTAGAAACGACAAATACCCACCATTTGCTCAACGTGAATGGAACTAGAGGGTATTATGCTGAGTGAAGTAAGTCAATCAGAGAAGGACAAACATTACATGGTCTCATCCATTTGGGGAATATAAAAATTAGTGAAAGGGAATAAAGGGGAAAGGAGAGAAAGTGAGTGGGAAATATCAGAAAGGGAAACAGAACATGAGAGATACCTAACTCAGGGAAATGAACAAGGGGTAGTGGAAAGGGAGGTGGGTGGGGGTTGGAGTGACTGGGTGATGGGCACCGAGGGGGGCACTTGATGGGATGAGCACTGGGTGTTATGCTATATGTTGGCAAATTGAACTCTAATAAAAATATACAAATAAAAAAAGACACATCTTCTAAGTGAGTGTGCAGTATACAGTCGGGTCTTGTCTGCTGCAGGCACATCCCTGTGTGTTACATCTCCAGAACTTACTCTTCTGCATGGCTAAGATTTCATATCCTTTGACTCACATCTCCCCATCTCCCCCTTGCCCAGCCCCTGAAACTACTATTTGACTCTGCATCCAGGAGTTTGCCTATTTTAGATTTCACATATCAGTGAGATCGCCCTGCCCTTGTCCTTGCTTGTTTTGTTCATGTAACTAGGCATAACGTCATCCCGGTTCACCCATGTTGTCTCAAATGACAGGACTTCCTTTTTCAAGGTGGAATAATATTCCATTCACATACATACCATATTTTCTTTATCCAGTCATCTGTAGACCGACATTGAGGTTGTTTCCATATGTTGGCTGTTGTGAATAATGCTTCAATGACCCTGGGGGTGCAGAAGTCTCTTTGAGTACTGATTTCATTTACTGTGGACATAGAATCAGACATAGGATCTCTGGAATATGGATCATAGGGTTGCTTTATGTTCCATTGTTTGAGGAGAGTCCATCTGGTCTTCCACAATGGCTGCACCAATTTTCATTCCCACCAGTTGTATACAAAGGGTCCATTTCCTCTCCATTGTTGCCAATGCTTGTTATAACTTGTAATTCCAATAAAAGCCATGCTGGCAGGTGGGAACTGGTGTCTCCCTGTGGTTCTGACTTGCATTTCCTTGATGATGTGTGATGGCTGAGCACCATTTATACATACCAGTCACTTGGATGTCTTCATCTGAGAAATTCCTGTTCAGGTGCTCTGCTCATTTTCATGTGGGTTACGGTTAGGATTATCACTATTATTGAACTGAGTTGTGTGAGTTCCTTATATATGTGAAAGCTATCCCTTATCGCATGAGTGGTTCGCAAGTATTTTATTCCATTCTGTAAGTTGCCATTTCACCCAGTTGACGATTCCTTGGCCAAGCAGATGTTCAGTTTGATAATCCCACTTGTCTCTTTTTGCCTTTGATGCCTACGTTTCTGGTGTCATATCCAAAAAGTATCATTGCCCACATCGATGTCAAGAAGCATTGACATTGACCGTGTGTTTTCTTTTAGTAGTTATATGGTTTCAGGCCTTACCTTTACATTTTTAATCCACGTGAGCTGATTTTTGTGATGTGGCTTGTGGACATCCAGTTTTCCCAACACAATTTATCCAAGAGCCTGTCCTTTGTCAGTCATACTCCTGGTCCCTTTGTGTTAGATGAGTTCTCAGAGGTTCTTTAAGCCAATTACTTTGAATTGTCAGGCAGACCCCTGAGTGGCTCAGTAGGTTGAACATTGGACACTTGATCTCAGGGCAGTGAGTTCCAGCCCCCTGTTGGGCTCAGTACTGGGCACAGAGCCTACATTTCAAAAAATTAAAAAAAATCAGAGCAATATGAATTGTAAGGCAGTTCACAGATCTCCACTGTTTTCATGGTCAGCTAATGCAGATGTGATTTTTCCTATGGCAGTGTCGCAGTTCCCTGGTTCTTTGTGTTTTTTGTAGCTTGGCTTTGGTGTCTATACATCAAAAGAAGTGATCACCTCTTCCAATCTTTATAGAATATTTAAGAAAAGGATGGTTGTGGGGATCCCTGGGTGGCGCAGCGGTTTGGCGCCTGCCTTTGGCCCAGGGCGCGATCCTGGAGACCCGGGATCGAATCCCACATCGGGCTCCCGGTGCATGGAGCCTGCTTCTCCCTCTGCCTGTGTCTCTGCCTCTCTCTCTCTCTCACTGTGTGCCTATCATAAATAAATTAAAAAAAAATGTTAAAAAAAAAAAAAAAGAAAAGGATGGTTGTCACCAGAAAGTTTGAGGTCATACTAGCTGCTATAGTAGATGGAAATGAGACTAAATAAAATTAAATAAGTAGATAATTAAGCACAATAATTGAAGGCAAACTGTGAGTGTTAGCTGGTATTCGAAGTGAGGTATGTGGATTTATCACAGGAAGCTCACACACCCCTCATGAGTTACCATCAGGCTTAAACAGGAGATGGAATGCAAACATTACCTTTGCCTCCACTTTCACAGGAGCTGGGGAGGAAGAGTTTCCAGAAAGCTGATCCAGGAAATCAGGGTCGTGTCCTCGGTCCCAGCATGGTTGTGTGAGTGTGTGTGCATGTACATGTGCATGAGTGTGTGTGTCCCCGGACACTGTCCCAGTCTTGTTGGAGGGAGGCTGAAGGGCAGCTGAGGTTGGACCATCACATCTGCACTGACCGGGAACAGCCTTGGGTTCAGTTGGAAGAGTGTGGAGTTCATCCTAAGGATGGCATGGACCATGGATGGACTCTGGACAGGGAAGGGACAGATGTTGAGGGGAAGTTGCAGAGATGGGTGTGTGTGTGGTAAAGTGGAGAAGGGGGTGGCCCTGGAGCTCAGAAGCCCAGGAAGCTGGTGGATGCAGTTGCATGGGTCAGCTGTGTCCAGGTGTGCACTCAGACTGGGCTGTAGGGTAGACAGGACAGAGGCGATGGAGGCTGAGTGTTTTCTTCCAGGTGGTTGGCTGTGAGGTGTCAGACAGGGATGGAGGACAGCCTCCCTCTTCCCAAGGCTTGGCTGCCTGGAGATACCAATTGTATAGTCCCCAGAGAAATTATGAAGGTTGATGGGATGGAATGGGCTAGGGTTGTGAGTATTCCTCTGCTCCTACGGGAAGGCAGGATCCTCCTTCTGACCCGCAGATCAGCTCTCTGTTCTCACAAGCAATGCCCTGCCTGACATACTCCCTCCTATGGGTAGGAGGACCTCTGGCTCTACCATCTCAAGACAAACCATCTTGTTCAATCTTCCTCCTCGGAGCAGATGTTGTTGCTGGACATAGCTCTGCACTCAACTGTACAGATGCTCCGGGGTTCAGAGGAGAGAGTTCCTCACCAGAGCTCCCCCTTGATGACAGTGATGCATATTGGAAAGTGGACCAGGAGAGGAAGTAGTCTGCAGATCATCTCCAGTCAGCAATGGTGGTGCCACATTTTGCGTGTAAAGTGTATATATGATGAAGAGTGTTAAGGTCTCTTCCTAATTGTATAGTACCTGATTTCTCCATCATTTAAAAATTAAAAAATATTTATTTAGGGATTCCTGGGTGGCTCAGCTGGTGAAAAGTCTGTCTTTGGCTCAGGTCATGATCCCAGGGTCCTAAGATCCAGCCCCACATCTAGCTTCTTGCTCAGAGGGGAGTCTACTTGTCCCTCTGCCTCTGCTGCAGTTCGTGCCCGTGCTCTCTCCTCCTCTCTCAATGATAAATAATATCTTTAGAAACTTTATTTATTTGTTTATAAATTTTTCAAGAAGGCTCCTTGCCTAAAGGGGCTCAAACCCAGACCCAAGATCAAGAGTCTCATGCCCCACCAACTGAGCCAGCCTCAAAACCCCCTACATGTTCAAGCAGTTTTTGTCTCTTGCGTTATAAACCTATGCTTTAGGTGGGTGCACTTTGAGAAGTCTTATGCTTTCCTGCAGATGAAACCCTTTGGTCATGCACACCACTCTGTTCCTTCGATTATATTGTTTGCTGTGAGATATACCTCTTCTGATATTCATGTGACTGCTCAAGCTCTCCTATGTCCCCCACTGTAGAGTTAGTGTTTTCTTGTCCTGCACTCCATCCTTTGGATGGAGTATTTTCACTCCCCTTCCATTATGGTGGAGCCTATGTTCCTCTCTGATGTCCATCCTGTTCCTTGATTTTATAAGTAAACTGGACGTAGTTGGCTGACAGTTGAGACCCCTGTCAATGAGATGCATCATATGTGTTCTCATCCTGTTTTGTACATCTCCATCACCTGGACAGTATTCCAGAAATAGTCTCCAGGGTAGTTAGAGATTCATGATGCAAAGCCTCGTCACACCCAGAATGTCAATCAAAGACAGTGCATGATTTGTGGAAGCTAACTAAGCAGACAGCTGAATGAGACTCAGATATTTCAGCAGGTTCCTGATGCATGAGCAACATAAGCTTACTATTTCATGCCCCAATTTTGTGAATAACTAACTGATAGAGCAAGGACAAGATTCAGATTGGAATAAATCTGGACTGGTTACCCACGCTCACCAGGATGAACTCTGAATGCCTGACTCAGAAGGGAGGACCATCTCATGAGAAATAATTGGAGATCCTTGGAGGATTTTCCAAGGCCGTGGCAGAAAGTCAGCAATGACCATGAGGACATACTCTCTGGGGACAGTGCAGTGTATGTTGTGTGGATCTGCTCTGCTATATAGATCTTAGGCTATTTTGTAGGTTAGGGTTTATGTTAGTGTTTTCAGACAAGAGCCCCTGAGTGAACACCCCAGTTTGTTTTTAAGTGATATGGAGATAACATACTCTGCTCATCGTTGTGTAATTTGAACAGTGCTGGTCCCAGGGTAGAAAGGAGAAGTCCCTCTCTACATAGGATCCACATCTAGAATGAGAATACATGTCTGGTGAGGAGAGTTTTCTTAAGGATGATAACCAACCCCAGAGGTTTTAACTTTCTGCTTCTGTGCTGCTGAAACTGGCCCTCCTATTTGGATCAGGCAGTCTCAAAGGAGTGTTGCCAGAATGGAAATACAGGCAAATCCTCACTGGAAAAGAGTGGGGAGGCCAGAAGGGGGAGCTCCCACACTGCACCCTCCAGGACAAGAATGGCCAGTCACAGACCCCACAGAAGAATCATCCACAGCACAGAAGCCTCTGTTACAGGCCCCAACAGAGAATGCCCCAAGAGCTCAACAGCAGGTGGAAGGAGCATTTGCACTCCACTGGGGAATTCCTTTCAATATTCCTGTTCTGGAGCAGCCTGGGTGGCTCAGTGGTTAAGTGTCGCTTTTGGCCCAGGGCATGATCCTGGAGACCCGGGATTGAGTCCCATGTCGGGCTCCCTGCATGAAGCCTGCTTCTCCCTCTGCCTGTGTCTCTGCCTCACTCTCTATCTCTGTTTCTCATGAATGAATAAATAAAATCTTAAAAAAATTCCTATCCTGTAGGTGGTCTGCTCCATGGATTCCTCTGTAGATAGCTTCTGACATCATTCTAGTTCCTCATCCACAATGATTCAAATACCAATGTTGACTTGTAGTTTTTTCTTATGTATGTAGTCACTGATTTACCTTTTAAAGGATTGTCCTCTTGCAAAATATATGAAAGGGAAGGAGAGTTGGCTGTAAGTTGTGCACACCTGTGTCTTAGCCTACTCCCCCCACCAATAGAGAACGCAAGGACCCAAGCACAGCGTTGCCTCCCAGGTCAGCCAACACTGCAGTGCCCAGGGCAGCACACATGCATTTAATGTCTCACGGTGTGGCCTGAGTTCAACCCCACTGTGGTTCTGAGCACAAAGCAGGAAAGCAGAGAAATGTGGTAAGAAAATATGACTCTTCTCCTGGCCCCTGATGGCGGGTCTTCTTCCTACCTAAGAGCCCCCTTTATGGAGTTCTCTTTTATTCTTGCAACAGTGCCCACTCATCTAGTTGTGAGTGGACCTCAATGCCAACGTGTGACGTATTTGCTATGGTGGTTCAAGAGCAACTTCTGTGGCTACCTCAGGTCAGGGAAGACCCAGGCTTGCTCCATTCTACTGGAGTCCCATCTCACTGAAGTGTATGGGGGATAGACATAGGTTATAGGCAGATGTGTGTTCTTTTCAGGAAGAACTGTCCTTAGGAGTCACCAAAGGAGAGTCCCTGAGAGTATTGTCTGTGTTCCAGATGGTGGTTTCCACCTTGGTCAAAATCTTGCAACATTGCCTTATACCACCAACTGGATTACCTGGGATTTTTCCCTTCTTTGCCTTACAGAGTCAAACTTAATTCTGCCTCCTTAAATAATAAACACCTGTTCTTAAACTCTGTATGGACCCGAATAACCTTACACACATGTTTCTTCAGATTCCTTTACATTTATTCAATGTCATGATTGAAAATTGATCTGTATTACCTTTTGTAGTTCCAATTTGTGGATTTTTACTGCCATACCATATCCACCGCATACATATGCTACAGATATTTATTCTTTGTGGTTGTGATTTCTGTGGTTTGTTTCTAAAATGACCAGCATCCCTGTCAGTATTCTCACTAGTATATTATTGTTCATAGACACACATTGCGATATGGAATTCATAGCTGTGGGCCCCAGCTGCCTGTCTCTCCCTTTTAGCTGATGATTGTTTTCTACTCCCCAGATTGGCTGAAGCCATTTCTAGGACTCCCAGAAATGTAATGGGGCTCTGACTACACAATAAGAGCATCTGTAGCTGCCTTTTGTCATTAATTTTCTCTTTTGTCTGCACAGTGGATGTACCAGGATTGAGCATCACAGATTTCCTGACACTGGCATAACACTGAGGTAGAAGTGACCACAACCTTGAAAATAGAAGGACATAAATATACATTGGTGGGTGTTATCAGCAGGTGTACTGTAGTTGGTTCTTATTCTCTTGGGGAGACCACCCCAATCATCACCTCCTAACTCTGCATTCAGTGAATTCACACAGCCATCTAAAGTGGGCTATGAAGGGGTAGTTTCACGAAAAATCAGGAATTACAACAGGATTTTTGAACAAGTGGTAATTTCTTGGAGCCTGTTTACAAACTCAGCATCTGGCTCTCACTTCAAACACCAGTGTGTTCATTCCCAGTGATGATATTTCTGAAGAATTGATATGATTTATCATGTGATGAACCAGGAATGTCTTGAGAGGTCCAGATAGTGTTTTACAGAATGGTTTTCGATATATCTGTTCCAAATGGGACTTGGGAGGAGGGGCAAGATGGCGGAAGAGTAGGGTCCCCGAGTCACCTGTCCCCATCAGATTACCTAGATAACCTTCAAATCATCCTGAAAATCTACGAATTCGGCCTGAGATTTAAAGAGAGAACAGCTGGAATGCTACAGTGAGAAGAGTTCACGATTCTATCAAGGTAGGAAGACGGGGAAAAAAGAAATAAAGAAACAAAAGGCATCCAAGGGGGAGGGGCCCCGCGAGGAGCCAGGCTAAGGCCGGGGCGAGTGTCCCCAGGACAGGAGAGCCCTGCCTGGAGAAGCAGGAGCTGCACCAACCTTCCCGGGCGGAAAGGCCTCGCAGGGAGTTGGAGCAGGACCCCAGGAGGGCGGGGATGCCCTCAGGCTCCCTGGGACATGAACAGACGCCTGCACCCCAGAGAGAGTGCGCCGAGCTCCCTAAAGGGCTGCAGCGCACACGGCGGGACCCGGAGCAGCTCGGAGGGGCTGGGGCGGCGGCTCCGTGGAGGGGGCTGCGCGGCCGGGAGCGCGAATCCAGCAGCGCAGGCCCCGGGAGCACAGGGCGCCGGGGACACAGCCCAGGATCCGGCCTCCCCCTGGGACAGGCAGAGGCCAGGAGGGCCCAGGACAGCAAGGACGCTCCTGCCCCGAGCTGAGCAGATCAGCGGCCCCGCCCCCGGAGGCTCCAGGCCTTGCAGACGGAGAGCTCTGTAGTTACTGCGGGAGCTGAATCCAGGGCTCCAGAGCTGGCCGCCGCCACTGTGGTTGTTCTTCCTGGGGCCTCACGGGGTAAACAACCCCCACTGAGCCCTGCACCAGGCAGGGGGCAGAGAAGCTCCCCCAAGTGCAAATGGGACTTGGTGTTCTACCATGTATTTAGTTATTTAAAACAGAATCTGTGTTCTGAGCCGAAGAGCGCACACACCAGGGAATGCAGTAAATAAAATAGAGAAAGCTATATTTCATGAAAGTGGAACAGAGCATGAAGTGGACCCAGAGATATCCTGGAGGATGTAGTCTCATGTCATAGGTTGAGGAAAGATGGAAGCCAATCCAGAAAAAGTCAAGGAAATGCCAGGAAGGAGAAATGCTGGGGAGTGAAATGACTACAGTTTATTTGCATATGAGGCACTACAGCACCAATCCAGACTTTTTCTGCACCCAAACCATGTTTATACACAGAATATTCTCAGCAGACTGTTTCTCTAGCTTATGCCCAGATTTTCTTCCAGAACCTCTTGATATCCTCAATGTCATTTCCAATGTTCTACCTCACTGAACAGTCGGTCTTGTCTCACTTACAGTTATGTCCTGGCTGCACCTTGGGGTCTTCTCTGACTATGCTGAGCTTGAAAGAGCAGCACCCCAAGAACCATCAGGATCAAGGCGGACATGCCGAACCGGATGAGATTCTGCACCGTATAATCTTGGCTGTTTGAGGCTAGAGGTTGTGGACAAGGAAGTTGTGGTGGTTAGGGAAGACTGCAAGTACCCTGGGATCCCTGCATGTCCATCCTCTTGCATTTATTGCACCATGTGACCCTGTGAGCCCATTGCCCCACACAGAAATCCTCATCACTCATCCATTTGTGAGTCTGACTTGTGATGTGATGATCTGACAGTATCAGCTAGTCCTGAGAGTCAGAAATAGAGCTTGTGGTTGAGGAGACAGGAAGGCTTAAGAGTCCCTTCTCTCATGTCCAGGGAGTCCCTGAAACTAGCTAGTGCCATCTCAATCCCTTTAGTCAGTAACTCCAGCTTCTCACCATCCATCTAATTAGGAGGGGAAAAGAATCATCAGAGGCTACATTTCGTCCTTAGAATGAGGATCCTGGAGGATGGAGGGGTTGGGTCTATCTTTCCATTCCTGCACATCACCCAACCAACTCCTTCTGGTCCCTGGCTTGTGATTATATATTTCCACTTCACTTTCCATCTTCAACTAACTATTACATTCAGAAGAGGTAAAAGGTACCAAGAGAGAGGAATTTCCTGAAACTTCTTCCAGAGAAGTCAGGGACATCAAATTTCAGGTCTGAATTAGTCTTTTAACTCCGGGATAATTCAGAATTTAACGGGGAGAACAAAGTCTCAGATCTGAAGAGAATTTTTTCAATGTCTTAATCAAGAATGGATGATCAACTTAGCTGCAGGTATGACTTACAGAGATTCTCCAGCCTCCTGACCTGGAAATGGGAGGCACCCTTTCCTCTGGCTCTACATATCCAGGTCCTATTTCCACAGGTGCCATTGTAGTCTTCCTTTCTAGATATCAGCACCAAGGACAGAGACAGAGGCCACACCTCTGTGCACCTTGATTTGGCTCCTTCATGCTTTTTCTTTTTATAAAAAAACTCATTTTATTTTATTTAAGATTTTATTCATCCATTCATGAGAGACACACACACACACAGAGGCAGAGGGAGAAGTAGTCTCCATGCAGGGAGCCTTATGTGGGACTCAATCCCTGGTCTCCAGGATCAGACCCTGGGCTGAAGGCGGCACTAAACTGCTGAGCCACCTGGGCTGCCCTCCTTCGTGCTTTTCCTCTCCCACTGACTACCAGTGGATCCCCCATGAGCTCAGTGCTGCTGCAGATGTGATGCCCCACCCTTCAAGCGCCCTCTCCTGGCCCCAGGTCCTGTGGAACCACTGCACTGTAAACATTTAAAGTGCAGAGAATCAGCAAAGTTCAGCCTAGGCCTGGGAAGGCTGTGTTTCCTGCAGGCTAAGAAGACTCTAATCCAGCAGACATGAAGCTTGTCCATGGGGTGAGGGCCTGCAGTCTCCAAATGCTGCTTAGAACAAGAAGCAGGCTGTGGGGCTGTGGTGGCTCCCTCTGTTCTCCTCACCCCACCGTACCTCCTCACAGTTCCTTTATAGTCTTCAGTCTCCTCCCCACTCGCCTGGCTCTGCCTCTTTTCCTCTGGTGTAGGTAAGACATGAACATGGCATGGACTCTGTTTTTTTTATTCCTGATAAGAGGGATCATCCAATGGTTGGGCTCCTTAATTCCCTCTTCCATTCCAGCCCAGATCTCTGCAAGGACAGGCCAATGACCCGAGCATCTTGGCCATCAAAGGACAAATGAGTGGACCTCTCACCTGAGACAAGGAGCTCCAGGGAGTCACTGGGACTTGACAACAGGTAGGGGGAGGAGTTGTGTGAGCTGTAGCACCTGTAGGTCCCCTGGTGGTCTGAGGTCACAGGATTCAGGGTGAAGTTGACCTCATACGGTATAGCTGTATCCTGCAGATGAAGGTGCTGGGGAGGAGCAAGGGACCCCTCCTTGGACAGGTGGAAGGTATTGAACCAGATCTCAGAGCGACACTGCAGGGTCACATTCTCTCCCCAGGATACTGAAGGCCCAGGCTGGGCTGAGAGGGATGGTTTTGGGTATATTCCTGGGGAAAAGGAAGGTCGTGATGTGTAGAGGCCTGCCTCTCCACATATGCCCTTGACCCAGCTGGGGGACCACCTTCGTCTCTCCAGAGACTCTGTGTGGGACCCCCTCTCAGCTCCTCTTGTCTCTCTGAGTGGATGTCCTTCATCTCCATGACCCTCACCGGCCATTTTTCAGCCCCTGTCCCTAGAACATGGCCCCATCTCAGCCTGTGCTCCTGACCCTCTCCCCGGACCCCATCACCCAGGGGTGACAGTGGCCCCTGAGCCTTCAGCAGACAGGACATGGGGCAGGGGGCTTCTCACCTGTGATCAGGATGTCCAGAGGGGCACTGGGTGCTGACCACGTGGAGGAGAGGTTGTGTCCACTGTAGCACCTGTACCGGCCCCCGTGGGTGCGGCTCACAGGGTCCAGGGGGAAGTCGGGGCTGGGTTGACCATCCAGATGCTGGGCAGGTCTGAGCTCCTCATCCTTGGTCAGAGCGAATCTATCAAAGCCAGCTTCTGAGTGACACTGCAGGGTCAGGTTGTCTCCAGAATGAACCAATGAGCCTGGCTGAGCTGAGAGGGAGGGCTCCCTGTAGGCACCTGCATGGAAGGGCACAGTGACACTGAGGGGACCCAGACCCACATTGGGCCCAAGGCCTACATGAAGCTATCGTGGGTCCCTCCCAAAGCCTCCAACCTGTAGTTCTGGCCCTAGGAGGCCAGTGTCACCCACCCTGCATCACTCCCAGGGCTCTATTGGGCATATGGCTTAGGTTAGTCATATGGGCCCAGGAGAAAGATGGGGTGCAGCAGGGACTGCCTCACCTGTGACCTGAAGGTGCAGGGGGTCACTGGGGTGTGACCATGAATACGGGTACGACTGTTGAGAAATGTAGCATCTGTAGGTGCCCCCATGGGAGGTGTTCACAGGGCCCACAGGGAAGAGTGCCCGGTACCTCTCACGAAGGATCGTCAAATCCAGGTGTTGGGGCACATCAGCTCCCTGCTCCTTCAGCAGATGGAATGAGTACCATGGGTAACGTGAACTACAGGAGAGGGACATGTTCACTCCTGAGGCCACCACAGGGCCTGGGTTAACTGAGAGGGTGGGTGCCCCAAATACTCCTGAGAGAGAAGGAGGGAGCTATGTTACAGCGGGCAGTCAACCCATGTACTCCATGTACTCTGTGCTGTGAGCAAGGGGTCCCCTGAGACCACATTCCATTCTCTTCAGCCTGGAGGAGGGGCCCCAGAGGTCGGGTCAGCACCTGCCCTTACCTGTCACCACCAGGGTCAGGAGGTCACTCCGCTGTGACCAGCTCTTCCTGCTCTGATATGCACACTGGTATCGCCCTGCCTCATGTGCGCTCATGGATTCAATGGAGTAACTGGCTTTGGTTTTGGAATCCTGGGAGATCTCCATGTAAAAATACCCAGAGACCCTCTCTTTAAACAGATAGTAAGCATCAGCCTGCAGAGACGTCTGACACCAGAGGGTCACAGAGCTCCTCTTGGTGGCCATGAGGCTTGGGTCAGCCCAGATAGAGGGCTTGGGGAGGGTCCCTGGAAAGGAATCAGATGCATAGTTGCAAGGGTGCCATTCACGCCTTATTTTTCCCCCTGCTACCCCAAGGCCCCTCCCACACTGGTCATCATCATCCTTGACGCTCTGCCCCTAGCTGTCCTGGGGTTATGGGCAGAAGCAGGATATCTGGGGAGGACTCACCTGCCTGTGCCTGGTCCCATGGTCCCCAACACAGCCCTGGAAGAGAGTGCCTGTGAATGGGTCCCTCCACCCACATGTAGTTGCTCCAGGCCTGGGTGGGTCCCCGGGCACTGGGGTCACATTTGGGGCTCAGGACACTCCTCCCCCAGAAGTTCTGCTCCCCTGGCAGATCTTCCCTGACCTGGGGTCTCTCAGGAACCAGGACCTAGGGCAGGGAGAAAACAACCCCATCCCTTCTCTCTTCCAGAGATCTTACCCAGGCAAAGAAGGGCAGTGAAGTTCAGGGTTCTGGCGCTGCCTTCCATGGTCCCCAGAGGTGCAGACAGCTTATAAAATCCCCAGAGCCTGCAGGATGGACAGATGCGTGGGGTGTGACATGGCCCAGGCCCTTTTTCAGTCACAGGGCCCTCATGACCAGCCTCACAGGAAGGGGAACAACCCACTCAGGGTCTTGCTCTTCTCTCCCTGAAGGGTGGCCCAACAGCAGCAGGCCTTGGAGCCTTGCAGACCAGATGTGAGTTTCCCCGGATCCCACTCCCTCTGCCTCTTCCTCATGGAGCCCACGTCCAGAAGTGGCCATCGTACCAGGTCTCCAGGCTGGGGCAGTAGAGCAGAGTCTGGGAGTCAGTCCAATGTCAGTTTCAGTTCTGCCCCTGCCTATCACAGAATCTGCCTGCCCCGGGTGAAACACTTCCTTTTCCTGAGTTTCTGTAAATGCAAATTTTCTTCCTTCCTTCCATGAGGCTGGTGATCAAGCAGTGTTTAGCGAGCAGTGACCACATCTAGTCATGACCCCACGCACTGGAGATTCATTGTTGAGGTGACAGACTCTTTCCCTGAACTCCTGGGGGCTGTGATTAGTGACAACAGACAATACAAATGATTGACAATGGGAAATTGGCCATTGGTTTGGTAAGCTGTAGAGAAGGAGAGAAAGCAAAGACAGAGTGTCTCAGACACAGGTAGACATCTAGCAAGCTTAGTCACAGGATTGTGGGGACCCTCTGGGGTGAAGAGTCCAAGACAAGATGGGGCGAGCATAAGAGTGTTGAGGGGTAGTGTCTTTGGGCTGGCTGGTGAACTCTCCCAGAACTGTGTCCTCAGGGAGAGGGGGACATGCTGGTGTTCCTGGATTTTACCTTCAGGAAGCAGGAAAATTGTCAGGAAGGTCATATGTGAGCAGATTACTGCATTGAGGAGCTGACCACTGTGGAGCACAGGTTCTGTAGGAGGAAGGTGTGTACACTCTGCAGTGATCAATCTCTTATTTCCAAATGAAATCTTAACGCTCTGACTTTAATCTGATGAGTATGTGATGAGGTGGTTGGGCCCTAAGTGGTGCTTCTGGGTTCTTTTGAGACATTCATATAATCCCTGTAACACAAATACTATCACAGTTGGTGGGAAGAGCCAGTGAGAGGATTCTGTAGTTTTCATGGCCTGAGAGGTTTGAAAGGAGTCTGTCTGCTCTGTTCAGACTGGCTTTGTGAGATACATAGTTTGTATGTGTGTCTGGGGAGGGGAGGGTGTGAACTGGGATGATTTTGCTTTTGGGGAGGAGCAGGCCCTGCTGGGCTGGAGAAATTAGTTCAGTCGGGTTGTCAGCACATGGATGGGCAGGTGTAGATATTGGGAGTAATTAGAGGAAGGTGGAGAAAGGTGGGCAGGATTTGTGCAGGGAGAAGCAGTGACAGGTAGCGTTGGAGCCATGAGAGTAATCAGGTCTCAGGAACTGAGTTCCTGCAGGAGGGTCAAGGGATGAGGCTGATGTGATGGCTCCAAAAGGATGTCTCCAGTCTTCCACTGAGCCTGACTGTGGTGATGGTCGCATTAATGGAATGAGGGCTCCCGGGCAGAACTGTGTGGAGTCGTCATCGTGTGTCATGTAGAAGGGTGTGAAGCACGGAGAGCTCTCTCATGCCCTGCCTTGGTTGACCAGAGGAGCCAGTGGGGCTATCCAGGATGAGAGACCCCCTGAGACGGATGGGAAACATGTTACAGACTGTTAACTGTCTCCCAGAGAGAACTACCATCTCTGACCTCTGAGCCTGGGTTTGTGGTTTGTTTCTCTCACACACTTCCTCTCTCTGACTCTCTGTTTCTGTGACTGCAGCACCTTCTCTCCAGAAAAACCTGAGTCATTCCTGCCTCCTCTCTGCCTCTTGTCCCACAGCCATTAGCTCTTCTCGATTCTGTTTCCATGCTTTGTGCAAAGCACTAGCAGGAAGCAGTTAATGCTTGTTTATCCATCATCGTTGGTTGACCTTGATTGTTGCCGCCTTTTGTTTATTTATTTATTTATTTATTTATTTATTTATTTATTTTTTCGCCTTTTGTTTCTTGTTAGTTGTTCTGTGAACATACTTGCTTAAGTGTCTGCTTGATTTCCTGGGTGCAATTCTTTCCCTTGTTTTTCATTGTGATAAGAGCACTCAACATGAGATTTACCCTCTTTACAGATTCTGTGTCAGGACTGTATGTTTTGCTGTAGGCACCTAGTTGTATGTGATTCTCTAGAACTGTCTATCTTGCAGAACTACAACTTACTCCTAGCAGTGGAATATCTTGGTTATGTGGTCATTCTCGCTTTAAGTTTTTAGGATCTGTCAAACCCCTTTCCAAAGGGGAGCTGGTTCTGCCCCATGACCTCGACACAATTCCCTCTCCATGGGGTCCAAGCAAAGACCAGATCCTTGAGTATGACGTAGGGACCAATCAAGTGTAATTCTAAAGTCACCCTCTGAGAGGGTTGACCCTCCTCTCTGGAATAACTCTCAAGTCTATATTGGTGGGTTGCATCCCAGTTCTGATCCTAGCTTCATGATATGTTCAGAAACGGACATAAATCCTCCTTAAATGATTTTTTAGAAAGATTTTATTTTTTAAATTATGAGATATACACAGAGAGAGGCAGAGATGTAAGCAGAGGGAGAAACAGGCTCCCTGTGGAGAACCTGAAATGAGTATAGCTCCCAGGCCCAGGATCACAACCTGAGCCAAAGGCAGACGTTAATGACTAAGCCAGTCAGGCATCACTCTCCTTTTTATTCTTTCTTTTTATATTAGTTTTAATTTAATTTAATTTTAATTTTAATTTTTGTATTTTTTATTGGAGTTCAATTTGCTAACATATACTATAACACCCAGTGCTCATCCCATCAAGTCCTTCTTAAATTCTTAACTACATATTGTATTTACTAACTTGCATGGAAACTAGAGACATACTGTCTACCCATGAAGACAAAAGGACCCATGACTCACCCAGTGCTTGGGAGGAACAACACGCCCACATTCCAGAAGATTCTTGCACAAAACCATCCAATATGGCTTTATTTGTAACCACCAACACGGATTTCATGAAATTCTTTTCTTTCCTTTTTTTTTCTGGGTTTCCATTAGACACACATTCCTAAGTAATACATGATGTCTTTTTTACCTTTGGTGAGTGGAATAATCATAAACACATGGTTTTTCACCTACATTTTCACTATCATGTTTGAACATAAATGGACATGAGCATTTGCAATTTTTTCAGTGTGTTTTTATGACATAGTGTATATGGTATTGTATATCCTACATAGAATACATAATTTCTACTTTTCCTCTTTTATAGTTTGTGCATGTAATCTAAAAATGATTTTTGGTCAATATGCATAACTCATGTGAATGTTCTTGTGATGGATCCTGGTGCATATGCACACATTTTCTCTAAAGTTTATATTTAAAGATCACTGCTGTGTGTCTCACTGTAACTAGAATAGTATAATCCCCTCTCTCAGTTTCATGTAACTTGCATCCTACAAGAAATGCATTAGGTGTGTGTGCTCACGCCCCCTTCCATGAATGATATTACACTTTTCTGTTTACACCGTATCTGGATGTGATGGAGCTTCACGTGTGATTTACTGATCCTGTGGCACAAGTGGAAGTAGAAAGAATCATCCCACGTAAGATGCAGGGAATCCCTGATGTACTTTGGGGCTACCAGTGTGGCATTAAAGTGTCCTATGTTGGCTTGTATTTGCACATCACTCCCCATCAGGGACCTCACAGTGGCTCCTTGTGGTTGCCAATGAAGGGAGGCGATGCACCAGAGATACTGGCCAGTGCCAAGAATCAGTGTTTTGTACAGTGGGTTTCTCAGAGGCAGTACAACCCTGTCATCTGGTGGAAGTGAAGGATAGTGGATGCATAGAGGGTGTTGGAGCATTTTGTGGATTTTTAATGCCAATTTGTGAATCATTAAAACAACCTGCATTATCTGACCTACAGAGATGGAGACCCCTTTGTGTACCTCAAGGTGTGTAGTGATTAGAAGTGGAGAAAAATGTGTTACCTGAAATTGTCCCAAAGCATACAGTGTATGGAGATGTGGACTAAAATCTGCCATATGGGTATAAGCTGGACTCACTGAAATGGGGAAAGACAAGAGCCAGTAAAGACAACTCAGCAATGGTAGAGAAGGTGCGTCCAGTTTAATGACAGAAGGGTGCATCCATTGCCCCTGCACATGAGCCATGACTCCTCCACTTCACAATGACCTGCTGACAGTTTACACAGCACATGCCCTACATGCTCCTCTAGAACCTTCTGGGCACAGGAGATGTATTTCCCAGGCTCTGCGATTTTGATTGTTGCGTTGTTCACTCTTGTGTTTACCTGCTGGCTGCATCTTGGGTTCTTCTCTGACTGTACCAGGACTCAAAGAGGAGAATCCCGAGGACCACCAGCATCACAGTAGCCATGCCCATTCGGATGAGATTCTCCACTGTGTAATCCTTGGGGTCAGAGGCTAAGGATGAGGACAGAAAGATCACAGAAGTCAGGGCAGACTCAAATCATTTGGGATCTTGGATGTCCACCCAGGGTACCTGCCTCCCCTTGACAGGACTTCACCCTCCACACCAGCCCTAAAACTGAGTTTTCTGCTAGTTACCACTGCTGGGATCTGACTTCGTTTGTGATGAGTTGATGTTGTCAGATGCTTCTGAGAATCATAAAACCATGAGGAAAAATGAGGTCCTGATGAGACTCAAATTTGTCCCCTGATTGAGTGTTCTTGTACCTTCCTGCATTTCTCATGATATAACTTTATAGACTGTAATGAACCCTTTCTCTGCTATAGAAATATGCCTCTGTTCTCATTGGATTCTTTCAGTCTCCCAGTGTTTTGTGAATTCAGACTTTGCTTCTGAGTCCCTTTGGACTCTTCCTGCATCCCTTAGCTCAGAATTTAGTGGTACAATCATCTCTCAGTACAGAAGTATTTGGGCTCTTCTATTCTCTGTGTTCATTCTGAGCATGAAAGCTACTTCCTTTTGATAGGAGACCTTGTATTTTTCAACACTTTAGGATCCAGTGTCCATGGATAAGGGGTTGGTCTTAAACATACAGAAAATAAATAGGTATATATGAATGTATTGAGAGAAAGAGAATTCAATGCATACATCGTAAATGTGTTAGTTATTTGACATATCATAGGTAGGAAGGAGGCAGGTCTGTTCTGAACAATGTCAGAGTGAAGGTTGCTTTTGGAGAAGACATTTAAGTTGATTCCTGAATTGGAGAAGGAGGCTGAGGGGAGTAACATGAAGACCCAGACTAGCTGCATTACAGGCTGCAGGAAGAGCAGGTTCCTAGGAAGATCTAAACATGCTTTTCAGTATGGAATGAAGTCACATCTGTGGGTACAGGAGTATCCAGAGGAAAATAGGAAACTGGGATATATGAGCCTGCTGCAATGGAGACAGGCCAGATGTGACAGGATAGATGAGGGAACTCCATTATCATCTTCATCAGCATCACCATCACCACTGTCACCATCACCACCATCACCATCATCACCACCACCACCAGATCATCATCCTCACCATCATTATCATCACCACCACCATCATTATTATCATCATTGTCCTCTTCCTCATCTCTTTTTCTCTGTCACTCACGAAGAACTCTGAAAACTGCTATAAGATTTCAAGGAAGAACACAAGTCACTTGATTTTTATCTTCAAAGACAACCTCTCTCACCTCCAATCCTTAAGGAACAGAGAAAATCGGCATTGTTATAAAAGTGATGAGCACAAACTTAGGTAATCCCACAAACAAATTTAACCCATTTTCAGATAAAAAACAAAAAGATAAAAGAGTATATATGAATTCTAATTATAAATCTCCATGTGAAAATTCAAAATAAGCTTATATATTCAGAAAGTATGAATAAAGTATAGACATTATTCATTGGGTTAATATCCAAATGTTTGATACCAAGAAGTCTTTTAAATGTATCTCACTAGGGCTACAAATTTCTTTCTTTCTTTCTTTCTTTCTTTCTTTCTTTCTTTCTTTCTTTCTTTCTTTCACTTAAAATGTTCTAGTAGCCACATTGACAAAGTAAAAAGAAACAGGTGAATTAATCTTAATATATCTTTGATTCGACCCAATACACCCCAAACATCATTTTAACATGCAATCAATACAAAACATACTAAGAGAAATTCTGCACACATCCCTCCTCCCCGCCCAAGTCTTTACACTCCAGAGTGTGTCTTGCATTTACAATGTGGCTCAGCTTGGACTGGCTCAGTAGCAGCCTGAGGACAGTGTAGCTCTGGGCTGTCCTGGGAGAGGGGCTCACTAACATCCCCAGGAGGCAGTGGGCGGCCAACCCGAAACTAGAATCAATCTTTCTCAGCCCCAAAAAGTGGCTCCCGGGGATCCCCAGCATCTTCTCACGGACTTGTTCAAAGAGGTGGGAAGGAAATGTGGTGGCGTGTGAGACTACCTTGGGGCCACCTGGCTGAGCGGACCTGCTCCCTCAGCCCCTCCCCGCCCCTCTGGGTTCCAGGGAAGCAGGGGCCGCCCCAGATACTGGGGAAGCTTCTGGCAAATACCAGCTGAGTCACAGCTTCTGCGTGTCTGTGAGAGCCCTGGCTGCCCCAGTTCTCCAGAGAGAGGAATGTCTCCCACCTGTGACCCCAGACACCTTGCTCTGATTGGCTTTCATTTTCCTTGGTTCCTTCATCACCTTGCCCTTCCCTCCCTCTCTTACTCCTCTCCCTCCTCTCCTCTGGAGATAGTGAGCAAGGGCCCAATGACAAGGGGACGCAGTAGTGCTGGGTGGCTAGAGCCTCTGGAGCCGCCCTTGGAGGGAGCTAAGGAGGATGCCACCAGCACCTAGTGGAGCCTTTGCTGGGGGCTGGGAGTCAGCTTTTCCTCCCTTGGCCATGGAAGCCCAGAGCACCGGGCAGGCGGGCTTCCACCCAGCTACCCAGAGGTGTGAGAGCCCAGCTTCCTTTGAGTTGCTGGCATTGTTTTGGTTGGGTACATACACATTTTACTTGTTTAATTTTATACCCGATGTGGGGGCTCAAGGACAGGTCCTGATGATAGAAATCCAATGACTGGATGAGCCTTCAAGAGGCAGGCAGAGCTGACCTACCGCGGTTCCTATGCCAGGCTGGGCCCTGGTGCCCAAAGTGGGGCAGTGGCTACAAATTTAAAAGAATAAGTCAGGAAATGTACAAGCCCAGAAAAAATTCCATTCCTAATTTGTATTAAGAAGAGCATATTTTTTCCTAATAAAATCTGAACATAACAGAAAAATGGACTGAAATAGGTCAGTATTGCTATATACATAAAAATACAGAGTTTAAAAATGAGTTTAACTTAAAATAATTAAGTAATTTGGGTATCACTTTAGATGTTTTCTTAAAACAACACTTAGCTTTGTGTTAACATCTTGTCATTATTATATATATTTTTTGCCTTAAATAAGACTAGTACATAATCTAGAAATAAACAGGTAAGTTTCAATGTTTTTGCAGTTGATATAATGATTATCAGTAAATTAAAGGAGATCAGTTGCAAAGCAATGGGAAGGTGGAGAATCAAAACTAAGTTAATAGAATAAAATGAATATAACTGGGGATCACTGGGTGGTTCAGCGGTTTAGTGTCTGCCTTTGGCTCAGAATGTGATCCTGGAATCCCGGGATCAAGTCCCACATTGGGCTCCTTGTATGGAGCCTGCTTTTCCCTCTGCCTGTGTCTCTGCCTCTCTCTCTCCCTCTCTCTGTGTCTCTCATGAATAAATAAATAAAATATTTTTTAAAAAAGAATATAACTAAATATCACTGTATTAGAACAGATTATTAGAACTTAACTGTTTTTTTAGAAAGTATAAAGAAATAAAAAATCATACTTATAAGTCAAGTAGTTGAACAATTTTAAGCTTTGAGAGTTGACAATTTCATGAGTGAAACTTCAGAGCATATCTGCATCCTTTATGAACCATATTTGTAAGCATGTTTTATGAAAAACTTTATTTTAAAAAAATATTTTATTTATTTATTTATAGAGACACAGCTAGAGAGAGAGAGGCAGAGACACAAGCAGAGGGAGAAGCAGGCTCCATGCGGGGAGCCCCACATGGGACTCGATCCCAGGTCTTCAGGATCCCCCCGGGGGCTGAAGGCAGCACTAAACCACTGAGCCACTGGGACTGCCAGAAAAACACTTTATAATCACAAATTATTCTCTATAAAGGATATATGCATTTCATATAAACCCAATGAAATTGGAGATTTTAAAGTCCTAAATCCTCATAATGTAAATTTGTATTTTGCATCTGCAAGGCTCACCTCGAACGTTCTGAGAAGCAGTCAGGGTGGTTGACACTGGACAAGTTTCCACACACAATGCAGCGCAGACACGAATTGCACACAGACACACTGCACAGCATCCAAGGGGACTCCTGTGTGCTCTGTCTGTGTGAACCTACCTTTGATGTCAGGTGGGCACTGAGGGGCATGGAGGCCCCGAGGGGAGCACAGGGGGCTGTGGAGCGGTGCTCATAGGCAGGGAGGCATCTCTCTAGGAATGTGTCTGGTAAGGGCTCCACCTGCGCTCTCAGCAAACCCCACCTTGGTCTCAGCAGCTCCAGGCCTGATGTGAGAGGGCTCAGAGACCTCCTCAGGTGTGAGTGAGGGGCTCCATACTCAGGGTCTTTGGAAATTGGGAGGGAATGTGGACCATCATTACAACTGTCCCAGACTCTCCTCCTCCATCATCCCATATCCTGCCTGTGCTCTGAGTCAGGCCTGGACACCAAGTGCTGCAAAACTGCCCCTCTTCATCCTCAATCGCACACGTTCTCCAAAACCTCGCCTAGGAGTTGAGGTGTGCTGACAAGGGGCAGGTGGCTTTTAGAAAATTGCACGGTTTTGTACGGGATGAGGAGGAGCTGAGATGATCAATCAGTGGGCATTTCCTAATCTGTGCTGTCTCCATGCTACTGAGAATACTTCTTGTTCTGCTAAGACCCCCGCCTGAGGGACCAAATCATATGCATCTGCGTTTCCCTGGGCTTCTTTTTTTTTTTAATTTTTATTTATTTATGATAGTCACAGAGAGAGAGAGAGAGAGAGAGAGAGAGAGAGAGAGAGAGGCAGAGACACAGGCAGAGGGAGAAGCAGGCTCCATGCACCGGGAGCCCGACGTGGGATTTGATCCCGGGTCTCCAGGATCGCGCCCTGGGCCAAATGCAGGCGCCAAACCACTGCGCCACCCAGGGATCCCTTCCCTGGGCTTCTTACCCCTTCCCAGGTCCTGGGAGAGGCCGGGCAGTGAAGGTGAGAAATGATCTTAGTGCAGGCCGCCCCCCTTTTCAGACTGGGGATGCCTTTCTCAGAAGTTCCACCTCCCAGGAGACAGAAGCACCTGCAGACTCTGCCCCATATGGTTGAACCTGCCCCTCCCTGGCGCATCTACCCCGCCCCTGCCCCTGGCTAGTAGCCAGTGCCCAGCATCTGAGTGAGAGACACTAGGAAATCATGGGGTGGGGGGTTTGCTCTGCCTTGTCACCTGTCTGATCTCATTTCCTCTCAGGGTCCTGGTGTTTAGGCCCCTGCCTCTCCCTCCTCAGCCCTGTGTAGATTGCTTAGATGTGGATTCCCAGGCGGGGCGGGCGTCCCATCTATTTCCACACTCTCTGCGTGGACCCTCCTCTGTGGAACCGCTGCTTGGGATCCCTTTATTGTATCCTGTCTCAGACTTTCCTGTAGACAGGGCACTGAGCTGACCTTTTCTGCTTAGAGAGGACAGGGACAACAGGGACTCCTCACCTAGGACCAGGGACCTGCCCCAAATCACTATCTCAGGGAGCACTGAGACACCCTCTCCTGGTGAGCACCCCTCCATACCTCATAATCCAAGGACAGGGAGGTGAGGAGGTAGGCTCCTGAGCTCCCCACTTCAGCCTGGCTGCTCTTCCCCCAGCTGGGGCCCCAGTCTATCCCTCTGCCATCCTCCTCCGCCGGCCTCAGAGCTCCTGGAGCCCTGTGGTGGCCTGCCATCCCTGCCTGACTCCCAGCCATCCTCTTGAGAGACTGGGAGAAATGATAACTCCCAGAACAGAAGCCCCTGTAACTCACCAGCTGGTGAGCTGGGTCCCGGGGAGTGTGGATGGGGGCTGAGTCTCTAGAGAATCCTGGGGTAAAGGACAGTACTGGTGGGGGGCTGGAGCTTCTCCTAGAGACCCTGTCTCTGCTCACACTCTTCTCCTTCATCTGCCCTGGCCCAGCCTAGAGCCCTGGAGACATGTGGACCCTAGGTGTCTCTGCTGGACTCTCAGCCCCCCTGAGACACAAGATTGTTTGAGTATCTGAGGGGGCATTAGATCCTCTGACGGGGCTCTCAAACTGACCAGGAGTAGTGTGTGCTCCTTCTGAGCAAAGGGACCCCTGTGGCACTCTGATGACAAGTGGTCTTGTGGATGGATTTTTGGGCTGACCTAGGAGTCTGCATCTTACCCAAATTTCTCCTATACTTGCCTCCTGAACCCCTGAAGATCTTCCGGCTGTCCACCCCGGAGAGGGTCAAATTGTGGACAGGGGTGCGAGGGCCCCTGTTGGCTTCTTTTGAGTTGAGGGATAGATCTCCCTTTGAATGACCTTCCTTCAGAGCCCCCTTTTTCCCAACCCAGCCCAGGTAACCATTGAGGAAAGACCTCTGAATAGATCAACAGGACATAGAGGGGAGAGGGTTGGGCTTCTCACCTGAGTCCAACAGCTCCAGGGGGTCACTGGAGAATGACCACACTTGGAGGGTGTTGCTGTAATAACCATAGCATCTGAATGACCACTTGAGGCTGGGGTCCACGGGGCCCACAGGGAACAGGCCCTGGAACACCTCACTGGGGGCTCGCTGGGAGTCCTGAGTCCAGGACGGTTGGCCTTCTCCTTCCTTCATCAGGACAAACCTGTGGAATCCTGTCTGTAAACCACACTGGAGGGTCACATTCCCTCCTGAGGGCACGACAGGGCTGGGTAGGGCTGAGAGGTTGGGTTTGCCATGGAATCCTAGGAGAGGGGAGGGGCTGTGTTAAATGGGGCTCAGATCCCCCCACATGATCCCCAGGACTCGGCTGTGAGACGGCAACACTCTAAGAGCAGATCTTCTTCCTGAGGTCTGGGACCCTAAGTGGACTCTCACCTGTCACCACCAGCTCTAAGGGGTCACTGTAATGTGACTGGTCAGTGGCCCTTCTATAGTAGCAGCAATATCGTCCTGCATATTGCTGTCATGTACATGATGGAGAACTTGGCCTTGTCCTTGGGTTCCAGTGCAGGCTGTCTCTCCCAAGGCCATAACTTTCCCTCTTTATGCAGGAGGTACTCCTGGGCCTTCAGGCTCCCCTGACACCAGATGGTCACAGGTGTCCCCCAGGGGATCACAGAACCTGGCTCAGTCCAGATGGTGGGTTTGGGGAGGATCCCTGGAAGGAAACAAGAGACTGGGTCACAAGATCCTCCCCACACCCAATTCCCAACTCAGCCCCAAACCCCCAGGTATCCCCCCTCTGTCAGCCCAGAGATGCTGATCTCCATGCCTCCTGCCTGGTTGGTGGTTCCTGTTCCCAGTGAGGAGGTGGGAATGGGACCCCTGGGGACAGACTCACCTGCTTGTACTCGGGTCCTGGAGCTCACACTCAGCCCTGGAAGAGAGGTTTGCCCTGAGTTCTGAGCAGAATCCCTTCTCATAAGCCTCCTGAGCCTGGGATCTTTGACAGACAAGGACCTGGCTGTGGGGTGGGTCCCTCCCAGACTAGGGGGTTCCCTCCTCTCCTCAGATCTCACCTAGACAGAGCATGGCCATCATGGTTAGGGTCATGGTGTCTTCTCTCTCTGGTTCAGCTGTGCAGATGGAGGAACCTCAGTGCCCACAGGACAGACAGACACACAGGGTGTGTCCCCTTGGGGACCAGTCTTCCTCATCATGGGGTTGTCACGTCAGCAACCATACAAGAAGGAAAACACCTTGTTCTCCGGGGCCTAGCCTGGGTCTGAGGTCCATGATGGTGCAGCAAGTGGACTCTGACATGTCCTGTCCATGTGAGGAGACCTGCATATGTTCTTTCCTCCCAGAATCTCCTCCATAGGGTATCCTTCAACCTCAGCATATCCCTGGGGTCCTCACCATGGACGGGGTCCCCTGCCCCAGAGATGCTGCAGAAGACATGGGTTCCTGCTGTGCTGTGGCGCTCATGTCAGCACAGACACATTTGTGACATCTCTGCTTGTTCAGGTCAAGGTCACTGTGGCAAAAAGCCTAGAAGAGAAATATAGGAAAGGAAACACATCCTCTCTCCTGGCCCCAGAGCATGGTATTTCTTTCTATCACAGCTTGCATGGACTTCTTTATTTTCCTGGACTTTTCTATCACCTCCCATTCATGAGAATATGGCTGTGAATCCCTTTGAATCATCAATGTCCCATGTGATTGGGGGCAGAACTGTCCTCCCTGTTTTAAGTCCTACTTGTAAACTGTAGAGAGCAATGGGTATGTTAAAGTCCTGATTTGTTGGGAAAATTGATGTATATTAAAATATTTTTTACCACCTATGACCCATGTGAATTGAACAGTAATGTAATCAGATATTTTCCCTCATTTTATTTTTATTTTTTATTTTATTTTAGAGAGAGAGAGAGAGAGAGCATGAGAGTTGTGTGAGGGCAGAAGGAGAAGAAGAGAGAGACTCCCAAGTGGGCTCCATGCCCAGCCCAGCAGGAGTTGTATGTGGGGCTGTACGTTGTGACTTCAAGATCATGGCCTCAGCTGAAAGCAAGAGTCAGACGTTTAACCTACTGAGCCACCCAGACGCCTCCCTTCCTACATTTTTAAAAGTTATTTTACATCTAAGTATGTGGGAGACTAAATGCGATGTTCTTCTCTTTAAGTATTTTTGTTGGGTGTTCATGCTAGCCCCTGAAAATGTGTGGGAATGTGTTTGTTCTATAAAAATATCTATACAAATGGTGTTTGTCAACCATAATTGTTTGGAGGAACTCACAGTAAAATATGCTGGACCTGGAGTTAGTTTTATAGGATGATTTTAATCTTTAGATATAGTTTAAGAGCCCAAAGATGATTCAGGTTTCCTACTTATTCTTGAGCTGGTTTTAGAATTGTTCTTGTGAAATTCACCCATTTATCCAAATTGGATAAAGTTCTTCATAAGGTCCACTTAAATCTCTTGTGAAAGGATTCTAAGATGGAACTGGAGGACATGAAATGCAGAATTTCCTGCTTGTATACTTAGCAGACGATGTTCAAGATCAGAGAGACTGATTTCTTGTAATTGCCTGATTTTACAGAAATTGAAACCTACCCCTTGACCCAGGAGCATCCATCAAGGACTTTGCCCCAGACTCAAGACAAGAAATTGCTGCTTGGTCTCCAGCTGAGCTCCCTACTCCTTTAATTCCTCCCTAGAGGCATAGCTTGCTCCAAACCCTCAACAGACTTTATTTAGGTGACACTATAAAAGCCTGTGAGATTTGTATTTCATTACTGATGTGGGTTGTGGGTGTCTTTCTTTATTTCATTTTGAGTGTTGGTAGGATTTTATGCATTCTGGGAATACTCAATAATAAATATTTTTGGGTTTATTAATGTTATTGGACTGGGTGCTTATGTTCTCCTGCAAATTCGTGTGTTGAGGTCTTAACCCTCAGCCTGGTTATATTTGGTAATTAGGATTAAATGAAGTTCTAGGGATCCCTGGGTGGCGCAGCGGTTTAGCGCCTGCCTTTGGCCCAGGGCGCGATCCTGGAGACCCGGGATCGAATCCCACATCGGGCTCCCGGTGCATGGAGCCTGCTTCTCCCTCTGCCTGTGTCTCTGCCTCTCTCGCTCTCTCTGTGTGACTATCATAAATAAATAAAAATTAAAAAAAAAAGATTAAATGAAGTTCTAAGAGTGGTCTTGTATAAGTGTTCAGCTAATGTGAATCATATATTTCTTATCTAAAGGGGAGGGTGAATTTGAAACGTGTTCAAATGATAAATTTAAATACCAATAATTAACAATAGGTTAACTACCAAATATGAGAAATGCACATATAACCACCAAATTGGTTGTCGGAATTATATAAAGGAAGTGAATTCTGAGCACCCAAGACTATTCTGGGTGTTGGAAGTGAAAGTAAGAGAATGCAGATGTGAATGCATGAAGAACCAATGCTTAAATAAAATGTTGATTATAATTTACAGGGGGATTCATTTCGTACTAACATTGAAAGATCAACTGACCAATCACAGATTGGATCAGAGCTTGCTCCTCAGAAAAAAACAGATATACACTAACGATGAAATCTCATGAGAACAAAATTATTAAAGGGGATTTTATTTATTTTTTGGTATATTTTTTTATTGGAGTTCCATTTGCCAACATATAGTGTAACACCCAGGGCTCCTCCTGTTAAGTGCCTCCCTCAGTGCCCGTCACCCAGTCACCCCATCCCGCCACTCACCTCCCCTTCCACTACCCCTTGTTCATTTCCCAGAGTTAGGAGTCTCTCATGTTCTCTCACTCTCTCTGATATTTCTTGAGGGGGATTTTAAATTAGAAAAGGTTGGGATGCCTGGATGGCTCAGTGGTTGAGCTCCCACCTTTGGCCCAGGGCATGATCCTAGAGTCTTAAGATCGAGTCCCACATTGGGCACCCTACATGGAGCCTGCTTCTCTCTCTGCCTGTGTCTCTGACTCTCTCTCTCTGTGTCTCTCATGAATGAATAAATAAAATCTTAAAAAAATAAATTAGAAAACATTGTTATTTTTATTTAAAATATTAGCTGATAGTCGTATAGATATTCAACAAAACTAAATGTAAAGCCACAATGTTTTCTTTTTTAAAATATTATTTTTTTAAAGATTTTATTTATTTATTCATGAGAGACACAGAGAGAGAGAGAGAGAGAGGCAGAGACACAGAGGGAGAAGCAGGCTCCATGCAGGGAGCCCGACGCGGTACTCGATTCTGGGTCTCCAGGATCACACCCTGGGCTGAAGGCAGGCGCTAAACCGCTGAGCCACCCAGGCTGCCTCACAATGTTTTCATAAGGAAAAATAACTTAGTTTAAAATTATATTGACATCGCAGGTACATGTATGTATGTAATCACACATCCTTGAAATATATGCAGCATAAGGCTGTACATAAGCAGAGATTCAAATTCATATCTCTACAAGATTATAACCTTAACAAGTCTATTAATAAGATAGGTTAAGTGCACAGAAACTGATTTTTATACAATAAATGCTTAATCAAATGAGTACAAATATTAGAAAGCTTTTCATTACGTATATTACATAAATATGAAGGAAGTGATATGTGATACATTATATATAAAATGAAGGAACAAACAAATACTATGGTGTCATGTATATATCAACAAGGAGGGAATGCACATCTTAAGGCCCATATTGTCCCTAAAATGTTAAGCATTATTAGGCAAAATTAGAAGGACCTCCAATTACTTCCATTGCTCTCATAGGCAATGTGTCCCCTGAAAAAGCATCAATGTAATTAGCAATGAGCAATAGGAAGATCATGAAGGAATCTGATGACTGTGTGAAGGGGTCAAAATAGTAAGACATACAATATGGTTTCAATTTATGAAGCATTCAGAAAAGGGAAGAAGAAAATGGATCATGAACACCTGGAGAATGTCATAATTAAAGCAGATACAGATGACAGGATGTGAGAATAAGGGTTTCTGCCATCATGGCCCTGATCATCCACGTTGACAAACAAAATTGCAGATACCTGTGCCTCATCTCTGAAGTAGCCCCACGTCTACACCGAGGACCTCCATCTCAGTTTAGATTCTGGGGAAGATGGGTCCTGACACAGGAACCTAGTTTTATTTCCTAATGACACACCCCGGGACACTGAAGTGTCTGTTCAGAGACCCAGCTTCTCCCCTGGGATGTGGCTCATTGTCTGAGCAGACTCAGGCAAAGCTCAGCAGGTAGAAAATGTATGCCACGAATAGGACCAGAAGCTGCTGCTATAGGAAGGTATAAACCCAAACCTGCTGTGTGGGCCATACCCTCATGAAACAGGCGTGAGGGAAGATGAGGGACAGTCAAGGACATCCAACAATGGCAGGAGGGACAGCATCACACGTCATGGAGGATGAGTTCTGGACAGGGAACAGCCCAGATACTTCCTGGCCCCTAAACCATGTTTCCCTCTCTGTGTTCTCAGCAGACAGCTCAGCTAACAGGAGCTCCATGCTCTCTTCCAGATCCCCCTAGGCACATTACTTTCATGTCCAAAGCTCTGCCACAGGGAAGGGTGGGTTTGCTCCCTGTGTTTACCTCCTGGCTGCACCTGGGGTCCTTCTCTGGCTGTGCTGAGCCTCTAGGAGCAGAATGCCCAGAAGCACCAGGACGAAGGTAGCCATGCCCAAGCGGATGAGATTCTCCACTGTGCATGTAATCCTTGAGGTCAGAGGTTAGGATTAGGACAGAGAGGTCCCAGAGGTCAGGGTGGGCCCAAATCACCCGGGATCCAGATGTCCTCCCAGGATATCCACCTCTCCCCGACAAGAAGGACTTCACCCTCCACACCAGCCCGAGAACTGAGACTTTCTCCTACTCACCAGTGCTGGGGTCTGACATATTTTGGGGTGGGCTCACAGTGTCAGCTACTCCTGAGGGGAAATGGAAGCACATGGTGAGGAACTGGAGACCCCCATCCAGCCTGCCTTCTTCTCTGTGTTCTATATCCCTCCACTTGTCATCATCTCGTTCCTCTACAGTTCCTAAACTAGCCCTTCACTGCACTAGAGGGGTTCGTCTGCTCTCCCCAGTGGATGCCCTCAGTCTCCTTCTTTTCCTTGATTTCAGACTTGGCTTCTGAGTCAGTCTGGATAGATTCTGGCTGTGCCTCAGGTGCTCAGGGTTGCAGAGAACTATAGCCTCCCAACACAGAAATCATGTCCTTGTATGTTTACTGTTCAGTCTGGGACATAAGACCTCCTAGCTCACAACCCTGCAGATGAGAGTGCTCAATGATTCAGTAGCCAAGAATCCAGCATCCAAGGAAGAGGCATTGGTGTCAGGGGCTCCTGTCAGGAGGACAGAGGTGCCAATGTGTGGAGTAGAGTCCCATGTCGTTCCATGTCAACCAGCTCCCTTCCTTTGGGTTCTGCATTTTAATCTGTACCAAGAGTTTTTCTTTTTTATTGGAGTTCAATTTGCCAACATATAGCATAACACCCAGTGCTCATCCCGTCAAGTGACCCCCTCAGTGCCCATCACCCAGTCACCCCAACCCCCTGCCCACCTCCCCTTCCACTACGCCTTGTTCGTTTCCCAGAGTTAGGAGTCTCTCCTGTTCTATCACCCTCACTGATATTTTCTTTTTAACAGTTTTAAAAAAGATTCTTTTATTTATTCATGAGAGAGAGAGATAGAGAGAGATAGAGAGAGAAGCAGGTTCCATGCAGGGAGCCCATGCAGGACTCCATCCTGGGACTCCAGGACCACGCCCTGGGCCAAAGGCAGGCGCTAAACTGTTGAGCCACCCAGGGATCCCTCACTGATATTTTCACTCATCTTCTCTCATTTCCCCTTTATTCCCTTTCACTATTTTTTATATTCCCCGAATGAATGAGACCATAAAATGTTTGTCCTTCTCTGATTGACTTATTTCACTCAGCATAATACCCTCCAGTTCCATCCATGACGAAGCAAATGGTGGGCATTTGTCATTTCTTTTCTTTTTTTTTAAATAATAAATGAATTTTTTATTGGTGTTCAATTTGCCAACATACAGAGCAACACCCAGTGCTCATCCTGTCAAGTGCCCCCCTCAGTGCCCACTCCCTAGTCACCCCCACCCCCCGCCCTCCTCCCCTTCCACCACCCCCTGTTCATTTCCCAGAGTAAGGAGTCTTCCATGTTCTGTCTCCTTTTCTGATATTTCCTACCCATTTCTTCTCCCTTCCCCTCTATTCCCTTTCACTATTATTTATATTCCCCAAATGAATGAGAACATATAATGTTTGTCCTTCTCCGATTGACTTATTTCACTCAGCATAATACCCTCCAGTTCCATCCATGTCGAAGCAAATGGTGGGTATTTGTCGTTTCTAATGGCTGAGGAATATTCCATTGTATACATAGACCACATCTTCTTTATCCATTCATCTTTGGATGGACACCGAGGCTCCCTCCACAGTGTGGCTATTGTGGACATTGCTGCTATAAACATCGGGGTGCAGGTGTCCCGGCGTTTCACTGCATCTGTATATTTGGGGTAAATCCCCAGCAGTGCAATTGCTGGGTCGTAGGGCAGATCTATTTTTAACTCTTTGAGGACCCTCCACACAGTTTTCCAGAGTGGCTGCACCAGTTCACATTCCCACCAACAGTGTAAGAGGGTTCCCCTTTCTCCGCATCCTCTCCAACATTTGTTGTTTCCTGTCTTGTTAACTTTCCCCCTTCTCACCGGTGTGAAGTGGTATCTCATTGTGGTTTTGATTTGTATTTCCCTGATGGCCAGTGATGCAGAGCGTTTTCTCATGTGCTTTTTGGCCATGTGTATGTCTTCCTCTGTGAAATTTCTGTTCATGTCTTTTTCCCATTTCAGGACTGGATTGTTTCTTTGCTGTTGAGTTTCATAAGTTCTTTATAGATCGTGGAAACTAGCCCTTTATCTGATACGTCATTTGCAAATATCTTCTCCCATTCTGTAGGTTGTCTTTTAGTTTTGTTGACTATTTTGCTGTGCAGAAGCTTTTTATCTTGAAGAAGTCCCTATTTAATTCATTTTTGCTTTTGTTTCCCTTGCCTTCATGGATGTATCCTGCAAGAAGTTGCTGTGGCCAAGTTCAAAAAGGGTGTTGCCTGTGTTCTCCTCTAGGATTTCGATTCTTGTCTCACATTTAGATCTTTCATCCGTTTTGAGTTTATCTTTGTGTATGGTGCAAGAGAATGGTCTAGTTTCATTCTTCTGCATGTAGATGTCCAATTTTCCCAGCACCATTTATTGAAGAGAGACTGTCTTTTTTCCAGTGGATAGTCTTTCCTCCTTTCTCGAATATTAGTTGACCATAAAGTTGAGGGTCCATTTCTAGATTTTCTATTCTGTTCCATTGATCTATGTGTCTGTTTTTGTGCCAGTACCACAGTGTCTTGATGACCACAGCTTTGTAGTACAACCTGAAATCTGGCATTGTGATGCCCCTAGCTCTGGTTTGCTTCTTTAATATCCCCTGGCTATTCGGGGTCTTTTCTGATTCCACACAAACCTTAAGATGATTTGTTCCAACTCTCTGAAGAAAGTCCATGGTATTTTGATAGGGATTGCATTAAACGTGTAAATTGCCCTGGGTAACATTGACATTTTCACAATATTAATTCTGCCAGTCCATGAGCATGGAATATTTTTCCATCTTTTTGTGTCTTCCTCAATTTCTTTCAGAAGTGTTCTGTAGTTTTTATGGTATAGATCCTTTACCTCTTTGGTTAGGTTTATTCCTAGGTATCTTATGCTTTTGGGTGCAATTGTAAATGGGATTGACTCCTTAATTTCTCTTTCTTCAGTCTCATTGTTAGTGTAGAGAAATGCCACTGGTTTTTGGGCATTGGTTTTGTATCCTGCCACATTGCTGAATTGCTGTATGAGTTCTAGCAATCTTGGGGTGGAGTCTTTTGGGTTTTCTAGGTACAGTATCATGTCATCTGCGAAGAGGGAGAGTTTGACTTCTTCTTTGTCAATTTGAATGCCTTTTATTTCTTTTTGTTGTCTGATTGCTGAGGATAGGACTTCTAGTACTATGTTGAATAGCAGTGGTGAGAGTGGGCATCCCTGTCATGTTCCTGAACTTAGGGGAAATGCTCCCAGTGTTTCCCTATTGAGAATGATATTTGCTGTGGGCTTTTCGTAGATGGCTTTTAGGATGCTGAGGAATGTTCCCTCTATCCCTACACTCTGAAGAGTTTTTATCAGGGATGGATGCCGTATTTTGTCAACTGCTTTCTCTGCATCTTTTGAGAGGATCATATGGTTCTTGTTTTTTCTCTTGTTGATATGATCTATCACGTTGATTGTTTTATGAGTATTGAACCAGCCTTGCATCCCGGGGATAAATCCCACTTGGTCATGGTGAATAATCTTCTTACGGTACTGTTGGATCCTATTGGCTAGTATCTTGTTGAGAATTTTTGCATCCATGTTCATCAGGGATATTGGTCTATAATTCTCCTTTTTGGTTGGGTCTTTGTCTGGTTTTGGAATTAAGGCGATGCTGGCCTCATAGAACTAGTTTGGAAGTACTCCATCTCTTTCTATCTTTCTGAACAGTTTTGGTAGAATAGGTATGGTTTCTTCTTTAAACGTTTGATAGAATTCAAATTTGTTTTCTTGATGTGATGCTTGAGGACAATTTACTCAGTCCTATGATGTGAGAAAAATGGGTGTACATTTCAAAATGAAAAAGTGAAATTTCCATGTGTTTGCGGTTATGATAATATTTAACAACATATGAGAACCAGTTGAAAGGGAGAGAGTGAGTTCACAGCATATAAACTATGCCCAGACTGAGAGCTCTCTTAGGCTTACAGACTCTTAATCAGACAACTCAGGAGTATGGTATTAAAGTAGGTGAGGAGTTCTTCAGACAGTCTATGAATTGACATTAGTTTATAAATAAACTTCAAAGGCTTGAAGTTCATATAAGTGATGAATCACTGAATTTTACACCAGAAACCAATATTGCACTACCTGTATGTTATAATCTAAAGTTTAAAATAGATGACGATGGATAGATAGATAGATAGATAGATAGATAGATAGATGAGACTCCTATGAAATGTGCTCAGACTCCGTGCTGATCAGACATTCTTCCCCACAAGGAACGTGTGAATCTAATCTAACTCCAGTGGACACAGGAATAGAAAGAGTGTTTCTGAGTCTGACATCTCTGTCACATTAGTTACATCTGTCATAGTGCGTGCAGGTGTCACTCTAGAAGGTGTGAGAAGCAGGCACCGGGATGTTGGACAAGCTTCCATACACAATGCAGAGTGCACACCAAGTTCTCAGGGACTCGGGGTACAGCATCCCTGGGGACTTCCATGAGCCAAGAATGGCCCCTCCTCAGGCTCATGTGGGCACCCCTGAGGGAGGGAGCCCCAGGGGGCACAGAGGGAAGCAGAGCAGTGCCACAGGCAGGGAGGCTTCTCTTAGGAGAGTGTTTGTGGAGCTGACACCATGGTTCAGGCTCTCTGATATGGAGGCAGCCTCTCTGATATGGAGGCTCTCTGATATGGAGGCACAAACAAAGGTTTGTGGGAGACCTGTGTCTATTCAGGATCATCCTCGCTCACCCACCTCTCATGCAGCAGCCTACTCCTTACTTCTGCTGAGACTGAAGAATGGGGGACCCCAGGTGGAGGCTGTAGCTTTTTCCACTCTCTCCTGGGCTGGACCCTCCTCTGTGGAGCCTCCAATGCTCCTACATCTCTTACTGAAGGACTTTCCTGAGATGTGGGTCCTGAGCTGGTGGAGCTCAGACAGGAAAGGGTGAGGGGGCCCTCACCTGAGACCAGGAGCTCCCAGGGGTCACTGGGATGTGACAATAGCTAAGAGGAGGTGTTGGATGAGCCGTAGTACCTGTAGGTTCCCCCACAGGCTGAGGTCACGGGACTCAGGGAGAATTCAGCCTGGTACAGCCCATCTTGGTACTTTAAAATGCAGTCGGGGGGCTGGGGGTAGTAGTAGGAGAGATAAGCTGCCCCCTCCTTGAACAGAAGGAAAGTGTTCACAACCCTCCTGTCTGAACCACAGGGTCACATTCTCACCTGGGGCCACCGTGGGCCCGGCTGCCCCCAGAGGAAGAGTGTGTAGGGGAACTGTCCTAGAGAGAGGAAGGGTGGGTGAGGGGTGGTCCAGCCTTGGCCTGACCTGAGTCTGTCTGTGTCCTCTGAGTCTCTCCCATCTCCATCTCTTGTCTCTCTCTCTGTCTCCTCCCTCCCTGGGGACCTCACACCCCTGGCCCTGGCCACCATCACCTGGGATTCCCTCACAGGAACCTGTGCAGAGTCTGGGGCCTTACCTGCACCCATGGCCCCTCACCTGCGATCAGGATGTCTAGGGGTTCACTGGGGGCCAACCACTGGGAGGAGAGGTTGTTCACCATAGCATGGGTACCAGCTCCTGTGGAAGGGTCTCACTGGGCCCAGGGGGAAGGAAGTCTGCTCCAGAGAGCCAAGCCTGGGACTGCCGGCCATGACACTGGGAAGGGCCACATGCCCCTCCTTGGACAGAGCAAATCTGTCATAGCCAACATCAGAGAGGCACGGGAGAGTCCAGAGGTCACAACAGGGCTCTGCTGGGTCAGGAGAGAGGGCTTCCTTGACACACCTGGGAGAAGACCAGCTGTGGATTGTAGGGGCTGATTCTCCCCAAACCTCCCTTCTCCCATCCTGACCCCAGGTCTCATGTCCCTCACCCTCTGATTCTCTGATCTGTGAGCTCCATGGTCCCCTCACCATCCCCCCTTCATCTGGGGCTCCCTTGGGAGCAAAGACCCCAGTAACCTGTCTGGTGCCTCAAACCATGGATGGGACAAAAATCTGACTTCCTTATTTGAGACCAGCAGCTTAAAGGGGTCACTGGGGAAGGACCCCACCCTGGGGGATGTTGTTATAACCATACCATCTGAACATCCACGTGAAGCTGGGGGCCACAGGGCCCACAGGGAACAGGGTCTGGATCCCCCTACTAGGTGCTCGCTAGGAGTCCTGGGTCCAGGGGTGCTGGCATTGTCCTTCCTTCATCAGGACAGACCTGCGGAATCCTGTCCATGAATCACACTGGAGGGTCACATGCCCTCCTGAGGGCACAACAGGGCTGGGCAGGACTGAGAGGTTGGGTTTGCCATGCAATCCTAGGTGAGAGGAGGGGCTGTGTTAAATGGGGCTCAGATCCCCCCACATGATCCCCAGGACTCGGCTGTGAGAGGGTGACACCCTGAGAGCAGACCCCCTTCCTGAGGGCAGCACCTGGGGCTGGGCCCTGAATGGGCTCGCAACATGTCACCAGCAGCTCCAGGGAGTCACTGGGCTCTGGCCACTCAGTGGTGCTTCCATAGTAACAGTAATATTGTCCTGCATATACACCTGTCATGTGTGTGATGGAGAACTTAGCCTTGTCCTTGGGCTCTAGTGACTCCTGTCTGTCCCAAGTCACCGATTGTCTCTCTCTATGCAGGCGATATACCTTGGCCTCCAGGCTTCCCTGACACCAGAGGGTCACTGGTGTCCTCCAGGGGATCACAGAACCAGGCTCAGCCCAGATGGTGGGTTTGGGGAGGGTCCCTGGAAGGAAACAGAGGCTGGGTCACAAGACCCTCTGCACCCCCGGTTCCCAGCTCAGCCCCAACCCCCCAGGTATCCCCACTCTGTCTGCCCAGAGCTGCTGATCACCAGCCCCTGCCTGGTGGGTGGTCCCTGTTCTCAGTGAGGAGGTGGGACTGGGACCCCCTGGGGACAGACTCACCTGCCTGCACTCGCGTCCTGGAGCTCATACTCAGCCCTGGAAGAGAGTCCCTGTGAGAGGTTTGCCTCAAATCCTGAGCTGAACCCCTCCTCTCCATGAGCCTCCTGAGCCTGAGATCTTTGGCAGACCAGGACCTGGCTGTGGGATGGGTCCCTCCCAGACTAGGGTGTCCCCTCCCCTCCTCAGATCTCACTTAAACAGAGCAGGGCCATGAGGGTGGGGGTCATGGTGTCTCCTGTCTTTGGCCCTGGCCCTGCAGATGATAGGACCATGAGGCCCAGAGGATAGGCAGACGCACAAGGTGTGGGTACTTGGAGGCCAGTCTTACCCATAATGGGGTTGTCACATTAGCAGGATGTGACTACAGGAAGGGGAACACCCGGTCCCCAGGTCCCCTAGCCTGGCTCTGAGGTCTATGATGGTGCAGCCAGTGATTCCTGAGACTTTCTCAGATGTCCTGTCCAGGTGAGGAGACCAGGGCATGTACTTCCCTCCCAGAGCCTCCCCCATGGGGTTCTTTAACCTTAGCACATCCCTGGGGTTCTGATCATGGATGGGGTCCCCAGGCCCAGAAATGCTTAAGGGGACATGGGTTCCTGCTGTGCTGTGGAGCTCATGTCAGCACAGATAGACGTACAATATCTCTGCTCACCTCAGATCTAGGTCACCACGACAATGAACCCAAAGAAATGTAGGCAAATAGGGAAAGAAACACAGCCCCTCTCCTGACCCCAGAGCCTGGGCTTTCTTTCTAACACAGCCTCCATGGACTTCTCTTTTTTCCTGTGCCATTGTCCATATCCCCTTTATGGGAACACAGCCTTGAGTCCCTCCCAGCACATCATTGCCCCTTGTTCCTGGGGCAGAGCCATCCTCTCCATCCATCCTGGGGTCCTGTCTGTAAGCTGTATGGAGCACATATTTGGTTTAGAGCTCTGATTTTGAAGAAAAACTTATCCTTTATCTAAATATTCATCTATTATCCATTTGTCTATGTGACCCAGGGTGATAATATCCTGTCTACAAGTCTTATTGTCCTGAACCCCACTCCTCAGAGTAGTTGCGGGGGGTCAGTGGTTCCTAGTTCAGGGGGGAGGGGGAATCCATCACTGTTAGTTTTCAGAACAGGTTAAATGGAGTTTGGTACATGGGAGATTATGGGGTCAGACCCATAATTTGGACCCAGTCAAGACTCCTCATGGACTCCACATACCACATAAGTGCTACTGACCATATTTCTGAAGTGTGTAGAGATAGTCATATGCAGGAACAGAGAAATGAGAGTTCTCCAAATCATAGAGAACCACAAGACAGAACAGAGAACAAGGCAGAGCAGCTGCCAATTCCCAGGCCCATCATCAGGCCATCAAGCAGAGGCCTCCACCTGTGCAGACACAGAGAGGGACTCCAGGGTCCTCACAGGCAGGCGAGGGGCAGGGCTCCCAGTGAGGTGTGTTTGTGGACATGCACAGGGGTTTCTCTGTTCACTGACTCAAGCCAGCTCTGAGTCACATCCGCTATATATGTGTGAAACAGTTTTGCTGTAGCTTTTCTCTTACGTGAACTTGAGGCTTGCATCAGACCCATCCCTGCCTAATACAACCCTGAGCAGATGCTGAATTTGAAAGAGTAGACACCACGGATCAGAAGCTGCAATTGTCTCTCAAGTTCAGCCTGACTCCCAGAACAGCCTCAGGAGAAACCCTTCTTGTACGAACGGGTATGTAGGAGGAGAGCGTCCAACAAGAATGGACATGAGAGGGTGGTCCTGATAATGGTAAACAGTGCTATGGACAATAAGCTACTGATTAATAGGAATTACCATATACAAGGATATAGAATCATTAGGAAAATATGAAAATAAAATTAAGCATATTCAAATATCTGAGAAAATAAAAGGAAATATTGGATTTTCTTATTTTAATTTTAATTATTTGAATCATTTATTTTTTTGAGATATTGGATTTTTGATGCAAGAATATAAATTATGTTGCAGAAGAATAGGTGATTCTTGAAACACTTAAGAAATTTTAGAGATGAAAAATCCAGTAAAATTATCCTATTCAAAAAAACTCATTCCATTAAGGACAAGACAATAGCTGAAGAGCCATTTACAAAACTGGAATATGGTATTGAGGGATTTTCAGAAATGCAGCATAGAGAGACCAGGCTGCATGGGAATTCGAGATGCTTGGAGAATAGAACGAGGACGTGTTGTAATTGTCAGAAGGACAGAAGCGAGGGTAATGCCTGCAACAGCTAAAGAGATACGTAATTGAACATTTTACAGAGACCCGGAGACACCCACTGAGTGTTAGGGTGCATATATTTAAAAATGACAAATGACGTGTGTATCTTGACCTTTTGTTGTAAATGAAGGGAATGGAGATCCGTTTGAGAGGATAAGAGGAACTTTGCCAACAAGGGGGCTTGGTTGGGGCTGCTGAACTAGCCAACATGAAATGGGACAGCGGTGAGTGGTTTCCCGGCCTCCCCAGCTGTGTGGGCCTGCTGGAGACACCCAGAGTATTGAAGCAGGACCTCTACACTGGGTAGGGGGAGCAGGAGACAGGGAAAAAGGCAGATAAAAATGTCCAAGGGCATTAAACAGATGTGGTTCCTGTTGACTGTGTTCAGGACCCCAGCAGGAAGCCTGTCTCTGAGCTGCTGGGAGATCTGCCCCCCACACCCCGAGCCTCGGCCCAAGGGCACACCCCACCCTCAAGTGTGAAAATTCACACCTCACTGCATGCTGTGGCCAGATCTTTGTGCAGGCTCAGAAAACAAATCCAGGTCTGTGGGCAAGAGAGAAACCACAAACTTGTAGCAAAACAAAGAGAGGTTCCCAGGGACACCTGGGTGGCTCAGCAGCTGAGCGCCTGCCTCTGGCCCAGGACGTGATCCTGGGCTCCCTACATGAAGCCTGCTTCTCCCTCTGCCTGTGTCTCTGCCTCTCTCTATCTCTGTGTCTCTAATGAATAAATAAATAAATAATCTTTCTTCTTTTTTTTTTTAAAGGAGAGTTTCCAGCAGCCAGCCTGGTGGGTTGCAAGAGCTAGAAAGGAAATATAAGCTTATGAATTTTGTGCATCCGTGCAAAGCTGGAGAAAGTATCAGGTTATAAGTGGGACCAATGAAAAATGTCTCCCACACAAGACAACTACTAAATATCTGTGGAATGACTGCCACTTCAAATGCTAAAACATGCGAGGCTCCAAGGAATGTGAGAAATTGAGGAATCAAAGACACACATCATCACCAAAAGAGAACAGTCTTCCGGTAACCGATTTAAGACTTGGAATTTTGCCATGTAGCTGACCATGATTTCAAAATAGCTGCATTCATGTTCTGTCTCCCTTTCTGATATTTCCCACTCATTTTTTCTCCTTTCCCCTTTATTCCCCTTCACTATTTTTTATATTCCCCAAATGAATGAGACCATATAATGAGACTCCTAACTCTGGGAAACGAACAAGGGGTGGTAGAAAGGGAGGTGGGTGGGGGGGTGGGGGTGACTGGGTGACGGGCACTGAGGGGGGCAATTGGCGGGATGAGCACTGGGTGTTATGCTATATGCTGGCAAATTGAACTCCAATAAAAAATAAATTAAAAAAAAAGAAATGATAACTGAGAATTTCCTAAACCTTATGTCCAAGAAGATACTTAGACATCCAAATTCAAGACTAATTAACACATTGAAAAGAAAATAATGCCAGCTAGAATGATCTGTCCGGGAATTGATCCTGAGTGATGATGGAGAGATAAAAACTTTGATCTCTTCCCCTCCTCCTCCTCCTCCTCTCCTCCTCCTTCTCCACCTTTTTCCTCCTCCTTCTCCTCTTCCCTCTGCTCCTCCTCCTCCTCCTGCTCCTCTTCCTCCTTTTCCTCCTCCTCTTTCTCCTCCTCCTCCTCCTCCTCCTCCTCCTCCTCCTCCTCCTTCTTCTTCTCCTTCTCATCTTCCTCCTCCTCCTTCTTATACTGTAGTGACTTCATCTAACTTTAGCATCAGGATAACCCTGGCCTTGAAGAATGAGTTTGAGAGTTTCCCCTTCCTCTTCCACTTTTGGGCAGAGTTTGAGAAGGATTGGCCTTCATTCGTCCTTGGATGTTCAGGAGAATTTTCCAGCAAAGTCGTCTGCTGTCCTGGACTTATCTGTGTTGAAGTCTTTGATGACTGACTTGGTGTCCTTGGTTGTTATTGGTTTCTTCAGATTTCCTATTTCTTCCTGATTTAGTCATGGTAGGTTGTGTGTTTCTGGGAATTGATCCATTTTTTGCAGGTTGTCTCATCTGTGGGCACACAGTCATTGGTGGTACGCTCTTACGATTCTACCTATTTCTGTGATGTCAGATATAATGCTTACTCTTTCAGTTCCAATTTTATTTGAGTTTTCTCTCATTTTTCTTTTTAGGTGGTCTAGTTAAAAGTTTGTCCAATTTGGTTTATCTTTTGAAATAACAAACTCTCGGTTTCATTGATCTTTTTTATTTGGGGGGGTGGGGGGTGTCTCTATTTCATTTATTTCTACTCTCATCTCTCCTTCCTTCCTTCTGCTAACTTTGGTATTACTCTATTTTTTTCTTGTCCCTCAAAGTGTAAAGTTAGCTTGTGTTTTTGAGATCTTTCCAATTTCTTAAGAGATGCATTCATGATGATAAACTTTGCTCTCTGAAAAGCTTTTGCAGCAGCCCCAAAATAAATTTTGGTATGTGTGTTTCTGTTTTTGTCTCTTTAGAGAATTTTTTTTTTGTTTCTGTTAGTTTTTTTCTTTGATCCGTTGTTGTTCATGAGTGTTTGTTTAGCAACTTTAGCCGCTACAAGGAGACCCTGTCTGAGTCCTCATCCAAACAACCACAGGGGCATGAGTGTACACAGTTCCCAGCACCGAGAGTGTGGGAGCTTCTTACAGGAGCCGTAGGAATCTGGAAGGGTAGAAAGCACGGTGCACAGTACTCACATTAATGGGCTAACTTCCTTCTAAGAAAGGAGTGAAACAACATGACATGTCTGCTGACATGTGAGGTGTGTTTGTGGACATGCACAGGGGTTTCCAGGGATCACTGTTCATCCTGAAAACCAGAATCTGACAAACATAGTCACCTGCATTGTGTGGGAGCACTCGGTGAAGGGGATGAAGGAGGTGGATCATTCCCGAACGCACCACTTCAGGGGGGGGTTAGCTTTTGAAACCCACGAGTGTTCTGCATATTCCGAAACACAGTTATACCATGAAATATGGGAAAAGCACATCTTGGTGTGAATATAAACAAATAAAAGTCAAGGTAAGCTTCCATCTGATTAACACCAGAGCCACGGGGCAGATGGAAAAACTTGAGTTTTTCCAGCATATAGCATAACACCCAGTGCTCATCCCGCCAAACACATTGACAAAGAGTCAAACACATTGACTCTTAGGAGCAGGGTTTGCAATGTCAGAGATACAAGTGTGACATGAGCAGCTGGGGCTGGGCGCTGCCAAAAACCCACCTGCCACTGCAGAGCCTCAGACGTGAAGCCCATGCATCCAGAATGTGGCCAGGCTGGGCTTCGGGCACTGGTGCTCAGAGGTCTGGGATGAAATGTCAGGGGATGAGGCCAGACAGGAATCCGTCTCCAGAAGGTTGGGAGTCACTGAGAACAGTGTCAGATACAGGGGTCTGAGCTCCTCATCTGCCACAACAGGTGAGCTCAAACTGGAGCCACAGCAACAGGTCAGTTCTAGAGGCCAGAGGCCTGACGCAGGGTCACCAGGGGGCCGCCAGGGGGCGTCTAAGGGGTCACCCCCCTTCCTGGAGCCTCAAGGGGAGAGCTCAGTTCATTGCAGATTCTAGTTCCTGGGGTACCCGCCTTCCTGGCCATGGGGCTCTTTCCTCCATCCTCGACGCCCGACTGGCCGGTGGAGTCCTTGCTGGGTGCCTGGCGCTGGCCCTGGTTCAGCTTCCATCTTCCACATTTCAGGAGGCTGTGACTGTCCTGGCGACTGTGCACGGCCCTGGTGTGGATGAGCACACAGGCTGCCAGGTCCCTGCTTCCCTTCCTCCCGCCGGCGCCCCGAGCCCCGGGACTGCTGGGTCACACAGACATTCTCTACTTTCTGAGGAACTTCCCCCCAGTACACCCTCCACCCCTGCACGGGGTTCCAATCTCTCCACTTCCTCCAGACACTTGTGACTTTCCCTGAGACTACGTGAAACACATAGAAGCCGTCCTAATGAGCGTGTGGTGCTATGGCACCAAGGCTTTGATTTGCATGTCCTTTCCTGGACTCCCGATGCAACACCAGGAGCAGCCTGCAGAGGGAAGAAGGCAGAGACCATCCTGGAGGAGGAGACACAGGATGTGTGGAGCCCCAGGGCAGGTAGAGTTGGGGCCTCCCTGAGTGAGGCAGGTGTCAGGAGTCAGTGAGCCCCTGGGGTCTGAGGTGGCCGGTTCCTGGTTCCCAGAGGGCAGCCGGGATGCCAGGCTCCAGGAGGGGTGGGGAGGGAGATTCCACCGTGGAGCCCTCCACTGAAATGTGAAAGGGAAGCCCCAGACGCTGGTATCACCCAAGGGAGAGGTGAGCACTGAGGACTGGCCTGAGCTGAGCATCACAGAGCCTCTGAACCAGGTGGGAGGAGAAGGAAGAGGAGGCAGGGGCTGGAGGGAAGGGAGCCTAGGAACCCCGAGAGGAGGGGCGCCCGGGAAGCAGTGGGCAGGAGGGCTGGCCTGATGGTGCAGGTCAGACCTGGAGACAGAGCTGGGACACACAGAGGGGCAGACGCTGGAGAGGCAGGAGGCATGGCCGCTGCACCGCTGCACTCACTACCCAGGATGGGCTCCGAGGGCGCACGGCCCGAGGGCAGTGCCAGGTCACCTTGGACTCCAGCCTGAACCTCAGCGCCCTGGGAGTGTCCCCCCTGAGACCCTGGGGTCGAGGCTCCCTTGGGAGACCTCCTGGCTCCATCCCTGTGCTCCCTGTTGGCTCCTGCTCTGGCTGTACCAAGCTTCTGCCAGAATCACCACCAGGATCAGCAGGACCATACCAGCCAGGCTCAGGGGGACACAGTTCCCCACCGTGTAATTTGTGTAATTTGGGGAGGGGGTTGCTGGAAGCACAAGGGCAGGAGAGTCACTCACATGTAGGTAAGACCCAACCCAGCCCAGGACCACTGGGACTGGGTGCCAGGACCTGACCCCACCCAGCATGCCCTTGGGCACATTCCCAGGTGACTCAGCTGTCTGGGACCCCCTTCCGTGGGTGGGGGGCTGCTAGGAGTCAGAAAGCAATGATGAATGCTTGGGCCTGACTTGGTGCATTTGAGCTTTCTCCTCATGACCAACACCACCCTTGACTTTCACTCCCCAGGTCATGGGTTTAGGGCCAGAGTGTGCAGACTCAGCGGGGACAGGAGGGATGGGTGATCAACAGTCTGAGTCTGGGGCTGCCTACTCGGGGCCCAGGGGGCCTTTCACAGTCATGACCTCATTTCTTCCCCCACAAGGCGGAGGAGCAGTGCATGTCCCTATCAGGAGGACACACCACCTCAGTGCCTGGCACAGAGTCCCCTCAGCTCCGTTGGTGTGGGAGCTGGGAGGACATGGGAAGCCCCGGCACTCGGCACTATGCACTTGGGGGAAGTCCACCCTGCCCCACTCAGACCACGGCTGCCTGCAAGCAAGGCACATGCCCTGGGGCCCCACAGATCCTGGCCCCGTCCAGGAAAGGACAGTTTAACACTATCCTGAGTGAGAGGGCTCAGTCTCTGGAAGCCCATTCCCCACCCAGCCCCCATGCCAAGCTCTGTGCCTCCCCGACCAATGCTGGGACTGAGCGTCCAGGCCATTCGTATGTCCAGATGAGACCAGGGCTCCGGGACCTAACGCCACCAGGTGGAAGGCAGAGGGACAGGCGTGCAGAGGGAGAGAGGGAGTAGAGGGCCTGAAGAGGCCAGGAGGGCAGAGGAGCCTGTGAACAGGGGATGCGGCAGGGAACAGGGTCCAGGGAGCTGGGGGCAAACCTGAGGGCAGAGGTGAGATGTCCTCCCCGGTCACCACCAGCTGCAGTTCCTTGCTGCGGTCAGACCAGGTGCTGTCTTTATTATAGAGGCAGCGATAGAGCCCCGCAGTTGCCATGGGGATGGGGAATCCGGCCTGCGTCTCTAGCACTGGGTCGCTCACAGATTAAGTAGAGCACTTCCCTCCTTCTCCAGGTGGAGTGTCTCAGCCCCAGCAGGGCCCTGGCACACGATGGCCACGGGCTGCCCCCGGGGAATCTCAGAGCCCGGCTCGGCCCAGATGGAGGGTCTGGGCAGGACCCCTAGGAGGGAAGCCGACTGGGCTCTCAGGGTCCGTTCTGAAGACAGCCTGTCCTTCCCTGGGAGGTGGGAGGGAGGTCATACAGACGGCTCCTGCCCTCAACATCTGGGCTCTCTGTCACTGTTCAACAGAGCATCACAGGTTAATACTGAGAACTCCAGATCTGCTCTGTGCAGCCCTGTGACCATGTCTGTGAAATGACACAGAGGAGCCTGGTGGTAGGATTCCCGGGACGGCAGCTTAAAGGATGGCAGTTAAGCCTGGAGGGCCTTTTCCTCATTTCTGCCTCTCTCTACCTTCCAATCTGCAAGCACATGCAATGGCTGGAGCTCTGGCAGCCACCTTGCATCAAAAGGTGGAGTTAGGATGTGGAGAAAGGGGAGTCCTCTTGCACTGTTGGTAGGAATGTGAACTGGTGCAGCCACTGCGTAAAACAGCGTGGAGGTTTCTCAAAGAGTTAAAAGTAGATCTGCCCTTCGACCCAGCAATTGCACTGCTGGGTATTTACCCCAAAGTAACAGATGTAGTGAAATGCCGGGACACCTTCACCCCAATGTTCATAGCAGCAATGTCCACAATAGCCAAACTGTGGAAGGAGCCTCAATGTCCTTTGTCAGATGAATGGATAAAGAAGCTGTGGTATATATTTACAATGGACTTTACTCAACCATTAGAAAGGATGAATACCCACCATTTGCTTAATGTGGATGGAACTGGAGGGTTCCATCAAATTCATTATGCTGAGTGAAATAAGTCAATCAGAGAAGGACAATTGTCACATGGTTTCACTCATATGTGGAATATAAGAAATAGTGAAAGGGATTATAAGGGAAAGGAGGAAAATGAGTGGGAAAAATTAGAGAGACAAACCATGAGAGACTCCTAACTCTGGGAAACAAACAAAGGGTTGCAGAGGTGCGTGGGGAGATGGGGCAACTGGATGACGGGCACTGAGGAGGGCACTTGATGGGATGAGCACTGGGTGTTATACAATATGTTGGCAAATTGAACTTCAATTAAAAAAAAGGGAGAGTATGCACAGGCCAGGCTGGGGAGCAGCTCCCACCACCCCTGCGCACACACTGTTGGACAGTCCCTGTTCCAGGACACACCTAGCTGTGAGGGAGGCTGGAAAGACAGTGACACGGAGAGCCCAGAAGGGAGGGTATCGTGCTGGTGAGCAACCACAGCACCACACAGGGGTCACCTGTCGCTGTGGGCACCTGATCTCCAATCTCCATAGTCTCCTATCTGACCTCCTCTTAGGTGGAGGTTCTAGGGGCAGGGGAAATCAGACATCCACCATTTTGCTGACTAGTGGGAGATGAACTTGTTCATGTGCTGCCTTACACGTTACCTTACCTCATATGACAAAGGGGTTCTTTACTGTTGTCAGTGAGTTAAGGATTTTGAGATGGGAGATGATCCCGGATTGTCCAGTGGTCCCAGTGTAATCACGAGGATCAGAGACAGGGGAAGGAGGTGTCACAGAAACAGAAGTCCTAATCAGAGCGGGACGTGAAGAAGTCATAGAGCTCCCTGAGGATGAAAAGAGGGCCACAGAGGAAGGGATGCAGGAGCCTCTAGAAGCCAGAAAAGGTAACCAAATGGACTCTCCTTTGAGCCTCCAGAAGGAACGTGGCTCTGTGGACACCTTGATTTGGGACCCAAAGAAATTGATTTCAGACTCCTGACATGCAGAACTGAAGATAATAATTGTGTTGTCCGAACCCACTAGGAGTGTGGTCACCCGTTATAGCAGCTGCAGGAAGCTGATACCCCTCACTTTACATGGAGGAGTTGCTGTAAGCCTGTTAGGAAGAATGATGTCCAATCCCAAATTTGAAAGAGCATTAGCTGAGTGACATGAGAGAGTGAAAATCAACGAAAGACAAGGTCTTAGAGCTGGACGGTCCTGTTGTTTTGGAAAATGCAGGGCAGCCAGTGTGGATGAGTCTGGAGTAGGGATGGGAAGCAGAAAGCTGCCACATTCCTTCGCGTGGACTGAACACCTCAGGAGCCCTCCCTGTGCAATCACGGCCTCACGAACTCCCTCATACTGTCCATATATAATGTCTAGTAGCCTGCGTGCATGTGTGTATGCATTTGCAATATGTGCATATGTGCAGATGTGTGTCTGTGTGTACAGTGTGTGCATGGGTACATTTGTGGGCATGGGCATATGTGCAGGTGTATGTGTCTGTGGGTACATTGCATGGGTGTATTTGTGGGCATGGGGGGTGTCTGTGTGTATATGTGTGCACGGGTACATTTGTGAACATGTGCCTGTGTAGGTGTGTCTGTGTGTACATTGGTGGGCATGTGCATGTGCAGGGGTGTGTGTCTGTGTGTATGTGAGTGCATGCATGCATTTGTGGGCATGTGTGGGGCTGTATCATCTGCGCTTTTACTCAGGCACACGTCCCCTCAGACATCTCCCTCATTCATCCCTAGGACACTCGTCCAGAAAACACTGATGCATTCTTTGTCTTGTTTTCTGCTCAAAACTCTGAGCAGAGACTGGGACCGAGTTACCTGTGTACTCTGGTTCCTTGCACAGGACTGCTGCAGAGTGGGCCTGTGAAAACTTTTATTGATGAACAAAGAGAAGCATAGTGCAGGAAACAGTGTCTCAGATATTAGCTGCGCAAGTATAGTCCCAGTTCAAGATCAACTAACCAAACTCTGGAAAGTCTTTAGAGCCAGCTGAGTGGAAAATTAAAACGGAGCCTCTAGGGGCAGTTGGGGATACACAGGACACAACTGGAATCATCTGTGGGACTGCAAGACCATAGCTGGGTCTCTGGAAACAGCCAAGTGACTATAGCTGGGTCTCTGGAAACTACTAGGAATCTGTAGCTGGGTCTTTGGAAATAAATGCTACAGGCTCTCTCCAAGGATCTAGTTGATGTCAGGAGGGACCACATGGCTAATGAATCTTCTAAATGTTGACTAGAAGCCTCCTGACACTGGCCTTGCCTCCAGGATCTCTGACTGTATGGCTTTCCAGAAAGGGATGATTCCATTGGGAAGTCCTCCAAATGGCCACTTCATGTTTTTGCAGGAATGACGCCCCATGCGTCTAGGAGCAGAGGCGAGGTGGGCATGGAGTCAGTGTCTGGCAAGGGCTGCATATGTACTGGACTCAGCCATGGGCTCCACAGACTGTGGGGATGTGGCTGGAGCTGTCCTCTGTGTGAGGATGTGGTGGTCCAGCTGAGCATATGTCACGTCCTGGGGGCCTCCTGCAGTAGGGGTCTGAGAGAGAGAGACCCAGGTGAGAAGGTAGGGGACTGTGGGAAGGGAAGACTAACTAGTAGCCAGCCTCCATGTGACCCCCATGATCCCACCTCCTGGGATCACCCCTGTTTAGCTCCTTCCCACTTAGGATCAGGGCTAGACTGTGTGACCAGTAGGCTATGGCAGAATGAGGGAATGAGGGCATGCCACAAAAGATAATGTGGCTTCGGCCCCTCCCTCTCTGTGACCTCTCTCTGGGGAGCTGCCATGGAGAAGCCCCAGTGGGGGGGAACGGAGGGCCCTGCCAGTCAGTCAGGGGTGCCATACTGGAAGTGGATCTTCCAGCCCTAGGTGAGCTGATGCGGCCCTGGTCCACATCTTCACAGCCACCTCCAGAAAGACCCTGAGCCAGAACTACCCCGCTAACCTAGTTCCAAATTGCTGAGCAAACAAATGGAGATAACTTTGTTAAGCCTCATTTATCATGCGGCAATGGATAATGCACACAAGGACTTACGGAGATGCTCCCTTCCCTGTCCCTCTCAGGAAGTCTGCTGATTGTAGCCAGATCTGGAGGGGAGAGAGAGACAAGGGGTCAGGTCTCTGGGGTGGGTCTCGGAAGGCAAATTTGCCCAAAAATTCACAGCTTCAGCTTTCACTATTGTACTCCATCTGGAACATCCTAGAATGTTTCCAAACATTCCCCTCTCCCAGGCCTGTCCCTCCTCCCTGGCCTTTCACCTGGTGTCCTCTCTCGGATGTCAACAGCCGGGCTGACCCTGGAGGGAAAGAACAGTGAGTCCTGGGGGCCCGCGTGGAGGCAGAGGACTGGGAGAAGGTCCGGGGTCAGTCTCGGGGACCTTACCTCTCCTGGGTCCTCTGCTCCTCACCTTTGCTGCTGGAGGGCCCTGAGGACAATCAGGGGTATGAATTAAAAAGAAAGGTCTTCTTCCCAACACCCCGACCCTCCCCTGAGACCTACTGTGTTTTTTCTGTTGCTGACGATGGATGAAGATGTGGGCCAGCAGGAGGACACAAAGGAACAAGGCCACAGAGACCCCAATAAGAATATAAACATGCTCTGTTGACAGGCCTGGGGGAACAGGGAAGATGGAACCAGATTATCAGGACGTGCATTTATTGACCACCTACTGCATTACCGGGCATGTACACACCTAGGTATAAAATCTCTGAAGTGCATAATAGTCTTATGACATGAGAAGCATTATTCCAAAACCAGGGTCCTGAGTGCTGAGTCCTCTGTCCCGGGGGCACTGGCAGAGCTGGACGATGACCAACACCAGAGTCCATTCCTTCCCCTTCCCCAAGGAGCACACTCACTCACCGAGACTGCTACTGTCATCCCGGGGCACCGGTGAGACTTCTAGGAAGGAGTAATGAAGCACACAGTCAGAAGGTCAGAGGCCTGAGCTGGACAGAGAAGGCTGAGTCTTCCCAAGCCAGCACCCCAAAGGGGGGCTTCTCTAGAACAGACCCATGGAACTTTGTACGAGGATGGACATGCTCTACATCGTGCTGTCGTATGATAACCTCACCGGACTACTTCCATTGAAATTTAAATTAAATACATTTAAAAGTGAGATCTTCAGCTGTGCTGGCCACTTTTCCTGGGCTCAGTGGCCACAACTGGGCTAATGACTTCTGACGGGATGTGTGGGATGGTCCTGCCCTCCACCCTCCCCTCGGTTGCTTGCTTCTGGATGCCCATCCCACGTGCAAACATCCCCATTGCTGAGACTCCTGTTTCTCACAGCAGCCCCCATGGAGGGGGTGGAACTCTTTCTGTTTCTCACAGCCCCCCTTCTGTGAGCAACAGGCCGAGACTCCACGTCCTCCTGTGGCCTGATGCCAATCATTCCGCACCAGCATGGCCCTGGACTCTGCGCACGCACCACTCATCCATTTCACTCGTAGCCAAACCGAGGTGCTGCTGGGCTCCTCAGAGTGCACAGGGTTGAGCCCCCATGTCGTCTCTTCTGGACGGTGCTCCCTCCCTCCCGCTGCCTTAGAGGCTGAGTCCTCAATGTCTCCCCTCAATGCCTTGTCCTTGATGCATGGTGCAGGACCCTACCTGCTGTCATATATAATAAATATAAATATACATTTTAAATCTAGTGTTTTAGGGGATCCCTGGGTGACTCAGTGGTTTAATGCCTGCCTTCCACCCAGGGTGTGATCCTGGAATCCCGGGATCGAGTCCCACATCCGGTTCCCTGCATGGAGCCTGCTTCTCCCTCTGCCTGTGTCTCTGCCTCTATCTCTGAATAAATAACTAAATAAAAAATCTTTAAAAAATAAATTTTGTGTTTTAACTTATATATGTATAATTTAATTTAGATAATTTTAATTATATATAATGTAAAATCATTTTAATGTATAAACTATATATCTCAATTATATCTCAATCATACATATTTACTATTATAAGGTACGTATTTCTATTGACATTTACATGTATAAATGATAGCAATCCATGACATAGAATATAATGTATGACATTATATAATATGTAACACTGCACAGTATATTCATATGTAATAATATATTAATGTATTTTCTTACATTAATTATATTAGTTGTATATTTAATACATAATGTAAACATACATTCTAATACATTTAAATTATAGATCTGAAATTTTATATTGTAAGTTAATGTTTATATGGGTTAACTATATAGATACATTCTATTTAAATTATATATATAAAGTTTTATATATATATACATATATATAAACATTTCTAGTTCTCATTCTAGTTTTTTTTTTTAATTTTTATTTATTTATTTATGATAGTCACACAGAGAGAGAGAGAGAGAGAGGCAGAGACATAGGCAGAGGGAGAAGCAGGCTCCATGCACTGGGAGCCCGACGTGGGATTCGATCCCGGGTCTCCAGGATCACGCCCTGGGCCAAAGGCAGGCGCCAAACCACTGCGCCACCCAGGGATCCCTCATTCTAGTTAATTTTCCCATTAAAATTTCGGACCACAAGGACCCTTTCCCTTATTTCCCCAAATAGATCCAGCGTTCAGCAGGTGGGTGTCTGGTGCCTACAAGGAAGTGAGAAGAAAACCCTGGGCAGCCCCGGTGGCGCAGCGGTTTAGCACCACCTGCAGCCCAGGGTGTGATCCTAGAGACCGAGATCAAGTCCCACATCGGGCTCCCTGCATGGAGCCTGCTTCTCCCTCTGCCTGTGTCTCTGCCTCTCTCTCTCTCTCTGAATAAATAAATTAAAAATCTTAAAAAAGAAGAAAACCATTCCTTCACGTTAGTAAGACCAGCACGTCTTCATGCTATCCCATTCAGCAGACCTGAGTGCCATGCCCTGCGTAAACCAACCCCTATATCCCTGAAACAGGGCTCCAGGGTCAGTACACTTACTGCCCCTTTGGCGCATAAGGAAATTGGGCCAGGTGTGATTTTGGTGATTCACCACCGGATATAGAGTCCCAAGGCAGGGCTGGAATCTCAATCCCTGCAGGAGCTGTGGAGCTTCTGCTCCGACCTTCAGTCTGCACAGCAATAGATGGGGCAGCAGGTGAGGCTGTGCACCCCCCACCCATCGGGTTCAGGGTTCTCCTAGAGGGGCTCTCTCTTCCTCTACCTGACCTAATGCCACTGTGGGGACATAACCATCAAGAGCCCTGGTCTCTCCCGCAGAGTCTGAGTTTGGAAGATGAGCTGTTAGTTTCTCTGTGCCTCTAGACCCAGGTTCCTTGCAGAGCTGCCAAGAGTAGGACCCTGCCCACAAGGGGGTGGCCACCACCTGAGGTCTGCCCCTCCCCCCCTTGGGCTGGTTCCACCCCTTCAGAGCTTTGTGCCTTTGGGCATGAAACCTGCAAGGCTTTGCACATTAGAGGAGTTGGGGGGGAGCTCTCAGAGGTCGGAGAGTGCCTCCCACATCCTGTGCTACTAGCATTGACTGCTTTCACAGCACTTGGCACAAGTAGTTCAACCAGTTAGTGGTGCCCTGCAGGTGGCAGCCCCTCACTGTGGTCTCACCAGTCCCTAACCCAAGCCTAGGGGGGTGGAGGCTGGGCCTGCAGCCCGATTGCCAGCATAGAGCACCCCCCCAGCAATGTCCCCAAGCATTGTTACTCACCAGCTGAAGAATAGATGTGTGTGTGTGTTGTGGGGGGTCCTCTGTGACCAGGGCAGAAGGACCGATGCTAGGTGGACACCCCCAGGGTCTATCCCACTCCTGGCCTCTCTGTACCCTGAGCACCCATCCGAAGGCCACATCCGGCCATCACTCAGGCCCAGAGAAATCTGAGGGCAGAGGTGAGATGTCCTCACCTGTCACCACCAGCTGCAGTTCCTTGCTGCGGTCAGACCAGGTGCCGTCTTTATTATAGAGGCAGCGATAGCGCCGGGCAGTGTCTTCACCCACCGCAGGGATGGGGAATCTGGCCTGCGTCTCATGTTGTGGGTTCCTCACATCTTTATGTAGAGCACTTCCCTCCTTCTCCAGGCGGAATGTCTCAGCCCCAGCAGGGCCCTGGCACACGATGGTCACCGGCTGCCCCCGGGGAATCTCAGAGCTCGGCTGGGCCCAGATGGAGGGGCTGGGCAGGACCCCTAGGAGGGAAGCAGAGCAGGTTCTTGGGGTCCGTTCTGAGGAGACAGCCTGTCCTGTCCTGGGAGGTGGGAGGGAGGTCATACATACAGACGGCTCCTACCCGTGGCCACTTTCTGGGGCTGATGGGGGGTGGGGTGGGCTGGGACAGAAACAGTGGATGAAGATGACAGGCCATTTGTGGGAACAAGGTAAGCAGGAGTCTGGAGTTGTAGGAATGGCTCCGGACGGGCTAGCCTCAGCTAGGGGGCGCAATCTGCGAAGCACCAGCTGAAGTCCAGTGCGGGGTGTGCTGGGACACCAGTTCACCTGGTCCCACAGACCTCAGTGGATGAGGATTCCTGTCTGCAATGCAAGTCTTCTGTGGAGCACCCATCTCTGGGTTTGCTCTGTCTTTTCTACTTTCATTTCAGCCTTATTTCTACTTCCTTGTTTGTAACGCTCCTAAAAACCCCCGTCTGCCTCAGCTAGGCTGGCGGTGGAGGAAGAGGGGTTTTGTAGTCCTGAAAACAGGAAGGCAGCATCAAAGTTACAAAATCCCTCAGGTGTTATGCTATATGTTGGCAAATTGAACTCCAATAAAAAGAAATAAAAAAAATCCCTCAGGAGGCAGGAGCTGAGAGAGATTCTTTGCTCTTTTGTCTGCCTACTCTCTTTCTTTCTTTCTTTCTTTCTTTCTTTCTTTCTTTCTTTCTTTCTTTCTTTCTTTCTTCTTTCTTTCTTCTTTCTTCTTTCTCCTTCCTTCCTTCCTTCCTTCCTTCCTTCCTTCCTTCCTTCCTTCCTTCCTTCCTTCTACTGTATTTTAGCATCTATGTATCCATGTACAGATGCTCTCCATGTGCCACTGGTTCTACAAACATGAGAAACACACTCATGATCCCTGCCTTCTCGGGGCTGAGAGTATTGAGGGAGGACAGACACTCATCAAATACTTGTCTGAGTCCACAGATGCAGACTGTGATGCATGCCCTGGGGGTGAGTACGGGAATTGAGGGGTCCTCTTGGGGAGGTTGGAAGGACGAGGCATCTGAGCTAAGAGCAGAGTGTCCAGTGTGAAGCACGCACACTGAGTAGAGAGCAGCAGCCAGGGCATTTGACCTAAAAAAAATCAGTGTGTGAGGAGGTCCAGAGTTGAAGGGGAAATGGTGTTTTTTGAGAAAGAAAGATGAGGTATCTGGAGGTAAGTGAGCTGGACAGTGTGAGGATGGACAGATCTAGACCAAAGAGCAGTTCGTGGGTCTTATTTGATCTGAGCAGAGATGATGAAAGGACTCTAAAAATCTAATATTTTGCCCCAAATAGAAAAAAATATGAAAAATAAATTCCAAAAATGTGAGTGAAATTTTAAAATTATCCTCGAAAAATCAAGTCACTGGTGATGTGTTTTGTATCGAGGATGAAGTTGGGATCAAGGATGGTGTCTGGGACTTGGCACTTGACGACTCTGCTCTCTGCCAAGGGGATGCTGAGAGGGGGGTCTGGGCTTGTGTGGGAGAGCCCTGGGCTCAGCCTGGTCCTGCACAGTTCTAATTGTTTAGGGGGGTGGCTGTCGGAAGCACAGGTGGGGAATAGGGAGAGAGTTTGCAAGGGTCATACATTGGCGATTGTTTGCAATTTGGGGCAAATTTCAGGGCCTCCTCCCAGGCCCTCCCAGGGTCAGCACCATCCTGTCCAGAGCTGCCTTTGGGATGCAAAGAGGATGAGGAAGAGACTCACCCTGCTGTGCGTGGAGCCCTCCACCCAGGCAGAGCGCTGAAAGAGAGGATCTGGTGAGAGAGAGACCACTCCCAGTTCCATCAGGGGCCACCCCAGTCCATCTTCTTGCTCTGAAATAGTCTCAAGACAAGCCCCCGGCCCCCTCTTCCAAATAGGTGCTTCTCTCCCCCAACCCCTCTGGAGTCTGAATTAATCTCTGTTCTAGAACTGAACCCACATGGTCTGACCTAGGTTGTCTGGGGCAGGAGGTAGGGTGTTGACCTACTTCACTCCCCCAGGATCCTGGAGTCTTCTGGACTGGGGGCAGGACTGGGAAGGGAAGCAGGCCCCCTCCCCAAATCTTCTGCCCACTCACGCTGTCCCCCTAACCCTTTATTTCCATTTCAGGACTCACTGAGGGCCAGGAAGGTGGTCACATGGGGAAACATGCCGAGATCCCTGCAGCCTGCACCGTCCTGGAGCCACTGGGTAGGATAGAGCCTGCAGCCGACACGGGGACAGGATGTGTCAGCTGAGGCATGTTATGGAGTTTCTACATCAGCAGTCCCCCACAAAGAGGAAGCATGTTCCCCTGTCCTTCCCACTTGTCCCACTATGAGACAGAGCGAGGGTTTTGGCCTCCAAAAGATGCCTCTTCCTTCATGCTTGGATGAGGCTGAACTCACCCCCAGATGAACCCCTGAGGGGAAAACCTAATTTTCAACCTCAGGGACCAGGCAGGACATGGCTGTGTACAAGAAAGTGACTTGAATATCTGTCCCAGCTCCAAAAAAAGACCATCTGTTCTTGGGCAAGACATTATGCCACTTTACACCAACATTTCCTCATATTTGAAATGGGAAGCCTAGAATCTTCCTCCCAGCATTGACTATCATAATATTTGTTAAATTCTCAGTCACATGTTGAGAACTTTAAAAATGTTATGCTAACACTACGTTCCCTTCCCATCTTCCCCCAGTGACATTGGAACCAGGGAAATGTAGGGTGCCCACGAGTATATGCAAAACCCTCAAGGGGTGGAATGGCCAGGACACAGACCTCAGGCGCGGGACCAGATGGGACACCCAGCAGTCTGCTGAAATAAAGAGCAGAACCGGGGTGGGGAGCACACTTATGCATCACAGAGCCCAAAAGGACAGGAACCCCGGCACAGATTCTTGTGTCCACCGCTCTGCCAACCTGGAAGAGCCATTTCTCCCAGGCATGGCCATGGGGCACACTGATGGTAGTGACACAGCAGTCATTGCTCACTAGTTCCCTCCTAACAGGAACCTAGAGCTGTTGGAGTGGCTCTGCTCTAAGCTTGGGGCTGGCAGGGTGGGAAATGAAGTTTGGGTGAAGGCAATCTGGCAATCCCATTTCCAGTAATTGATCCAGAGTGGGGCACATGACCAAGTATGGCCAATGATGCTGAGAGCAGAATATACCACAATAACTGGGAATCCTATTTCTCCCTTAAAAATGTAGGGTCTCAGGACACCTTTGCCCCTTTACTGCTGTTCTTCACTAGCAACTGTAGCATGACAATGTGATAGAGCAGTAGCAACCACCTTACAGCCATGAGGCAACAAGCTTGAACAAAACAGCAGACACAACTGGTGTAGGACAACATGAGGTCTAGAATCTGTAGATTGCTAAACCAACCCAAGGACCCCATCCCCCTGGAATTCTTTTTTTAAAAAAATTATTTATTTATTTATGAGAGACACAGAGAGAAAGGCAGAGACTTAGGCAGAGGGAGAAGCAGCCTCCCTGCAGGGAGTCTGATGCAGGACTTGATTCCAGGACCCTGGGATCACAACCTGAGCCGAAGTAAGACACTCAATCACTAAGCCACCCAGGTGCCCTTCTCCCTGGAATTCTTAATAAGTAAAATCCTAGGTTTTCTGTCAAAATATTGGATAAGATATTATGCTGTGTGAAGTAAGCCAGTCGGAGAAGGACAAACATTATATGTTCTCATTCATTTGGGGAATATAAATAATAGTGAAAGGGAATATAAGGGAAGGGGGAAGAAATGTGTGGGAAATATCAGAAAGGGAGACAGAACGTAAAGACTGCTAACTCTGGGAAACGAACTAGGGGTGGTAGAAGGGGAGGAGGGCGGGGGGTGGGGGTGAATGGGTGACGGGCACTGGGGGTTATTCTGTATGTTAGTAAATTGAATACCAATAAAAAATAAATTAACTTTAAAAAAAATATTGGATAAGAATATGGACCAACACTCCATCTTCAATTATAACAATTATTTTTAAAAACCTAAAGCTGCTTGATATAATATTTTAAAGAATATTCTCAAGTGCCTTAAAGATATGAAAGCTATAGGGAGGCTAAATAGTCAGAAATTAAAGGAAGTTGGGATTCCCCAGAGTCAAGCTGGATGGCTGAACCTGGCTCTCACCTTGACGGTGATGAGGTAAGTCTTCTCTCCCTGGCCTCACAGATCCTGGAGGCTAAAGGCTAAAGCCCAGAGGTCACCCTGGTCGAGGAGTCTGGGGAGACTCTCCCTTTGCTAGGCCAGAATCTGAAGCTTCCATTTTATTGTAAGAGTGAACTGAAATTACTCACCCATCTCTAAGGGCTGTCAAGAATACGTGTTTTGAAACAGGAGGCCAAAACTGCTTGCTCTTGAAAAATGACCTACACCAGCCAGCCCCGCGAATCTGCACCTTCCTCATCTTTTTTCTCTGTGTGTGTTCCCCCTGGGATCTATTTGTCTCTCTGTCTCTGTCTCTGTCTCCTTCCCTCCTTCTTTCCCACTCCCTCTCCCCTGCGGGATCTATTCCTGGTGGCATTGCCTCCTTTCTCTGCAACTCTGGCTTGCTCACTAGCTGTCCTCAGCATCATGGCCTGGTCCCCTGCTTTGCTTTGCAACCCTTATTCCCTGGAGTAATGCCTCCCACGAACAAAATCCTCCCTGCTCCGTTTTTTGCATAGTCTTTTTTTTTTTAAAGATTTTATTTATTTATTCATAGACACAGAAAGAGAGAGGCAGAGACACAGGTAGAGGGAGAAGCAGGCTCCATGCAGGGAGCCGGATGTGGGACTCGATCCCAGGATCACACCCCAGGCTGCAGGGGGCGCCAAACCGCTGCGCCACCGGGCTGCCCTTTTGCGTAGTCTTTATGAGTGATTTTTAATCAGCTTTATTTAGGCATGATCTCATAAAACAAACCGCATCCACAAATGTGTGCAATCCGATGCGCTCCGGCAGCTGTGAAACCACCATCATCATGAAGATTTCCGTTGCCACAAAGAGTCCTTGTAACCTCTCTGCCCTCCCAGCAACCACTGATCTTTTTTCTTTTTTTCCTCTTTTTGGAAAACATTCATTTGCTCCATAACATTTTTTAAACAAACGTCTTACCCTAAAATAACGCTAGATTTGCAGAGAAGTTGCAAAGCCCCAGAGAGTTCCCACATGCCCTTCATCCAGACTCTCTAACATCAATATTTTGCATAACCAGGCCCCATCTGTCAAAACCAAGCAATTAACATTGATACAGTAATTAACTAAACTACAGACTGTATTTGGATGTTATCCATTTTTTCCCCGCTAATGTTCTTTCCCTGTGCCAGGATTCAATTCAGAGTACATATTGCATTGACTTCTTTCTCTTTTTCAAATACATAAAAGACTTTCTGTTTTCCTGGTTGGATCCTAATTAATACTCTCAACATACCTGCATATGCCCAGGAAGATGTGGGGATGGGTTGGCAACTTAGAATAGGAATGGCTGAAAGCACCAGTACTATAGGCTCCTCAGAAAACTGAGGTCATAGTGTCTATCAAGTTGGCTATTCTGGGTGGTTTTTTAGTTAGGGAAGGTGATGGGTAGCTATCATCCCTCACTCCTCTTAGAAAGCCCCTCAGCCTTTGTATTCTTCTAAAATTTTTATCCCAAACTGGAGAATATTGATGTTAAGGCTCAGTATGGGATAAGCAGAGCACACCTTCCTCCAGCAAAACCTTTCCTTGGACTGATGTTTCCTTTAATAGATTCGGATACATATACATTTGCTGATTAAATATAAGCTAAATGTTTGCAAAGGCAAAATCTATAGAAATACAGTGATATAAGATGCAACATGAAATGTTACTAAAAGGTGAGTTCAGTGAAAAAACAGGGTGTAAGAGTGGTTACCAGCACCTGTGTGTGTGTGTGTGGGGGGGGGTGGTTGGTAGAGACGTTGTGCAAGAGTGTATATTTGTATGAGTAGGTAAATAAACCCTGGAACCCTAACACACTACAGTGATTATACACCATAAAACTGTATTCTAAAGGTTAAACCTGCTAAGACACTAGATCTTAGTTATGCCCATCACAAGAAGAAATGGTAAATATGTAATATGATAGAGGTGTTGGCTAACACCACAATGGCAACCCTATGGCAATATAAATGTATCAAATCAACATGTTGTACACCTTCAATTCACAGGATGTTATAAGGAAATTGTATCTCAATTAAAAACAAAAAGATGAAGGGACACCTGGGTGGCTCAGTGTGCCTTTGGCTCAGGTTGTGATCTTGTGGTCCTGGGATCAAATCCCGTGCAGAGATCCCTGCAGGGAGCTTGCTTCTCCCTCTGCCTGTGTCTCTGCCTCTCTCTGTGTCTCTCATGAATAAATAAATAAAATATTTTAAAAAAAGATGTGTTCACATCAGAATAACCCAACTATTCAAAAAATACCACAGCGTGGGTCACTCCTTGAGATCAGTCCTCCCGGGACTTTGATGGGGTAATGACCTCATAGACGCCTTGTGGTTCCCGAGCTGGATCCTAGTCCTCAGAAGGTTCTGCACAGTATGGCTCTGGGTCTCTCCCTTGTTACCCAAGGGAGTACCTGATTAGATCTCAAAGACCCATATTTCTGAGCATCAGGGGTCTGCAGAACAGAATCTGAGCCTAGCAGGCCCAAACGTCTCTGATTCCTGCTGTTTCCAGGAGACTGAACTGCAAAGTCCTCCCCAAGGCATCTGCATTAGCCCACACCTGTGTGCTCCATGACTTCTGCCTCTTCAGAAAAAAAAAATCAACCTAGGGGTAGGGACTGACTAACCCACTTGGGTCCAGATCCTCTGGCCTTGTTGGAAGGAAGGCTCGTGAACAATGCAAGGAAGGCTCATGAATGATGATCCACTTCCACACAAATCCGAGCTCCCAGTAACTTGGTGTTATCCTGGCTCTGAGTCTGAGCAGGCTGGCCAGGATATTGTCAGTGGACCCCACTTCCCACAGGCTCCCACCCTTTGGGACAGGATATTCCAGTATGACCCTTTCCTCCTGTCCCTTCCAGGACTTACGGAAATCAACGTGAGGATGTGAAAATGCTTCTGTAGGATCTGGGGCACAGCTGAAAAATGTGCAGGATGTGGTGTGGGAGGCACCAACACCGCCATTTAGATAGTCTGCGAGCTAGCAATCATCCATAAAAATGAATGGTTTTTGTTCTGCTCTGGGGGGCTCTCTGATATTCCCCAGGTTGGGCTAAGAAGAGAACTTAGTTTTCTGGATAGTTTCTTCACAGGAGACCCAGGGCTGTATCAGGTAACCTGCACCCCTGGTTAGTACAGACATGAGCTCCATCTCTATCCAAGCTTCATGTCAAAGAGATTGCAATTTGTTGTCACCAAACACTTATGTTAAAACCTTTAAAGTTTTTCTTTCCTCTTTTTCCTTAACTACAAAGTTGTATTATTACCCAACTAAATATTCCTTTACCAACTAAATATATAAGTGTTCTTGTGAAATTATTTTATTTTTAAAAATGTTTTTTAAAGATTTTATTTTAGAGAGAGAGGGAGCACATGCACACAAGCAGGGGAAGGGGCAGAGGGAGAGGGAGAAGCAGACTCACCACTGAGCAGGATACCTGACGCGGGATTCGATCCTAGGACCTGGGATCATGACCTGAGCCAAAGACAGACACTTAACCGACTGAGGTACCCAGAGGCCCCATAAAAATTTTTTTCCCATAAAATTTTTTTAAACACACAAATTAAAATGATTATTCCAAGTAGAATTTTGCCTCAGTACCACATATCAAGCCATCAATTTTCCTTCATAAAAGTCAATGAGTTGGGATCCCTGGGTGGCTCAGTGGTTTCGAGCCTGCCTTTGGCCCAGGGCGTGATCCCGGAGTCCCGGGATCGAGTCCCGCGTCCGGCTCCCGGCATGGAGCCTGCTTCTCCCTCTGCCTGTGTCTCTGCCTCTCTCTCTCTCTAAGTCTATCATAAATAAATAAAAATAAATATTTAAAGAAAGTCATTGAGTTACTGAATACACATTGGAATTCTGTATAATTAGTAGGTATGATACTTATAAAAACTATTCCTGGAGAATTTTATCTAAAATCCTCTTATTCACTGGCCAGATAAGATTTCTTCCTCCCTTTCTCTTCCTGGCACAGCCTTCGTCTCCCCCTTCCCGACCTTTATTTTTCTGTCATGATGATATCTATTCAGTCCCTGTTTTTGTGGATTGTTCCATTGGACTTCTTAAAGGGGAATTTTGAGAGTCCCCCTTAAAATTTCTTGCAGAGCTGGTTTGGAGGTCACATATTCTTTCAGTTCCTGCCTGTCTTGGAAGCTCTTTATCTCTCCTTCCATTCTGAATGAGAGCCTTGCTGGATAAAGTATTCTTGGTTGCATGTTTTTCTCAGTTAGGACCCTGAATATATCCTGCCAGCCCTTTCTGGCCTGCCAGGTCTCTGTGGAGAGGTCTGTTGTTACCCTAATACTCCTCCCCATAAAAGTCAGGGATTTCTTGTCTCTTGCTGCTTTAAGGATCTTCTCTTTATCTTTGGAATTTGCAAGTTAACTATTAAATGTCGAGGTGTTGAACGGTTTTTATTGATTTTAGGGGGGGATCTCTCTATTTCCTGGATTTGAATGCCTGTTTCCCTTCCTAGATTAGGAAAGTTTTCAGCTATGATTTGTTCAAATACATATTCTGGACCTCTGTCCCTTTCGGTGCCCTCGGGAACCCCAATTAAACATAGGTTTTTCTTCCTCAGGCTGTCACTTATTTCCCTTAATCTATCCTCATGATCTTTTAATTGTTTGTCTCTTTTTTCCTCAGTTTCCCTCTTTGCCATCAACTTGTCTTCTATGTCAGTCACTTGTTCTTCCACCTCATTAACCCTCATGGTTAGGACTTCTAGTTTGGATTGCATCTCATTCAATTGATTTTTAATTTCTGACTGATTAGATCTAAATTCTGCAGTCATGAAGTCTCTTGAGTCCTTTATGCTTTTTTCTAGAGCCACCAGTAGCTGTATAATAGTGCTTCTGAATTGGCTTTCTGACGTTGAATTGTAATCCAGATTTTGTAACTGTGGGAGAGAGGACTGTTTCTGATTCTTTCTCTTGAGGTGAGGTTTTCCTTCTAGTCATTTTGCTCAGTGCAGAGTGGCCAAAAACAAGTTGTATTGGGAAAAGGAGAAAAAGAATGAAGAGGAAGAAGGAAAGAAAAAGAAAAAAGGAAGAAAAAAGAGAAAAAAAGAAAAAAGAAAAGAAAAAGAAAAAAAGGGGAAGCAAACGGAAATCAAACAGCAAAACAAAACAAAACAAAACAAAAAACAAAGAAAAAAAAACAAGGGGGAGTATCCTCTGATTCTGTATACTGTAAGTCTCTTGACTTCCCCTGGAACTTTCCAGTGCTGCTTGGTCAATAATTTGTTTTTCCCCTGTCCGTCTAGCCAGTCTTCTGGGGGAGGGGCCTGCTGTGCTGATTTTCAGGTGTGAGCACTTGGGGGAGCTGCTCAGCGAAAGATAAGCTGTTTATCCGGTGAGGCCACTGTGAGGCTCAGTGGGGGTTGTTTACCCCGTGAGGTCCCAGGAGGAACAACCGCAGTGGCGGCGGCCAGCTTGGAGCCCTAGAGTCAGCTCCCGCAGTAACTCCAGAGCTCTCCGTCTGCAGGGCCTGGAGGCTCCGGGGCGGGGCCACTGATCGGCTCAGCTCGGGGCAGGAGCATCCTTGCTGTCCTGGGCCCTCCTGGCCTCTGCCTGTTCCGGGGGGAGGTCGGATCCTGGGCTGTGTCCCTGGTGCCCTGTACTCCCGGGCCTGCGCTGTTGGATTCGCGCTCCCGGCCGCGCGGCCCCCTACTCCCGGAGCCTCCGCCTGAGCCCCTCCGAGCTGCTCCAGGCTGTGCAGCCCCCTCCACGCGGAGCCTCCGCCCGAGCCCCTCCGAGCTGCTCCCGGGCCCAGCCGTGCCCGCGCTGCAGCCCTTTAGGGAGCTCGGCCTCGGGGTGTGGTGCGCTCTCCCCAGGGGCAGGTGTCTGTTAGTGTCCCAGGGAGCCTGAGGGCATCCCCGCCCTTCTGGGGTCCTGCTCTAACTCCCTGCGAGCGCCTTTCCTCCCGGGAAGATTGGTGAAGCTCCTGATCCTCCGGGATGGGGCTTTCCTGTCCTGGGGGCACTCGCCCCGGCCTTAGCCCGGCTCCTCGCGGGGGCCCCCTCCCCCTTGGATGCCTTTTGTTTCTTTATTTCTTCCCCCCCCCCCCCCCCCCCGTCTTCCTACCTTGATAGAAGCGTGAACTCTTCTCACTGTAGCATTCCAGCTGTTCTCTCTTTAAATCTCAGGCCGAGGGGATCCCTGGGTGGCGCGGCGGTTTGGCGCCTGCCTTTGGCCCAGGGCGCGATCCTGGAGACCCGGGATCGAATCCCACATCGGGCTCCCAGTGCATGGAGTCTGCTTCTCCCTCTGCCTATGTCTCTGCCTCTCTCTTTCTCTCTCTGTGACTATCATAAATAAATAAAAAATCTAAAAAAAAAAAAAAAGAAATATTTATCTTTTCTAAGGTTCTTCCTCCATCGTGTGTCTCTGTTCCCATTGGCAAGAATTAATTTCCTTTTCCCTGAACCTTTTATACTTTTGGTCCCCATCTGTTGGTGATAAACAGTTTTCCCCTGCCTGAAATAATCTTGTTCTCATCTCTGGAGCTGAAGGGCGTGCTCCTACTCTGGAGATGTGGGTTGGCAGCTCCTCCAGCACTTGCAGAGACTGCATCCTAGTGTTGCTGACACTGGTCTTTCTTTCTTTCTTTCTTTCTTTCTTTCTTTCTTTCTTTCTTTCTTTCTTTCTTTCTTTTCTTTCCCCTGTGGTTTTATTTTTATACTTTAAAATTTTTTTAATTTAAAATAAATTTAATTAACATATAGTGTATTTTTAGTTTCAGAGGTGAAGGTCATGATTCATCAGTTGCATATAACACCCAGTGCTCATTATATCACACATCCTTCTATTTTTTCTTTTTTTAATTGGAGATCAATTTGCCAACATATAGCATAACACCCAGTGCTCATTGCATCAAGTACCCCCCTCAGTACACGTCACACAGTTACCCCCACCCCCCGCCCACCTCCACTTCCACTACCCCTTGTTCCTTTCCCAGAGTTAGGAGTCTCTCATGTTCTGTCCCACTCATTTGATATTTTCCACTCATTTTCTCTCCTTTCCCCTTTAATCCCTTTCACTATTTTGTATATTCCCCAAATGAATGAGACCATATAATGTTTGTCCTTCTCTGATTGACTTATTTCACTTGGCATAATACCCTCCAGTTCCATCCACGACGAAGCAAATGGCGGGTATTTGTCGTTTCTAATGGCTGAGTAATATTCCATTGTATACATAGACCACATTTTCTTTATCCATTCATCTTTCCATGGACACTGAGGCTCCATCCAGAGTTTGGCTATTGTGGATATTGCTGCTATAAACATCGGGGTGCAGGTGTCCTGGCATTTCATTGCATCTGTATCTTTGGAGTAAATCCCCAGCAGTGCAATTGCTGGGTCATAGGCAGATCTATTTTTAACTCTTTGAGGAACCTGCACGCAGTTTTCCAGAGTGGCTGCACCAGTTCACATTCCCACCAACAGTGCAGGAGGGTTTCCCTTTCTCAGCATCCTCTCCAACATTTGTTGTTTCCTGTCTGGTTAATTTTCCCCATCCTCACTGGTGTGAGGTGTTATCTCATTGTGGTTTTGATTTGTATTTCCCTGATGGCCGGGATGCGGAGCATTTTCTCATGTGCTTCTTGGCCACGTCTATGTCTTCCTCTGTGAGATTTCTGTTCATGTCTTTTGCCCATTTCATGATTCCATTGTTTGTTTCTTTGCTGTTGAGTTTCATACGTTCTTTATAGATCTTGGATACTAGCCCTTTATCTGATACGTTATTTGCAAATATCTTCTCCCATTCTGTAGGTTGTCTTTTAGTTTTGTTGACTGTTTCTTTTGCTGTGCAGAAGCTTTTTATCTTGATGAAGTCCCAATAATTCATTTTTGCTTTTGTTTCCCTTGCCTTCATAGATGTATGTTGCAAGAAGTTGCTGTGGCCAAGTTCAAAAAGGGTGTTGCCTGTGCTCTCCTCTAGGATTTTGAAGGATTCTTGTCTCACATTTAGATCTTTCTTTCATTTTGAGTTTATCTTTGTGTATGGTTTAAGAGAATGGTCTAGTTTCATTTTTCTGCATGTGGATGTCCAATTTTCCCAGCACCATTTATTGAAGAGAGACTGTCTTTTTTCCAGTGGATAGTCTTTCCTCCTTTCTTGAATATTAGTTGACCATAAAGTTGAGGGTCCATTTCTTGATTCTCTAATCTGTTCCATTGATCTATTTGTCTGTTTTTGTGCCAGTACCACACTGTCTTGATGACCACAGCTTTGTAGTACAACCTGAAATCTGGCATTGTGATGCCCGGCTCTGGTTTACTTTTTCAATATTCCCTTGGCCATTCAGGGTCTTTTCTGATTCTACACAAACCTTAAGATGATTTGTTCCAACTCTCTGAAGAAAGTCCATGGTATTTTGATAGGGATTGCATTAAACGTGTAAATTGCCCTGGGTAACATTGACATTTTCACAATATTAATTCTTCCAGTCCATGAGTATGGAATATTTCTCTATCTTTTTGTGTCTTCCTCAATTTCTTTCAGAAGTGTTCTGTAGTTTTTATGGTATAGATCCTTTACCTCTTTGGTTAGGTTTATTCCTAGGTATCTTATGCTTTTGGGTGCAATTGTAAATGAGATGACTCCTTAATTTCTCTTTCTTCAGTCTCATTGTTAGTGTAGAGAAATGCCACTGATTTCGGGGCATTGATTTTGTATCCTGCCACATTGCCGAATTGCTGTGTGAGTTCTAGAAATCTTGGGGTGGAGTCTTTTGGGTTTTCTAGGTACAGTATCATGTCATCTGCGAAGAGGGAGAGTTTGACTTCTTCTTTGCCAATTTGAATGCCTTTTATTTCTTTTTGTTGTCTGATTGCTGAGGCTAGGACTTCTAGTACTATGTTGAATAGCAGTGGTGAGAGTGGGCATCCCTGTCATGTTCCTGAACTTAGGGGAAAGGCTCCTAGTGTTTCCCCACTGTGGATTATATTTGCTGTGGGCTTTTCATGGATGGCTTTTAAGATGCTGAGGAATGTTCCCTCTATCCCTACACTCTGAAGAGTTTTTATCAGGAATGGATGCTGTATTTTGTCAACTGCTTTCTCTGCATCTTTTGAGAGGATCATATGGTTCTTGTTTTTTCTCCTGTTGATATGATCTATCACGTTGATTGCTTTCCGAGTGTTGAACCAGCCTTGCATCCTGGGGTAAATACCACTTGGTCATAGTGAATAATCTTCTTAATGTGCTGTTGGATCCTACTGGCTAGTATCTTGTTAAGAATTTTTGTATCTGTCTTTACAGGGATATTGGTCTATAATTCTTCTTTTTGGTGGGGTCTTTGCCTGGTTTTGGAATTAAGGTGATGCTGGCCTCATAGAACGAGTTTGGAAGTATTCCATCTCTTTCTATCTTTCAGAACAGCTTTAGTAGAATAGGTATGGTTTCTTCTTTAAACGTTTGACAGAATTCCCCTGGGAAGCCATCTGGCCCTGGACTTTTGTGTCTTGGGAGGTTTTTATTTATTTTATTTATTTATTTTTATTTTTTTATTTTTACTTTATTTTTTTTAATTTTTTTATTTATTTTTTATTGGTGTTCAATTTACTAACATACAGAATAACCCCCAGTGCCCGTCACCCATTCACTCCCACCCCCCGCCCTCCTCCCCTTCCAACACCCCTAGTTCGTTTCCCAGAGTTAGCAGTCTTTACGTTCTGTCTCCCTTTCTGATATTTCCCACACATTTCTTCCCCCTTCCCTTATATTCCCTTTCACTATTATTTATATTCCCCAAATGAATGAGAACATATAATGTTTGTCCTTCTCCGACTGGCTTACTTCACTCAGCATAATACCCTCCAGTTCCATCCACGTTGAAGCAAATGGTGGGTATTTGTCATTTCTAATAGCTGAGTAATATTCCATTGTATACATAAACCACATCTTCTTTATCCATTCATCTTTCGTTGGACACCGAGGCTCCTTCCACAGTTTGGCTATCGTGGCCATTGCTGCTATAAACATCGGGGTGCAGGTGTCCCGGCGTTTCACTGCATCTGTATCTTTGGGGTAAATCCCCAGCAGTGCAATTGCTGGGTCGTAGGGCAGGTATATTTTTAACTGTTTGAGGAACCTCCACACAGTTTTCCAGAGTGGCTGCACCAGTTCACATTCCCACCAACAGTGTATGAGGGTTCCCTTTTCTCCACATCCTCTCCAACATTTTCCCAAAGATTTTGAATGGTTGTATCTTCATTCTCATTAGTTTCCCTGAATCTTTTTAATTCTTCTCTAATCTCCTGGTTGACCCTTTCATCTTTTAGCAGAATGGTCTTTAACTTCCACGTGTTTGAATTTCTTCCAAATCTCTTCTTGTGATTTAGTTCTAGTGTCAAAGCATTATGGTCTGAAAATATGCAGGGGACAATCCCAATCTTTTTGGCATCAGTTAAGACCTGATTTGTGACCTAGTATGTGGTCTATTCTGGAGAAAGTTCCATGTGCACTTGAGAAGAATGTGTATTCAGTTGCATTTGGATGTAAAGTTCTGTAAATATCTGAGAAATCCATCTGAGCCAGTGTATCGTTTAAAGCTCTTGTTTCTTTTGGGATTTTGTGCTTATAATATCTGTCATTTACAGAAAATGCCATGTTGAAGTCTCCCAGCCTAAGTGTTATTATCTAAGTATGTCTTAACTTTGGTTATTAATTGAGTGATATACTCAGCAGCTACTACATTAGGGGCATAAATATTCATGGTTGTTAGGTCCTCTTGTTGGATAGATCCTTTAAGTATGATATAGTGTCCCTCTTCATCTCTCACTACAGTCTTTGGAATAAAATTTGAATTATCTGATATGAGGATTGCTACCTCTGCTTTCTTTTAAGGACCATTTGAATAGTAAGTGGTTCTCCAACCTTTCATTTTCAGGCTGGAGGTGTCCTTAGGTCTCAAATGAGTCTCTTGTAGACAGCAAATAGATGGGTCTTGCTTTTTTATCCAGTCTGAAACCCTGTGCCTTTTGATGGGATCATTAAGCCCATTCATATTCAGAGTTATTATTGAAAGGTATGAATTTAGTGTCATCATAATACCTCTTCAGTCCCTGTTTTGTGGATTGTTTCTTTGGACTTCCTCTTTCCTTAGGAAAGATATGTTTCCTAACCACCAATATTTTGGTGGTTACATATTCTTTCAGTTTTGGCCTATCTTGGAAGCTCTTTATCTCTCCTTCTATTGAATGAGAGATTGAGAGCCTTGCTGGATAAAATATTCTTGGCTGCATGTTCTTCTCATTTAGGACCCTGAATATAACCTGCCAGCCCTTTCTGGTCTGCCAGGTCTCTGTGGAGAGGTCTGCTGTTAATCTAATACTTCTTCCCATATAGTTAAGAATCTCTTGACTCTCGTTGCTTTAAGGATTTTCTCTTTATCTTTGGAATTTGCAAGTTTCACTATTAAATGCCAAGGTGTTAAGTGGTTTTTATTGATTTTAGGGGGGATCTCTCTATCTCCTGGATCTGAATGCCTGTTTCCCTCCCCACGTTAGGGAAGTTTTCAGCTCTATGATTTGTTCAAATACACTTTCTGGCCCTCTGGCCCTTTTGGTGCCCTCTGGAACCCCCATTAAACGTAGATTTTTCCTTCTGAGGCTGTCATTTATTTCCCTTAACCTTTCCTCATGGTCTTTTAATTGTTTTTCTCTTTTCTCCTCAGCTTCCTTCCTTGCCATCAACTTGTCTTCTATGTCACTCACTCTTTCTTCTACCTCATTAACCCTCGTTGTTAGAACCTCCAGTTTGGATTGCAACTCATTTAATTGATTTTTAATTTTGGCCTGATTAGATCTAAATTATGCAGTCATGAAGTCTCTTGAATCCTTTATGCTTTTTTCCAGAGCCACCAGTATCTTTATAATTGTGCTTCTGAATTGGCTTTCTGACATCGAATTGTAATCCAAATTCTGTAACTCTGTGGAAGAGAGTACTGTTTCTGATTCTTTCATTTGTGGTGAGTTCTTCTTTCTAGTCATTTTGCTCAGTGCAGAGTGGCTACAAACACATTGTACTTGTTAGAAGCGCAAACTCTTCTCTCTGTAGCATTCCAGCTGTTCTCTCTTTAAATCTCAGGCCGAATTAGTAGGTTTTCAGGATGATTTGAAAGTTATCCAGGTAAGTTGGTGGGGACAGGTGACTTGGGGACCCTACTCTTCTGCCATCTTGCCTATCCCTCACATGTCCTTCTTAATGCTCATCACCTAGTTACCCCATCCCTACCCTCCATCAGCCCTCAGTTTGTTTCCTATAGTTAAGTGACTCCCATGGTTTGTCTCCCTCTCTGATTTCATCTTATTTTATTTTTTCGTTTCTTCCCCTGTGATCCTCTGTTTCGTTTATTAAATTCCACAGGTGAGTGAGATGATATGATAATTATCTTTCTCTGATTGACTTATTTCACTTAGCATAAGACCCTCAGTTCCATCTACATCGTTGCAAATGTCAGGATTTCATTCTTCTCAATGGCTGAGTAATATTCCATTGTATATATACCCTATATCGTCTCTATCCATTCATCCGTTGATGGACATCTGGGCTCTTTCCATAGTTTGGCTATTGTAGACATTGCTGCTCTAAACATTAGGGTACAGGTACCCCTTCGGATCACTATATTTGTGTCCTTTGGATAAATACCTAGTGATGCTAGTCATCTATGTTGTGAATGAACTGTAATTGCTGTTGTTGCTCCTTTGAAAGTAATGTGCCCTTTCTTCCTTCACTGCTTTTAAGATTCTTTGTGTTTCAGCACTTTTACTGTGATGAGTCTTGGGTGTGTTTGTATTTACTTTCATCGAGGTACAATGGACAAAGAGCACGCATATCAAATGCACAGTTTGATAAAACTGCACGAATGGAGCACTCTCATGTCACCATCACCCTGGTTCATAAACAGAGCATTACTAGCACACACAAGGCCCCCTTATTCTGCTTTCCAGTTACTTCTTTCCAAAAGTAATGCATATCCTGATTTCTAACAGCATGGATTCAATTTGCTTGTTTGTGTTCTTTACCCAGAGGTGAATATACTCCACAGTCTCTTTGTATGTGTTTGGCTCCTTTTACTCCACCAAATTTGGTAAGATTGATCCATAATAATGTGTGGAAATGTAAACCATCAATTCTCGTTGCTCTGGAATATCTTGTTGTGTGATAACCACAATGTATTTATCCATTAGTGTTAATGGGCATTTATTTAGCTTCTTGTCTAGGACAGAGAGTATTGCTCTGAATAGCCTAAGACATGTCTATTAGACATGAGTCTAATATAGATGAGTGTATAGGTGCATGTCAGTTGGTACAAATGTAGGAGCGTAATCCTTGTGTTTTGTGTTGCGTTCTTATCCACTGTTAGCAGGTATGGCCAACATTTTTCATGGTGATTGTATCGATTTATACACGGTACGTTTGAGTGCTTTGGTTACTGTACGTCCTTACCAACTGCTGGAGTTTTACATATTCTGTTGCAGACACGCCACTACCGGTGGTGGTATCTCCCTATGGTTTCAGTTTGCACTTCTTTGGTGACTAATGCTGCTGGGAATATTTTCATATGGTTTTGGTCATTTGGATATCTTTTTTTGTATTTATGTGAAATGTCCCTATGAGTCCTTTTCTCATTTCCTCATCTTAAAAAATTGCATTGACTCTCTTTTGTGAGTAAATGGTAGGAAGCTTTCTATTTTTCTTGTTAGCACAAAGTTCTTTGTCAGGTATATGCATTGTGAATATCTATTCGAGCTCTAGATGAGGCTTGATTCTCCTATGGTGTATTTTGAAGAACACAATTTCTTGCAAACGTGGTTGCAAGGGAGACCATCTCCCAAGGACACTCCTCCTTTGCGAAGGGAAAAACTCACACATTCCCAGTGAGCAAACAGACACCTCCACCTCATGTGGGAAGTAAAGAAGAAATACATGAGTCTGTATAGCAACGGAGTGTACTATTATAACCCCTCCATCCTATGCACCATCTGGGCTGACTGACTCTTCAAGACATAAGAGGAACTGGACAAATGGGTGTTCCGAGTAACATCACAGAGACACGAAAAATAACATGCATCTTGGTTAACTTGAAGAGACTTGTCACAACCAAATAGAAGAGAGAGAGATTAGTCATGTGAGTGGGGGTCAGTTCCCATTCTCTGGGTTCTTGACTTTGGGCTTGAAGGACTCCATGGGGCCCATTCATTTTCCTTTTGGTCTGAACACAAGGAACAAGACCCAAGATTAGGCAACATCTGGGTATCTGTCCCACCAGAAATCACCAGCTGTGATCACATGACACTGTGCTAGGCTGCCACAGTGACTGTCTCTTGCAGAGACATGGCCGTGTTCCTATGCAGTCAGGCGTGAAGACAGATGGACAGAGTGTGGGAGTCAAAGACTCAGTCCCAATCATCTTGTGGTTTTCTTACCAAGGGTCTTACAGAAAGGTCATCCACAAGACCTAGTCCCTCCTTCCTTTGACTGGAAGGATGGGACAGAACTGCTCCATCCCACCCCCTGACTTTCTTTTCCACACTCACGCCCTCCTTGAACATTATTTCAGTCTGAAACGTGAAGTCCAGATTGGCAACCCTGGCTCTGGGGTGTGGAGAGGGATTCCGAGCACTGACTCAAGTGTTAGATGTAAGTGTCTCACAAAGAATGCAGTACCTCAAGCCAGTTATCTCCCCAAGGAATTTTAATAAATGTGATTTGGTGAGTTTTCTTTTTTCCCCCCAACTAATACATATTTATTGGGTACCTCGTAAGGGGCCTGTGCCTGTCCCAAATGCTTGAGATACACAAATTAATGGAGCTCATGGTCTAATGAGGAAGACACCTATCGAACTGACCTATTGAACTATTCAAATAATTATATAATTGCAGTGGTTATATGTAACCTACAGTAACCTTAGTTTTTTTAAAAAGTTTTTATTTATTTATTCATGAGAGACACATAGAGAGAGGCAGAGAAATAGGTAGAGGGAGAAGTAGCTCCCTGCAGGAAGCCTGATGTGGGACTCAATCTCAGGACCCCGGGATCGTGCCTTGAGCCAAAGGCAGACACTCAACCACAGAACCACCAAGGTGTCCCAGATTTTTTTTAAATAAATCAACCTCAAAAATATCAGTAGTTCATGGCAATGGAATGTTTATTGCTCAGTCAGGTATGGGTGTCCCAGATTGACACTTGGAGCTCCTCCATGGGGCGACTCATGCTCCCAGGATTCTTCTATATTTTGGCTCCAACACCTCCCAAGACCTTGGAGTACTCTGTCACCAGAAAGGAGAGAGAGTAAAAATGGTACATCCATTTCAAAACAAAACAAAACTCTGAAGTGACACATATCTCTTCTGCTCACATTCCAAAGGTGAGGCCAAGTCACAAGTCCACGGTGGGTGCCATGAGGCAGGTAACACTGTGCCCAGTAGGGCGGCTGTCTCTGGTGATCATGCCATGCTATCCAAGAGAAGCCATGACATTCTGGTGCTCAGTAAGCCACCCCTGCTCATGGAAGAAGGGCACTAAAGAAAGCAGTGGCCTTGAGCTTGGGTGAAAAGGGGACTTGACCTTGTGTGTGGATATAATAACACTGTTTCGGCAGGAGTGCATGGACCGATAAACTCCTGGCCTGGGAAAGCAGAGTGGAGGGCTAGGAAGAGTCTGGGCAGAGGGGAAAGCTTCTGTGGGAGAGTCAGGAAACAACTTTGCCAGCTCAGACAAGTTGTAGCAATTCCAGAAGAGCCAGAGATGGGAGAACTAAGCGGGAAATAGTGGGGACTGAATTACCGTGTAAAGATTTGGGATTTTATCTTTAAAGATTATGGGTGAAGTGTGAAATATAAGCCTGGCATAATCAGATTTTTGTCTGAAACATTCACTATGAATCATTTATGGAGACAGAACCCAAGGAGGCAGTAAAAATCATGGCAAACATTTTTCTGAGCACTTATGTGGCAGATGCTATTGTGAGTCTTACAAATGGGTAGTTCACTTAATCAGCATCATAGCTCAGGAAAGGAGTTTCCATTATTAGACCCATTTTATAAATGAGAATACTGATGCTTAGAGGATTAATTAATTTGATTAGTGTATCCAAAATCTATAAAGAACTTATCATATTCAACACCCCAAAAATAAATAATCCAGTGAAGAAATGGGCAAAATACATGAACAGACATTTCTCCAAAGAAGACCTACACATGGCCAATAAGCCCATGAAAAAATGCTCAGCATTGCTTGGCACCAGGGAAATAGAAATCAAATCACAATGAGGTACTGCTTCGTGCCAGTCAGAATGGCTAAAATTAACAGCACAGGAAACAACAGATGTTGGTGAGGATGCAGAAAAAGGGGAACCCTCTCACACTGCTGGTGGGAATGGAAACTGGGGCAGCCACTCTGGAGAACAGTGTGGAGGTTCCTCAAAGAGTTAAAAATAGAGCTACCCTATGGCCCAGCAATTATACTACTGGGTATTTACCCCAAAGATACAGATGTAGTGATCTGAAGGTACACCTGCACCCCAATGTTTATAGCAGCAATGTCCACAATAGCCAAACTGTGGAAGGATCCCAGATGTCCATCAACAGGTGCCTGGATAAAGAAGATGTTATATATAACATTAGCTATCAGAGAGGATGAAATCAGAAGGATGAAATCTTGCCATTTGCAACAATGTGGATGGAACTAGAGGATATTATCTTAAGTGAAGTAACTTAATCAGAGAAAGACAGTTATATGATTTCACTCATATGTGGAATTTAAGAACAAAATAGATAAACATGGAGGGGGAAGAGAGAGAGGGAAGGAAATCATGAGACTCCTAATGATAGAGAACAAACTGAGAACTGATGGAGGGGAGGTGGGGAGGAATGGGTTGGATGGGGGATGGGCCTTAAGGGAGAGCACTTGCTGTGATGAACACTGGGTGTTATGTGTAAGTGATGAATCCCTGAATTCTATTCCTGAAACCAGTATTTCACTGTATGTCAACTAACTAAAATTTAAATAAAAACTTGAAATTAAAATAATAATAATAATAATAATAATAATAATTTGAATAGCATGTTCATCAAGTAAGAGGTGGACCTGGATTCCAATCCTGATGATCCTATGCTCTCACCTAGTATTGCTACACTATGTTTAACAGTAATTTAATAAATTATACTTTACATTTATTAAAGGAAACAAAAGCTGTGTAATTAGATCAGTTAGGAAGCTCTCCACCTCCAGGAGAGAGATGAGTTGTTTGGATTTATACAAATGTATGGACTTAAGACAGGAAGGTAGTCCCCCAAAAAGAAGCTGATGGAAAGTTTGGTTTCCAGAAACGTCTGACTAGGTTGTTTTAAACTACATTTTCCACTGTAAAACACACACACACACACACAAACAAATAAAATAAAATAAAATAAAATAAAACAAAATAAAATAAAAACATGTGTTTGCAGGCCTTGGAGAGCTTCCAAGCAGGCAGAATCAATGATTCTAAAATATCAGAAAGGGAGACAGAACGTAAAGACTGCTAACTCTGGGAAACGAACTAGGGGTGGTAGAAGGGGAGGAGGGCGGGGGGTGGGAGTGAATGGGTGACGGGCACTGGGTGTTATTCTGTATGTTAGTAAATTGAACACCAATAAAAAATAAATTAAAAAAAAATAAGATGTAAAACAGAAGAAAGCCAAGATAGGGGAATTTATTTTTGAGGGTAGTTTTACATGGACAGTTTACTGATTCTGAAAGTAAAAGCAGTACATGTGCGGCTGAAAAGGTGAAGGAACATTTGAGTTTTTTTTTAATTTTTATTTATTTATGATAGTCACGGGGGGGGGGGGGCGGCAGAGACACAGGCAGAGGGAGAAGCAGGCTCCATGCACCGGGAGCCCAACGTGGGATTCGATCCTGGGTCTCCAGGATCACGCCCTGGGCCAAAGGCAGGCGCCAAACTGCTGCACCACCCAGGGATCCCAAAAGCTGAAGGAACATTTGGCAGTCTAATTAAACGACATTTCAAATCAAGGGTGTCAAGCTGAAGGACCCTTCATGGTTGAGGGACACCATAAACACCCCAGGCTCTGGGATGGGATCTGAGGGGATGAAGGTCAATTGGACATTAGTAAGATCTCAGTAGGGCAGAAATCCAGTTTTAAACAGAGGCACCTAGTCCCAAGCCATCTCCCTGCCAGAAGCAAAACCAAACCGGAGAAAGATTGCCACAAAGAGGCAAAGCAGCCTTGAACTTGTTGCACGGCATTTTTGGCAAGTCATCAAAAACAACCATGTATCATGAGTTCAAGAGGAGGCCAGAAAGCTCAGAGGAAAGAAATGTAATAAGAATAGACCACACTGGGCGTTGAATAACCATAATTTATGGTGTCAAACAAAGAAATGGAGAGTGTTGGAGGATATAAATGCAAATAAATGAAAATTCTGGGGGCACCTGAGTGGCTCAGTGGTTGAGCATCTGCCTTTGGCTCAGGTCGTGATCCCAGGGTCCTGGGATCGAGTCCTGCATCAGGCTCCCTGCGGGGAGCTTGCTTCTCCCTCTGCCTATGTCTCTGCCTCTCTCTATGTGTTTCTCATGAATAAATAAATACATAAAATATTTTTAAAATAAAAAAATAAATGAAAGTTATAGAATTTTGAAAAATGTAGCGACTGAAATTATGAACTCAACTGATAGTAAACTGGACTGACAAGGGACATCGTGAGCTGAAATGTGGCCAGATGACTGGACCCAGGTGGAGGCATAGAGAGATTGAAGAATATTCAAGGAAGGATGTGAGACAAGCATAGAATGTGGTGAGAAAGTCTAACATTCGACCAGAGTCGGGCATGCACCCCCAGGCCCCAGAACTGGGAGGAGGCTGTCAGGTGAGACCCCCTGGCTCATTTGACAAGGAATGTCCAAGCTGTGTGCCACCGACTCCTAGTACCAGCCCCAGAAGGGAAGTGTGAGGATAACACCTAGGTATTTACACAGAGGTGCCCAAGGGATGGGGCAGCAGCAGCTCACCTCAGAACATGGGCTGTGCTTTTATGAAAATCGGCATCCTCGGGGCGCCTGGGTGTTTTAGTGGTTGTGTGTCTGCCTTTGGCTCTGGTCGTGATCCTGGGGTCCTGGGATCAAGTTCCGCATCAGGCTCCCCACAGGGAGCCTGCTTCTCCCTCTGCCTGTCTCTCTCTCTCTCTCTCTCTCTGTGTCTCTCATGAATAAATAAATAAAATCTTTAAAAAAAACAAAATCAAAATGTTGGATAAGAGTCCTCCCCTGTGAGCTCATCCTGGCGTCCTTTGATGGTTTCCTGGTAGTGCGATGATTTGGAGGTGGGTTTCTCCTCGAGTGTGACTGGGTCTCCACCAACACAGAGAGATAGGCACATGGGGGCTTTGTGTCTCCCATGTTTCAAAGAGGTGCTGAAATCCAAGAACAGGAGCAGGTTCATCATCAAAGACCACCCACCTGGGGCCGTAAGGAATTAGCATGTATCTTGTTCTCCCTCTTGTGGGCAAAGTGGAGAAATGCTTTTAGAAGTCAAAGGGAAAACAATTTTTTTTCATCTGAGAAATTATTTTTTCTTTCATTCAGTAAGTATTTGCTGATCCTCTACTGTATGCCAGATACTATTCAATACTCTTGAGATTCATCAGATGAACAGACAAGGATCCCTGCCCTTGAGAAGCTTATATTTCTGCAGAGGGAAACAGGCCATACACCATGGACAGCAGTAAATTCGAGGTCTACCAGAAGAAGAGTGATTTGGAAAATAGGAAAGTGGAAGACACCTGGGTGGCTCAGTGGTTGAACGTCTGCCTTTGGCTCAGGTCATGTTCCCAGGGTCCTGCCATCAAGTCCCACATTAGGCTCCCCACAGGGAGCCTGCTTCTCCCTGTGCCTATAACTCTGCCTCTCTGTGTGTGTCTCTCATGAATAAATAAATAAAATTTTTAAAAAATGATTTAGAAAGTGGAGGGGAGGTCCAAGAATCTAGAGCACCTGGGGGCAGGGGAGGGCTTTGATGTTCATGAGGAAGCCAGGGAAAGCGTGAGGACATGGCATGTGGCAACAGTTGGAGCAAGAGGTGAAGTTGGTCAGTGGTCAGCTGGCGGTACACAGCTCCCAGTAAGTAGAGGCAGCAGCTGGAGCAAAGCCTGCAGTGGATGCCTGTGGTGCTTGTTCAAAGATGACCAGGGGGAGCAGTGTGGTTGGTGTCTGAGTGAGGGATGGGGAATTTGTATAATCACGCAAAGTTACTGAAGGATGCATAGTCACTGGAATGAGCTAGGAAATCATGGCGTAGTCTCAGGAACCAGCTGGATAATTGCATGAGGAGCTCCAGAGCAGGCCTGGATGCCTGTCTGGGAAGTCTCAGAAGTGGTCTTGCATTCAAAGTTTCCAAGGGACTGTATTGAAAATGGAGTTTGTGGGATGGTGACCTGGAGTTGTGCAGGGCACAAACTACCCAGCTGTCCAGGAAGCCCTGCTGTCTTCTCTCTACAGTCCTCTGTGGTCCCACCAGGTTCTGTGCTGGCTCTGTCATGTCTCTGGGTGATACAGTGCCTTAATTTCTCTCCTTCCAACAGCCTATAAGCTCTTTGAGGACAAGATAGAATCAGAATTCCATCTATGTTCCTGCTACCCAGAAAAGGGACTGAAATCCCAGAGACCTCAGCAGGACTCTACATAATACATAAAGTAAGAAAACTGGGCAATTATGATTGGATTTCTATAGAAGGCCAGATATTATGGCAGTGTTCTAGGAATTGGCCATAATTATGCAAAATCACTGAAGGATGTAAAGTCACTGGAATGAGCTAGGAAATCATGGTGTAGTCTCAGGAACCAGCTGGATAATTGCAAGAGGAGCTCCAGAGCCAGCTGGGTAATTACAGTGGAGTTCCCAGAATCTGCTGGGTGACTAGCATGGAGTCATAGAATCAACAGTAATAATAGAAGAGTCCCAAATACAGGCATCAGGGAATGTCTGGAGACAGTTTTGATTGCCACAACCTGAGAGAGAGGAATCTCCTGGCATCTAGCAGGTGGAAGCCAGGGGTGCTGCGAGGCATCCTGAGATGTGCAGGGCGGCCCCCACAGCAAAGAATCACCCAGTCCAGTCTTATTTTGGGCTGAATACCACAGGCAGGGTGGCTTAAACCACAAACATTTGTTTTTCACAGTTCGAGGGGCTGGGAAGCCTGAGATCAGGGTGCCAGCAGGGTTGGGTTTTAGTAAGACATCTTTTCCTGGTTTGTTCATATGGTGCAAGAGAGAACAGCCCCTCACCAGACACCAAAGAACTGGCGCCTTGATCTTGGGCTTCCAGCCTGAACTGAGGAATACGCATCTGCTGTTCATAAGCCACCCGGTCTATGGTATTTTGTTCCAGCAGCCCGACAGACTACGACCAGTGAATGAAAGCACTGTCTACACACTGAGCTCTTATGCCAGGTTAGTTGGTAAAAGTACCAGTGATTGTAAGTGACTGTACTCCTATTTGGACTGTACTCACTCAGAGTCCTGGTTCACAAGCAGCAGAAAACACTTGGCTAGTTATGGCAGAGAAGGAATATATTCCCAAGATGTTGTGTAGCTCATGGAATCTAAGGAAGAATGAGAGAATCAAGCCCTGAAAATGAGCAGGAAATAAAGGGGCAAAGCATCCTGGCCTTAACTCCCCCTAGAGGAAGGTTTCACCGTGTGAGATTACGTGTAGGGTGAGCCCAGGACCCATGCCCACCATCTACCTGTGATACTGTGATTTATAATAAGAAATATGTATTTGGCCTTCACCCAGTTCCTGGCACAGAGCTCCTAAAATCCTTGGAATTTCCTAAGTGAGAACGATAAATATGTTTTTTGTTACGTGAGTAAGTGACTTTGGGGAAACACCTAATGATGGCTGGAGGTAGAATCAATCACCAGCGGCCAGTGAGTTCATCAGGCATGGCTACGTGATGAAGCCTCCATTAAAAGAGCAAAAGGACAGGTGCTGGGTGGCTCAGTGGTTGAGCACTTGCCTTTGGCTCAGGACATGACCTCCAAGTTCTGGGGTCCTGGGATCGAGTCCCACATTGGGCTCCCCACTGAAAAACTTGCTTCTCCCTCTGCCTGTATCTCTGCCTCTCTCTCAGTGTCTCTCATGAAGAAATAAATAAAGTCTTTTTAAAAAGACACTTTCAAAAAAAATAAAATAAAAATAAAAAGACACTTTCAAACATACAGAAGAGTTGAAAGCATTTTACAGCAGACACCCACATGTGCAACACAGAGATTCAGCACTAACAGATTCCTCTACGTATTTTATCACCTAACACCCATCTTGGGTGTTTTGCGTGCATTTCAGAGTAAGTTGCAGACATTGGTATGCTTCACCCTGGATGCTTCAGCAAGAGCCTCACTACCTAGAGTTCAAGCTTTGCTTGGAGTTCCTTACTTTTTATTTTGTGTTAAAGTTTGCATACAATGAAATGGAATGCACAGGTCTTGAATATACCAGTAGCTGTGTTTTGACAATTAGATACCCAAACTCAATCAAGATATAGAATATAGGGACGCCTGGGTGGCTCAGCGGTTGGGCGTCTGCCTTGGGCTCAGAGCATGATCCCAGAGTTTTGGGATGGAGTCCCACATCGTGCTCCCTGCAGGAAGCCTGCTTCCCCCTCTGCCTTTGTCTCTGCCTCATTCTCTGTGTGTCTCTCATGAATGAATAAATGAATTTTTTAAAAAAATTCAATAATTAAAAAAAAAGATATAGAATATAGCCTGGGGGTTGCCAGGGGCTGGGCGAGAGAGGCTGGAGAAGTGGTGTTTAATGGAGACAGTTTTAGTTTTGTTTTAGAAGGTGAAAAAGTTCTGTGAATGGATGGAGGTGGTGACAGTACTATGATGTGAATGCATCTGATGCCACTGAACTGAACATTTAAAATGGTTAAAATGCTAAATTTTTATGTTGTGTGCATTTTACCACAATTTAAAAATTAAAAGTTAAAATTAAAAAGAGCCTTATGCAAACCAAAACCAGACTCTTAACTATACAGGACAAAATGATGGTGACCAGAAAGGGGTCGTGTGGGGGGATGGGGGAAACAGGTCATGGGATGTGGGAGGGTACTTGTGATGAGCACCGGGTGATGTATGGAAGTGATGAAATACCATATTGGATGCCTGAAACTAATATAACACTATGTTAACTAATTGGAATTTAAATAAAAACTTTTAAAAAACCAGCCTTCTAGAAGTAGGGATCGTTTTTTGTTTTTGTTTTTGTTTTTTTCAAATTTTTACTTAAATTCTTGTTAGTTAACATAGAGTACAATACTGGTTTCTGTAGTAGAATTCAGCGATTCATCACTTACATACAGGTGCTCATCATATCAAGTGCCCTCCTTAATGCCCATCTCCCATCCAGCCCATCCCCCACCCACCTCCCTCCTCCAGGTATCATTAAGAGACTCTTATGGTTCCTTTCCCTCTCTCTCTTCCCCCCTTCCCATACATTCATCTATTTTGTTTCCTAATCCTACATAGGAGTGACATCATACGGTATTTATCTCTCTCTGATTAACTTATTTCACTTTGCATAATGCACTCTAGCTCCATCCACATTGTTGTAAATGGCAACATTCCATTCTTTCTGATGGCTGAGTAATTTTCCATTGTGTAAATGTACCACATCTTCTTTATCCCAAAGTGGGGATCATTAGCCTCATTTTGCTGCTAAAAGAAAAAAAAAAAATCAAGGCCGGATCAGGAGTGTGTTCTCCATGGAGTCACAGACCTATTACACAGGGAGGGTTTCGGGATTCGAAATCATGTCAGTGCCCTCCAGACTCGTCCACTTTGCTTCTCCGTCCTCTTTGGCAAACATCCCCAAGAGTTGTAACAACAGTAGCAGGGATGATAGTGGTAATAGTGGTAGTCACCATGAAAATAAGAATAATAAAGAAAATGTGGTCTATCCACACAACAGATGGTTAGTCATAAACAGGAAGGAGGGTGAACCTCAAAACAGGATGCTTAAAATGGTTCCTTTATGTTTTGTGAATGTCAGCTCAGAAAATAAAATAACTATCACTTATTGAGCATTGACTGCATGCCACATGCCACGGATGCCTCTGGACAAGCATTGATTTATTAATTCGTGGCACCTGATGAAGTGAGAATGGTCATCTCCATTTTGGGCACTGGGTATTCCTAGTCATAGGGTCCAAGGCCTGCAAGCAGCAGATGTGAGATCTGAACCCGGCTGTGTCTGGCACCCCCTTTAAAACCTACCCTGTGGGGGCAGAGGAAGGCCATGGTGTGGGGGCGGGGCTTCCCTTCCTCCACCAAACCAGCTCTGTTTCATTTCTCTGCCCAATCTCCTGAGCAAAGTTTCCGGTCTGGCAGCACCATGTCGGAGCCGTCACCCCACCAAAGACAGCAAGTGCAAAGCAGAGAAAGCAAAAGAAATTAAAAAGAAGAGAGAGAGAGGGAAAGTCCTTGAATGTTCCTTTTTCTGCCAGCACAGGTGAGGCATACCTGTCTGGCCTCGTTCAGAAGGGATTATAGGATCTGCAGGTTATGCTGCCTTTTCTTGAGCTGGTGGCCAGTCCCTGTCCCTATGTGCCTGTCAGGCTATAGTGAAAATGGTTTTATTCTGGCACACCTACTAGAGCTGAATGCATCCACGGTGTCTGGGCCTGCGCACCTTGTCCTGTCAAATTGCATTCACAGACTCACTGCCATGCCCAGCATTACTCCAAATCCCCCAAAGGCTTCTGTTGCATGAAGAGAAGCTCTAAGCTCCTCTAGACTGCAGGCCCTGCAGGAGGCGGCCCTGGCTGCATCTCCACCAGTGCCAGCCTCTAGCACCCCGCCCCTCTTGCTCACTCCGTCCACATCACCCCCCACACATAGTTTTTCCCTATTCCTCCAGCTGGAAACTTATCTCTGCCTCAGGGCCTTTGCATCTGCCATGACTTCTGCCTGAAACTCTCCACAGCTTCTTATCATCTTCAGGTACAATCTTGAATCACTTCCTCTAAAATATTTCCTCATCAGACCAAATAAAATGAGGCTCTGGTTTTATTCCTCATGGCTCTCCACCTTTTTTTTCCCCATAGCTCCTTCCACAATTTATACATAGGTAGTGCTGTGCACAGGGGTCCCCATCACCACCAGAAAATAACACAGCATCAGGGAAAAACAGCCTGTGTAACGAGAAGGGCACATCACTTTGGGGGGTTTCTTCCCCCCCAAATCCACAGTCTCAGTCCAATCATGGAAACACACACACACACACACACACACACACACACACCCCAAAACATCAGACAAAACTGAATTAAGGGAGTTTGGACAGAATCCCTGTTCCTCAAAGCTGTTGAGGTTGTGAGAAACAAGGAACAAGGACTGTCACGGCGCAGGGGACATTAAATGTCACATGGGATCCTGGATTGGAGACAAGACATCCGGTGGGAGCTGGGGTACCAGGATACAATTTGTAGTTCATCTGATGCTCCTGTGCCTGTGTGGGTCCCTTAGTTTTGACCGTGACCGTGAACCCTCCTCACATCAGACATTAAACCTCAGGGAACACAGCACGAGGGGTGCCCGGGAACTCCGGACTGTCTTTGCAACTCTCCTCTAAATCTAAAAGTTACTTCAAAATAAAAAGTGGAACATACAAACACAAAGCAAACACGCACTGGTGATTTCCATCCTGGACGCACCCTCAGTTGGAGAAGGGAAAGCAGAATCTCCAGCAGAAGCTGGGTACCCTGCTCGCAGCAGCACTGTTCACACACAGCAGCTGGAGGTGGAAGCACCCCAAGGCCGCCAGCAGGTGAGTGGGTAAGCCAAATGCCATGCATGCACACAACCGAATACTATTCAGCCTTTGCAAAGGAAATGGTGACAGAGTCTGCAACACAGAGTCACTTGAGGACATGACGTGGAGTGAAACAAGCCAGTCACAAAAGACAGTTAGTGTACAATTCCACTTACGTGAGGGACCCGGGAGTCAAATTTATGGAGACAGGAAGTAGAACACCAGGGGCTGGAGGAGGGGAGTGGGGAAAATTCGTGGGAATAGTTTCAGTGTTGTGAGATGAAAAAGTTCTGGAAATTGGTTGTGTGACATTGTGCATGTATATAATGCCACTGAGATGCACACTTAAAAATGGTTAGGATTGGGGGAGCCTGGCTGACTTAGTGGGTTAAGAGTCTGCCTTTGGCTCAGGTCATGATCTCGGGGTCCTGGGATATCGCTCCCTGCTCCCTGCTCAGCGAGGAGTCTGCTTTTCCCTTTCCCCTTTTCCCTCTGCTCATGTTCTCATTCTCTCTGTCACTCTCTCTCTCTCTCTCTCAACTGAATAAATTTTAACATCTTAAAAAAATGGTTAAAATGCTAAATTGTATGTCATGTGGATTTGACTCCATTTAAAACATTTTTTATTTAAAAAATGTAAAACAGCATAAAGCAAAAATAAAAAAGAACAAAAACAAAACTCTGATCTATAGGTAAAGTTCTGGAGAGCTCGGTGGTTGTTTTTCTGGAAGGATGCAAAAGCCTTCCCACAGGAGAGTATTTAAAAGTGTGTTAAAGAGACAGCAGCAAACTGGGAAGCGTTGGCAGCACAGGTTACCTGGATTGTGGTGAAGACGTCATGGTGTTTGCACGCATCCAGAGTCAGCAAACCAAATATGAGACATGTGTACCATTTTTTCTATGTCAGCTATACCTCAATTAAGCTGGTTTTAAGAGAGAGGAAATTTCCCCACCGTCTCTGCTCTATGGTTGAGGTTCTCAACAATGTTTCCCATTGAGGGAGAGGCTTCAGACGTCCCCACAGAGCCTGTCCCTAGCAGCCAGCAGTGCCACATTGACCCAGTTCCACATTTTGAGGTGAGACTCATAAGAGGATGGTATTCTCTGAAGTATACTTCGCAGAGTAGGGCCTGCATTCCCTTCTCGTAGGGTGCAATGGACTGAACGTTTGTTCCCCTGCCCCAAATTCATATGTGGAAGCCCTAACCCTGAATGTGACACCTTTAGGAAGGGAGGCCTTGCAGAAGTGATTATTAGCCAAGGCTATGAGATGGGGTATACGAAGAGAAGAGATTAGAGCATGCCAGCCGAATCAATCTCTCTCTCTCTCTCTCTCTTTCTCTCTCTCTCTCTTTCCCTCTCTCTCTCTTTCCCTCTCTCTCTCTGTTCTGGAAGGATGCGATGAGATGTCCATCACCTGCCACCTAGGAGGAGGGTGTCTGTCCTGTTGGAGTCTGTGACTATAACCAACCATCTTCCTAGTACCAGCTGCCTGCCTCCTGGTCTGTTGGCCATGCTGTACCTGAATAATAACAAAACTCATAGCGTAAAGCATCTTGATGCCTGCAGGGGATTGAGCCAGAGCATGGTGTCCCCGAAGCATGCGGGTTCAGGTGAGCAGCTGGCTGGACCGCTCTGGCTGGCTCCACAGCACATAGCAGAAGCCTCCTCTAACAAGGCAGGAGCTGCTGGAATGGAGCCCCCACCCCTAGACCCCATGTGTCCTGCCGAGTGTGGGCAGGAGAGTCAGGCAGAGTGTGGCAAAGAGCAGGTAAGCCCACTTCCCAGGTTTGGCACAACCTGTGTGAGGGTCAGATGCCCGAATTCTCAGGCCAGACTGGACCCTGCTGCAGGTGGCCAGGAAGAAGGCACACCACACAGGCAGGAGTTCTGGGTCCAGCCTGACGCTGATGCCCATCAGCTCTGTAGGTGTTCCAGGGCCGGAAGCAGTCTCTGGGCCTGGGTGGGACCAGAGGACATGAGAGTGGGGACCTGGCCAGCAGGCTGCTTCCCACTGAGACAGGGACAAAAGAGCTCTGGACTTGTAGCATGAATGTGCAGCTCTCAGCCCCGCCAGGATGGCCTGGAGATGCAAACAATCTCATCGAAACCCCCCACTTTCTGACAATACCCAAATCTGGAGCAAATCACTCTTCTTTGACCCTGTTCAAAGTGACCCAAGTACATTGGAATTCCATGAGAGCTCATTTCCAGCACCCCCTGTGCTAGTCTCCAGGCTGTAGCAACAGAGCACCACCAACCAGCGGCTTGAACAATAGAAATTTATTTTCTTATAGTGCTGGAGGCTGGAAATCCAAGATCAAGGTGTTAGTATGGCTGGTGTCTTCTGAAGCACCTCTCCTTGGCTTATAGATTGCTGCTGTCATATTGCAATTTATAATAAGAAATGTGTATTTGGTCTTCATCTAAAGCCCTTGTTATTTCCCCAAGTGATGAGAGACATGAAGGTGTGTCTCACTGTTGGTGGGAGTGCAAGCTGGTGGAAAACAGTGTGGAGGTTCCTCAAGAAGTTAAAAATAGAGCTACCCTATGACCCAGCAATTGCACTACTGGATATTTACCCCAAAGATATTGATGTAGTAGGACACCTGGGTAGCTCAGTGGTTGAACGTCTGCCTTCCGCCCAGGGCGTGATCCACAGTCCCGGGATCAAGTCCCACATCAGGCTCCCTGCATGGAGCCTGCTTCTCTCTCTGCCTCTGTCTCTGCCTCTTTCTCTCTGTGTTTCTCATGAATAAATAAATAAAATCTTTTTTTAAAAAAAAAAGATACTGATGTAGTGAAACGCAAGGACATCTGCACCCCAATGTTCATAGTAGCAATGTCCACAATAGCCAAACTGTGGAAGGAGCCTTGATGTCCTTCAACAGATGAATGGATAAAGAAGATGTGGTGTGTATATCTATATTTCTCTATCTATCTATCTAACTATCTATCTATCTATCTACCTATCTATCTATATACATATGGAATGGAAGATTACCCAGCCATCAGAAAGGATGAATACCTACCATTTGCTTTGATATAGATAGAACTGGAGGGTATTATGCTGAGTGAAGTCAATCGGAGAAGGACAATTATCATATGCTTTCACTCATATGTGGAATATAAGAAACAGTGATAGGGACTATAAGGGAAAGGAGGGAAATGGAAGTGGGGGAAAAATTAGGGAGACAAACCATGAGAGATTCCTAACTCTGGGAAACAAACAAAGGGTTGCAGAAGGGGAGGTGGGTGAGGGGATGGGGTAGGAGGGCACTTGATGGGATGAGCACGAGGTGATATATATACTATGTTGGCAAATTGAATTTAAATAAAATTTTAAAAAATAAATCGCAACACATCCCAATGCAAATCGAAATGTAGTAGATTTGTTGGCCCCAGGTGAACAATCTTCCAGTGAAATTTTTAAAAATAATAATAATAAAAAAAAGAAGTGACCTGTGGATGGCTCCTAAGTGTGGAGGGTAGGGGGCTGGAGACAGTTCAATCCCCAACGGCTCTATGTAATGAGGTCTCTGTGGAGTCACGTCCTTCTATAATAAACTGATATAATGTCTCTCTGAGTTCTGTGAACCACTCTAGCAAATCCATGGAACCAGGAGGGAGGCACCGAAACGGGAATCTACAGCTGCTGAGTCAGGAGGCTGGGTGACAACCTGGCCTTGGGATTGGAATCTGAGCTCTGTGTTGGGTGCGGGGGGGGTGGGGGGCAGCCTTGTAGGACTGAACCCCTAACCTGTGGGACCTGGCTCTGCCTCCAGATAGATAGTGTCAGAATTGACTTGGAAGATGCCCAGCTAGTATGCAAGAACTGGTTGGTGGTGTGGGAGGAAAACACATCAGAACTGCCGTCAGGATCAGAGCCACCTCCTCCCTGTGTCTTCACACGGTCTTCCCTTCCCTCTTTGCCTGTCTGTGTCTTAATCTCCTCTTCTTAGAAGGGCGTCAGTCACATTGGATTAGGACGCACCATATGACCTCATTAACGGAATTACCTCTTCAAAGATCCTGTCTCCAATTACAGTCACCTCCGAGGTAGTTGGAGGTTAGGACTGCAACACAAGAATTTAGGGGAAACCCAGGGCAGCCAGGGCAGCCTGTCATTGGGTGTGTGCCACCTGCCACCACAGTGAGGAGTAAACCCATCGTGTTCCACTCCAGGTGTGTTCTGGTGGTCTCTGGTTGAAGAACATAAGCACCATAATCTGACTCTGAGGAAGGGAAGCAGAAATTCTTAATAGACCCAGAGAAAGGGAGGTGGCATTGCAAGGATCCAAAGAGGAGAGTGGACGAAGTGACGCTGTGCCCCCTCCACACCCTTGGTCTGTGGGATCTCAGCTTAGGCATCCCCCAGGTGACAGGGAATGATTTTGAATGCCAGATGGATGTTTTGGTACTGAGTTAGGCTGGACTATTGACCCCCCCAAAAAATGGGACAGTTGGAAAACCCCAAAATGGCAAGAAAATCTGGAAGATCTGCTCCAGATATAGCCATGGGGGAGGGACAGGGGACTCAAACAGATGGTATGTGAAGGCAGGGTGAGAAAGAATAAAGCTGCTTCCTGTTCACACCAGTGAGCCCAGACTTTTTTTTTTTTTACTATCCTACCATTTTTTTTTAATTTGGATTTTTTTAAGTAAAAATTTTATTTTAGATTAGTTTTAAGTTTACAGAAAAATCTCAAGAGTTCCCATACACTCTTCACCCAGCCTCTCCTACACCTGCTTGATCATCTTCTATCACTATGGCTATGGTATGTTTGTCATGCTGATGAACCAATGTGGAGGCATTATTGTTAACCAACATTCACATTGTATTAGGATCTCCTTAGTTCCTACCAAGTGTGCTACTGAGCCAGTATCCTACCCAGGTGGACACATTGTATTTGTCACCAAGTCACCTTATGCTCCTCTTGGCTCTGATAGTTTCTTAAACTTTTCTAGTTCTTGATGAACTTGACAGTTTTGAGAAGCACTAGTCAGGGTATTTTGTAGAATGTGCCTCAGTTGGAGATTGACAGATATTTTTCTCATCATTGGACTAAGGTCACGGAGAAGAAAACCACAGAGGTAAGTACTATTTTCAGCATACCATATGGAGGGCATAACCAACATGGCTGATCATGGTTAATGCTGGTCCTAATCCCTGGGAGGCAGTGTTGGTGAGGTTTCTCAACTACAAAGTTAGTCTCTTCCCCCAATTTTCATGCTGTTCCCTTTAGAAGGAAGGGAACATGCTCAGCCCAACCTTAAAGAGTAGGGATTTCTGCTCCATCTCCTGGGGGCAAAATATCAACATAAATTATTTGGGATTTTTTTGCATAGGAGATTTGTCTATTCTTTTCCATTTATCACATTTATTACACCATCCAGTCATTTATTTATATCATTTTGGATTATATATATATTTTTTGTGTTTGGTTTATAATCCAATACTGCTTTATCTATCCTGTTACTCTTGTTACAGCCTCACTCTTTTCTTCTCAATATTTTGTTACGAAAAATTTCAAACATAAAGAAGTTGAAAAAATATTCCAGTGGGAAAAAAAAACCCAAAGAGTCCAATTATAAGATGGGCAAAGATGCTGAGTAGACATTTTTCCTGAAGAAGACATGCAGATGGCCAACAGGTACATGAAAAGGGTGCAACATCACTCACCATCAGGGAAATGCAAATCAAAACCACAGTGAGATAGCACCTCACACCGGCCAGAATTGGCTAGTATAAAAAACCCAAGAGACAATGAGTATTGGTGGGGACGTGGAGAAAAAGGAACCCTCCAGCACTGTTCATGGGAATGCAAACTGGTGCAGCCACTGTGGAAAACATTATGAAGGCTCCTCAAAAAATTAAACAGAAATACTTATAATCCAGCATTTCCACCTCAGGTATTTATCAGAAGAAAACAAAACCACTAACTCAAAGATATATGGCCTGAGTGGCTCAGTGGTTGAGCGTCTGCCTTTGGCTCAGGGCGTGATCCTGGAGTCCTGGGATTGAGTCCCATGTTGGGTTCCCTGCCTGGAGCCTGCTTCTCCCTCTACCTGTGTCTCTGCCTCTCTCTGTGTGTTTCTCATGAATAAATAAATAAAATCTTAAAAAAGATATATGCATATATGACATATATGTAAATCTTTCGACATATATGCATACACAAATTGCTAATATATTTACATATATGCATGTATTTACATATGTATGTAAAATGGAATATTATTCAACCATAAAGATGAAAGAAATCCTGCCGTTTGTGACAATATGCATTAATCTTGAGGACATGATGCTAGATGAGCTAAGTCAGAGAAAGACAAATACTGTCTGATCTTAATCATGTGTAGAATCAAAACCCTGAATCCACAGATACAGAGAACAAATTGGTGGTAGCCCAGGGTGGGGGCAGGGGATGGGGAAGGGGTGAAAGTGGTTGAAGGGCACAAACTTGCGGGTGTAAAATGTATTTGTGCTGGGGATCTAATGTACAGCATTTGGCTATAATTAACAATACCATATTGTTAAGAGAGATTTTGAATTAACAGTACCATGAAAGTTGTTAGGAGAGATTCTGAAAGTTCTCACCACATACGCATACAAAATGCGACTATGTGAGGTCATGGATGTGCTAACTAACCTTACTGTGATAATCATTGTGTAATATATACATATATCAAATCGTGAAACCCAAACCCTTATCAAGATACAGAATAATGCCTTCCCTCCAGCCCCTTCCCAGTCGGCCCTGTCCCCACCTTCCCAGAGGTAACACTTGCTCTGATTTCTGTTGGTATCATAGGCTGGTTTCATCTGTTCTAGAACACCATCAGATTGGACTCATACAACATATACTCAACCACCTTGTTAAGCTGGCAAGTATCCCAGAGTTTGAGTCTTGTGGAGTACATGCTGAACCCTTTAGCCAGGAGCTGATTTGGCCTTCCATCGAGAGAGGTAGGTTAGGAGGCCTTCCTGGAGGAGGTGGCTTTGCTGCCTGTCTCTGGCTTCCCTCCTGCATCTCTGGGCTGCTCCTCTGCAGCCTCCTTGTGGGTACCTTCCTTTGTTTGCTGGTGCTGCTGAGCATCTGGCTAGACCAGAGCTTATAAATCAGCCAGATCCAACCCACAGACAGGTTTTATTTGGCCCACACAGTATTTTTTTTTTTTTTTGGTATTTGAATTAGTTTTAACATTTAAGAGCTGAGGGATTTTGCTTTTAAAAATATCCAAATTTCTGTCTTCTCCTGAAAATTTGAAACATCTGGCATTGCTGGGTCCCTCTTCCCATATGGCAATCATTGCCTGAAACCAGACAGGAACAACCACATTCTCTGAGCCCTTCTCCAATGGGGGTTTCTCAGGGACCCCAGCCCTGAATTAATACCTATAGAGCTTGAGATGGCATTGCAGTGGTATTCAGCCAAGAACTCTAGAAATGCTTAGGGACTACCCTGGAAAAACATTTGTCTTTCCCATGAGAAACAGACTCAGGGAGCAAGGGCAGGAGGAGGTCAAAGAGAACAAATTTCTGTCAGACAGCATCTCAGCTCTCCCATTGACTGGGATGGATGTCTTGGGCTCAATCAGTAAAGGTTGGAAGTAAAGCCTTAAAGAATGCGAACCTTCTGGGACCCAAATCATATGAGAGAGACAGAGAGATACAAGAGGAGACAGAGGGAGAAAGTGGGAGATTCAGTCAACAAACCTTTTTCTGAAGGGGAGTGACAGGGAGTGGTGTGTGCCTGTTTGTGCATGTCTGTTCATGTATGCACACACTTTGTGAGAAGGGGTGCAGGAATAAAACACTGCACCATTGCCATCCCCCAACCCAGAAGCCAGTGTAACCTACATCTTTTCAGTAGGAGTTACTCCTTTTCTAACACCAACCCAGATTGTTCTCTGGAATTCAAGATTAGTGTTTTTCAGATTGCAGGTCAAGACCCATTAGCCAGTCATGAAAAATTTAGGTTGTGACCAGATTTTTATTTCTGAAATAGAATTAGATGGGAGAGATCTGAGAGCATCGTGCTGAGTGGAGGTCAGTTTTGTTCGTGAGACTTTTCACTTCTGACATGTGTGTGCCAGATCACACTGTAAAATGTATTTCTCAGTGTGGTTGAGGTTCCACAGGTTGGAAATCTACTACCCTTAAATATCTATATTGAGGAGGGTGGACATAAGGCCAGATGGTGGAAGACATGAAAGCAAGACTAAGAGGGTTTGTTTGACCTGATCCCATGGGCAATGGGAGCCACTGAGTACTCTTGAGTCACTGAGTCACAATGACCACCTCAGCCCACCCATAGATACATGAGCCTAACTACACACATTATGGAATTTGGAATTCTTCTCCCCCTTAGCAAGTCCTGCTGGTTCTGCAAACATTGGCTCAGACACGATGTAGAAAATTATCTAACAAGGGGTTTTCAGACAGGCTAATCTCACTTCTTTCCCTTCATTTGACAGATATGGAAGCAGAGACTCCAAGATGGGGATTCACTTGCCTGGAGTCACATAGCACAACTCATGGCTTCTCATCTCAAGAACTTTATCATCTCCAGGCCCCACGCAGCCTATCTAGTTGACGACAGTGGAGGACATGACTCCAACCACTGGAGTTGGAATTGGAGGTGTGCTGGAGAAGACCAAGGTAGAGATGATGAGAGAGAGAGAGAGATGAGGGCAGCTATTCTCATTCTTCCCTGTCACTATGGGTCAGTATCACCACCATCATCATCACTATCATTTCCATCAGCACTACTATCATCACCATCACTATCATTACCACCATCATCATCACCATTATCACTATCATCATCATCACCACCATCATCATCACCACCACCACCATCTCCATTACCATTATCATCACCATTATTGCCATTATCACCTTCATCATTATCGATCACCACCATCATTACCACCATCATCATGACTATCACCATGGCATCATCACCATGACTATCATGGTTTTTCTCCTAGTAATGGGATGAGCAACTACCCCTTTGTCACCAATCTGGGGCACAATATCAGGATGAGAATTGTGAAATACTAACTTCCCCTTTTTCTTCCTGCCCATCTCAGTCCTTGCAGGGGAAGCCAGCTGTGGGGACTCCAGGTGGCAAAGACTAGCCTAGCTCCGCAAGGGTGGGGAGGCTCCCTGGGGCAGATTCCTGAGAACCTTAGTTTTATCGCCAACAGTGACTGCCTGGATGGTGATGTCAAGGTAGCTGAGTGCCCTCCAAGTGTCTCTACTTCCCCATATGTCAGCATGGCACCAGTGGGTTCTGTGAGACTCATTACAGATAGTGGCTGGAAAAATACTCTGTAAACTATAAGTGAATGGCAAGGGGCAGGGAGAGTTTATGTACACTGAAGTAATCCTTAAAGAGTTTGGGGAGGTTCTTAAACACATGCCAGGCATTGTTATACAGATGGAAGGGGTCCCTAGATAGATAGATGAGCGGGGTTCTTCTCGGAGTAGGAGAGGTCCTTATGCAGATGTGAGGGGTCCTTAACACTGGTATGCAAGCGTACATTCTGGAGTGGTCTGTACACATAGGAAGGTTTGTGTATAGAAGCTGTGTTCTTACACCGATTTTAAAAGGTGGGGATTTTACCCAAATGACATCCTTTACAGGCGAGAGTACTTTTACACACAGAGTGTGTGTGTGTGTGTGTGGGGGTTATTGACGCAAATGCCTGTCATGTGTAAAATGCTGTGCAAATACTTAATGACCTTTGCATAGACATAAAGGTTCTTCCTAGAGATAAAGGGGTCCTTATGTGGCTGTAGGACTATAGCCAGTATGAGCGGCTTCATTTGGACAAGGATATCGCCGGACAGCGTGGTACCTGCGCCGGCCGCAGGTGGAAGCCGTCACTAAGGGGCGGAGCGCTGGGGGCCCGCTAGAGGCGCCGCAGTCCCCCCGGAAGCCACCAGGGGCAGCACCGTCCCCGTCTGGCCCGCGCCTCCCCCCTCCTCCCCCAATCTCCGCCCCCCACCTCTCCCTCCCCCTGTTCCGCTCCCCTGAGCCCCGCCAGACCCCGCTCCGCCCGCGCCCCGCTCCACTGCCGAGGCTCCCGCAGCCCCGGCATCGGCCCCGCTGAGCCCTCCCCGGGGGCTATGGGTGCGCCCCCGGGCTACCGACCCTCGGCTTGGGTGCATCTGCTCCACCAGCTGCCCCGCGCCGACTTCCAGCTCCGCCCGGTACCCAGCGGTTTCGCGCCCCAAGAGCAAGAATACCAGCAGGTGGGAGCGGGTGTGGGGTCCTGGGGGCGGGGGCGGGGGCGAAGGCAGAGCTTCTGGGTCCCGAGGGAGAAGGGGGCTGGGTGTTCTCTGGGGGCGTGGGCCGGCCCGGACTTTGGGGTATCTGGAAGAGGAGGAGCATGGGGCTCCCATACCTAGAGGTTCCCCTGGGACAGGTGCAGGGAGACCAGAGCCCTGGCTCCTTTTAAATAAGGGGGGGGGCAGGGGCCTGAACCCCTTAGTCCCAGAGGAGGGAAGGGACTGGGGGCGCCTTGGATTCCAGGGTCTCTGAGAGCTACCTGGGAAGCTAGCCTCCAGGGTCATCAGGGCGATAGGTACACTCTCCGTGTCCTAAAAGATGACCCCTCCCCAGATGGGTTCTGGGCAGTCTAGTTAAGTGGGACTCAGCAGAGATAGGAGCTGGTCATGGTGGAGAGGAAGGCTGGGGTGCCAGGGTTCAGGACACGATTGAGACGTGAAATGGGGAAGGGGTGAGAGGGATTTAGGGTCGGGGCTGGGAAAAGGAGGTGGAGGTGCTAGAAGAGGAACTCCTGGGACAGAAGGGGTGGTCAGCGCGTTCGGGGTGGGGGTGGGGGTGAAAATGAGGTTCCATTTGGGGACCAGAGGATGACAGAAATGGGTCGGCAGGGTGGGGCTGGGGTGAGAACCTCACGGAAGCGGGGGGGGGGGGGGGGTGTCCCTGGGGAAGGGGTCCAGCCTGGGTCAGCTCCGACAGGGGCAAAAGAACTGTCCCCTGACCCAGTTTAATTCAAGTCCTTGACTTTGAGATTAATGAGGAGCAAGGCTTGGCTGAGCCCGCTAAGGGTGGGGGAGTGTGTGCGTGGGGGGGTGCTGGGAGTCCTGGCAGAGCCTTTGGATGGGTCCTGGGGCCTGCCTATACGGTCTAGGCCCCTCAGGTCTGTGCTGGGGAGCTCTTGGGATAAAGGGCTGGGGATTGGAAAGCTTAGAAGGAGTGGGGGGGTCCCAGAAAAGCAGAGAGGGGGATGTGTGCTGTATTCTGAGCTATTTGGGTCATGGCTGTGCCAGCTGGGAGCAGCTTCTCCCTGCCTACTCCATGCCGCCCTCTCCCCACCAAACAGGGACGGCCACCCCCTCGCCCACAGCCTCTCGTTTACACAATCACGACCTCCAGTGCTGTTCACTGACGCCCGCTCACAGCCGAGGAGACCTGCCCACACAACCACACACCGGTTGCTGGCCTCAGCCACTGCCGGAGGCACTCGGAGAGGCTCCCTCCGCCCCCCTCATAGACAGGGTGACAGCACTGGGACATGTACCAAGTCACATGACCCAGGAGGGGACATTGCCCCTCAGGAAGATCACTGCTATGGGCACAGCTGAAAAAAGTCAGGCACTGGGTGACACCAGGCTGGAAGGCACACTCACACTCACACACACACATTTACTTGTATTCACACTCACAGTCACAGGTTTACACACTCACATTCCTGTCCTCGCTCATACACTTACTTACATACCTCACGTTCACTTGTATACACTTACAGTCATATATACATACACACACACATTTCCTGCCCTCAGTCCAACACTCACACATTTACACACCCCAAGCTCACTTCTATACACACTCACACACTCACATTCACACATCTTGCCCTTAAACGTATGCATACACTCACACACACACTCTACACTCACTTGTATACACTTAGTCACATATACATACACACACTCACACAGTTCCTGCCCTCACTCCAACATTCACACATCCCAAGCTCACTTGTATATACACCCACACACCCAGACACAAACTCACACATATGTACACATACATTCACTCATACATAACACATGTTCACATTCACACAAACACACTCACACACTTTCACATACACACACACCCCACTAGAGACCACTCAGACTCAATCATGCCCAGAAACACACAAGTGCCAACAGATCAGTCTCACACCTGCAGATATAGGTGCTCCCATAGAGACACACATTCTCTCTCCCTCACACACACACACACACACACACACACACACTCAGGTGTAGTATCTCCTGGCAGACAAACTCAGTCATAGATAAAACATCCAGTTTCACAGCTAGAAACACAAATGCCCCACACACTTGTGTCATTCACACACACACACACACACACACACACACTCCACACTATGATGAAGGCAGAGACACTGTGGTTTACAGGAAACAGTGTTGGTGAGTCTGCATGTCTGATTCTGTTCCTGATGGTGTCCCTACCTGCTGTGTGGCTCAAGGTAAACCCCTTCCCCATCTGAGGACCTGGGAAGGGGACTGGACTGCACAGCACTCCCTGTGAAGTTCTGTCTTGCAGAGAGCCCCGATGTCCTGCAAGGCTTTCCAATGACACATACCTGTTCTCTTCCTGCTTCCCTCCTCCCAGCCTTCCACTTGGACACCATTTATCTCTGTGTCTCCTTTCTCGGCATCTCTACTTTTCCACTCCCTGACCCCACCCCACCTCCGCTCTCTTTGTGCCTCTGTGTCTATCTCCAAGTCTCCATCTCTGAGTGTTGCACACATACACTGTCATGGAAGCTGTCACGTCCCCCTCCCCGTGAGTCCCTGGGTGACAGACTTACACTGCGGTGGGTGTGCAGAGCTCACCAGTAGGGGGGAGAGCGAGCAGTGAGTGGGGGTGACCAGCAAGGAGGAGGGAAGAGGAAGCCTCCCACCCCTGACTATGCACACATCTCTGGGAACAGGCGCCCCTGTCCACCCCCTGATCCCAGCCAGTTCCTGATCTGGGTCTCAGCGGGTCCTAGGTGATGCTCTGTTCTAATTGCCTGGTTGGGGATGAAGAGGAGACAGTCTCACAGAGGGGAAGGCCCCTGCCAAAAGTCATGCCAGGAGCAGAACTGGAACCCAGGATTTAGGCCTCTCAGTTGGAAGTCCCCTCCAGTGACCCAGCCCCAAACCACTGAGCCAAGCTGCCAGCCTGGGAGGGGTGGGGACCCCATCCTTCCCCACAAACCTGAGAACCACAGGGTGGGCTTGGCCCCCATTCTAGCCAGGGCTACTTTCACCTCCACTAAAGTCCCAGATCCAGGACCTCCAGCCAGGCAGGGGTGGGGGGAGCAGAGCCCCTCTGAGGCTTCACGTCTCCCCCTTCCCAGGCCCTGTTGCTGGTGGTGGCCCTGGCAGGCCTGGGCTTGGGCCTGAGCCTCATTTTCATTGCCGTCTACCTCATCCGCTTTTGCTGCTGCCGGACCCCAGAGCCCTCCGGGGCCAAGAGTCCCCCACCAGGGGGAGGCTGTGTCACATGGAGCTGCATTGCTGCCCTACTCGTCGGCTGGTAATGGGGCCCCAGGGTGGGTGGGGAGTGGGGACAGGGCTCCCCACAACCTCGGCTGGTCTTCCTGAGGGTGTCCCACCTCAGCCTTGCAGCGGGAAGAACTGCTCCCATTTCATGGATGGACAAACTGAGTTTCAAGAGGAGTGACTTCCCAAGGACAGCCAGGCCTGCAGGAGGGGTTAGGGGTTAAGAGCTAGGGTTTGATGGCTTTGTCATTGAATACCTCGTGCAATGAGGGGAGTGATGTAATCTCTCCAGGACTCAGTTTCTACATCTCTACAATGGACATTATGGTAACACCCACCTCCTAGTTACGGTAGGATTAAATGAGAAACTGTATAGGGCTCATAGTTATGCTCTGTGAATAGTGACTGGTGATGTCATTCATTAACTCATTCATTCATTCATCCATCCATTCCACAACTATTACTGTGTTGATCTACTCTATAGGAGATATCCAACTGGCCAGACAAGAGTCTTGCCCTCATGGAGCTGAGGTTCTAGTCAGGGAGAGAGACAGCAAAATAATATCTATATTTACAGTCCAGGAGCACCTCTGGGAGCTCAGACCCGAGCTGGTCTAACTCCTTCCAACGTAGCCCTGGGCAAGTCTCAGGGAGACGGAGAAAGCATCTCCTCAAGGCCCTTCTGCCCAAGTGGCAGAGCGGAGATTCAGACCTGCAAGCCCCTCTCAGAGCCCGGCGTGGGAGGGTTCTTCTGTGACCCCCCACAAGCTTGGGGAAGAGAGAAGAGTACTTGAGGACACACCCTTACACCACTGTCGGAACACCAGCCCTAGAGCACAGCCCTCCCCTGCAGGCCACCCCCAGCCCAGGACAGGCGGCCCAGTCCACGGATCCCAGAGAGACCCGCCCCGATGGATGCGGGCTGGGCTCTACCCCACTCTCTCCCCGCAGGGAGCCGCACAGCGTGTTTGGGGGTGTCTGGGGGGAGGACGCTGGGCGACCTATATCCAAAGCGCTTCCTCTCCTGGGTCTCCTGACTGGGGGTGGATGCGGGGGTGGACAAAGGCCCCGTGGGGGAGAGACACGGCCGGCCCCCAGCGGCCTGGGAACAAGAGCAGCTTTATCCCAGGGTGAACAATGGGCGGGGGCGCCAGGGCGGGCGTGGGATCCCAGGGCCGAGGCTGGGAACTGTGAGGGCGTCCGGCTCCCTCCGCCCGCTCCGGCCTGGCCCCTCCGCGGAGGACACGCTGGGGAGGTCGGGTGGGGGGGGCCCACATTCAGACCCTACAATGGAGCTCTGTGTGCCGGCTGCGGAGGGGCGGGGGCGCAGGCTTCTGGCCCATCGGCCCACATTCCCTTGTCTTGCTCTCAGCTGGCCAGACGCTTGGGTCCCGGGGGTGGGGTAAGCGGAGAGCTACAGGCTCAGGGTCCCGCAAGAGATGACAAGGGGGCCAGCACTCTTAGGAAACCCCAGGAAGCGGGGGACGGCGGCACCCCGAAGGGGCAGATGCACAGAACTCCGGATGCTTGAGGAAAGGATGGAGGGATGGGTGTGGGGCCTGCAGTCCTGGTCGGAGGGCTTCTCCTGGGGCCCCCGGGGTGACAGGGGTTCCGCTCCAGTGAGGTGCGGGTTAAATCTGCACCCCTCCCCGCCCCGCCCCTCCACCCACCATTAGCATCACAATGACGTCCCTGGGGCGGGGGAGGGGGGCTTCCCGTTACCTTGGCAACCAGTGGGGGCCAGGCTGGAGACAATCCTTTCCCACGACGGGCTGGACCAATGGGGTGGGGGTGGGAGACCCCAATAGGGTGGGGGTGGGTGTATGAGAGGGTGGAGGGACGCGCCCCCCGGGGTCCCAAGACAGGTTGTGATTTCCCGTCCCTCCCCCTCTCAGCGCCGGCATTGGCATCGGTTTCTATGGCAACAGCGAGACCAGTGATGGGGTGTCCCAGCTCAGCTCCGCACTGCTGCATGCCAACCACACGCTCAGCGCCATAGACCACCTGGTGAGGGGCCAGGCACCCGCTGGACCCCAGACCCACACCCAGACTGGTTCCCCCTACCCAGACAAAGGTCCACTTCTCAGAGAAATGGGATCCAGACTCAGAGCCAAGACCCCACACCTTACACTTAAGACCCCAGACTCAGAACTTGAGACTGCAACTTGTAGATCTCAGACTGTACACCTGACACCCAAACCTGACTGCATATGGAACTTTCAGAACCTTGGGTTCCCCAGATTTGCATCATGGGGCTTAAATCTGGACCCTAATTCACACTTAGTCTCAGCCCTGGACCCAACACTGGGGACCTCAGCCCCTGCTCTCAGGTCAGATCCAGGCCCTCAGTCCTGATCTGTGGTGTACACGAAAGCTCAGGGGGACCTCAGTGCTGAGACCCAGGACTCTGACAAGAGGCCTAACTCCCATCCCTTGGCCCAGGGTTCCAGATCCAGAGCTGAGACACAGGCTGGCCCCAGACCCCAAATTTCATGTCCAGTGCAGACCCTGGACCATGAAATCCAGACTTAGGACCCCAGACTCAAGCAGGCAGATGCCAACTTCAGCCTCAAACAATTAGCCATTGTTTGAGCCAATCCCAGTTCGGGAGCCCATGCCACTGTCCGTCCAAAGCTCCTGATGGGAGGCCACAGAACTGTACCCCTCCCTCCTTTCTTCATTCCACAGATGTCCTAGCCCCCAGATCTCAGACACCTGTCACTCCTACTTTACCTCCACAACCCTGTACCCAACCCCTGGCCTCCCTCAAGAATGCCCTTCTCTGACCCCCGATTCACCCCTGCACACAGGTGTTGGAGACAGTGGAGAGGCTGGGTGAGGCAGTGAGGACAGAGCTGACCACTCTGGAGGAGGTGCTTGCGCAGCGCACGGAGCTGGTGGCCGCTGCCCGGGGGGCTCGGCGACAGGCAGAGGCTGTGGCCCAGCAGCTCCAGGGGCTGGCCTTCTGGCGGGGAGTGCCCCTGAGCCTCCTGCAAGTGGCCGAAGATGTGTCCTTTGTGGAGGAGTACAGGTGGGTGATGGCTCTTCCTTGCCCTGTAGGGCCAGCATTCTCATCCTAGCTGATGGTGCCTCCAGGACATCAGACAATGTCAGGAGACATGTTTGGTTGTCACCACTGGGAGGAGGAGGTGCTACTGGCACCTAGGGTCCGGAGAGGCATCCTACAACACGGAGGACGGCCCCTGCAGCTCCAGAGGTGGACCCCATGCTCCCCTCACATTCACCCGCTCCCTGAACCCAGACTGCCTCTTCCTCCTGTCATCCATCTGACATGTGTATCCACTCAACAAACATTTCTTTAGCACCTTGTGGTGAGAGAGAGGAGTGCCCAAGTAGTTAGCGACATGAACTCTAAAGCCAGATGGCCACTCTGGAACCACATGACAAGTGCCTCAGTGTCCCGATCTGTAAAATGGGAATGATGGGTTGCACTCCCCTCATTGGATTGTTGCAGATCAGATGAATCCATATCTGTTAAGTGCTTACAACAGTGACCAGCACGCACTATACAGGTGTGTGTAAAATGTAATTGGTTGTAATACAGAGCAGTGAGCAGTACAGACAGCAATTCTTGCCCATCTTCCAGTAAAGTGGCCAATAAGAGACAAAATGCATGTACTTGGTGGGTGGTAAGACCTTTGGCGAAAAATGAAAGAGAAGGGGATGGTGCTGGGCTGGGGACAGAGGCTGGCAGTTTGAACATGGAGTGTGTGTGTGTGTGTAGGGAGTGTCTGGGATGGCCATCACCGAGGTGATATTTGAAGGAGGGACAAAACAAGTTATGCAGACATTTGGGCAGCCACCCTTCCCAGCAGCCAATATGATGAAGTCCTCATTGCTTCAGCTACTAGGAATTATGTCTCTTGTTTATCCAACATGCTCTGAGGGCCCTGCCTAGGCATGAGGGCAGGGTCAAGAGACTAGGTCCTGGCTTCTATGCTCCAGGGTGGAGGCACACCAGGGCTGGAGCAGTCTGTGATGAGGATGCCCATGTGGTGCATCGGACAGGCCTGGGTCCCAGGCAGTCCAGGTTTTGCACTGTGGCTAAGCCACATGCTAGGCCTCAACCCCCTTCAGGGGTCCTGGGCAGCTATGCAGGCTACACTGGGGTGAGGCAGACCCATACCACCACCAGCAAATGTCTCTGAATGTACCAATATGAGTGCCTGGTACTTGGGAGTCCTCCCTCAATGAAGGTGAGGGAGAGCTTCCTGGCCGAGTTCCTGGGGGCGGAGAGCAGGTGTGCAGAGAGGCTTAGGGCAGTAGTGTGGGAAGTGAGATGTGAAGCTGGGATGGGCGGTGGGGATGCTGGGAGCAAAGGCCTGGAGGTCTCGGGAGCCACTGGGCCCAGCTCTGCCTGGGAAGGGAGGGTCCTCTGGCCGGTCTGGCGCCCAGCCTGGGCCCAGCTGTGTGGGGCCAGTGACAGGGACACTGTTTATGGAGCATTCACGACATGCCAGCACTCCAGTCAGCATGAATCCATCATTAATGCTTCACTGAATAACATTTAAAGTTCCCTGAGTAAGGTTCAAGCTCACATGTGCCTGTATGCTCAGCATCCTTCTGAGTTCTTGCTCATTAGCTTTCCAACACCCTCTTGGAGCAAATGCTCTTGTCCCCCCCACCCCCCACCCCCCCATATACAGGCAGGGAAATTAAGGCACAGGAGGCTAAGTTCCTGAGACAGGAACCAGGTTGCACACAGGTAGGCAGTGGAGAGGCTGGTGCTTGGACCCCAGGTCATGTAGTAGGACACTCAGCCTGTGCCTGGGGACGACTTGCTGCCCTCTGCAGGGTGAGGTGGCCGTCAGGGGCTCCAGGAGACCAATCGCTGTGCCTGGATACAGGGTTTGTGCGTGGTCCAGCCAGGGTAGGGTTCTGGGTGCCTCCCCACCCTGGGACCTGAGCTCTATACCAGCTGCAGTGGCCCACCTCTCAGCATGCATGTTCCACAACCAGCTGGCTGTGGCCTGGGGACATGGCAACGGGGAGGTCACATGGCCAGGCAGAGCAGGGCGTGAATGTGGGGTGCTGTGCCCCTCTGCCAGGTACCGGTCTGGGGCCATGGGTACTGAGGGCTGGATTGTCTGCTGAGCCTCACCCTTGTCCCTTCTCCAGATGGCTGGCCTATGTCCTCCTGCTGCTCCTGGAACTGCTGGTCTGCCTCTTCACCCTCCTGGGCCTGGCGAAGCAGAGCAAGTGGCTGGTGATTGTGTAAGTCTGGGCGCCCCTGTAGCAGGCTCGTTTCACAGCACAAGGGGGACCTCTTTATATCCCATAGTGCCCTTACAAGAGGGACCGCTGTCCTGCCCAGGTTCATACTTTCATTCTCTTGTCCCACAAACTTCCATGAGGGTCCTGGGCTGAGCCTGCCTGTACAGACACCAGACCTAGCACAGCCCAGGAAGAGCAGGGCAGACCTGGAAACCTAAGTCTTGAGGCCCGGAAAGGGCTCCAAAATCCTAGGAAAAAAATATATAACGGTTACACTGAGGATGGGATGATTACGGACTTAATCCGGGAAAGAGGAGCCCCTCAGGCACCTGACTTGCGGGGACCAGAGGCAGAAGGCAACCACATCTGAGGCTGCATGGCGATTATGTGGTTCACAGGAATTTCAAGACCACACTTTGAACAGCTCATTCTATGTGGCCGGCCCTCTTTGGAACCCTCATGCTGACTCTATGAGGAGACATTTTCCTTTTCTCCATTTAACACAGGGCAAGACTGGGGCTCAGAGAGGTTGGGCCACTTGCCCCAGGCCACACGGCCAGGAAGTGCTGTTTTCTTTCTTTTTTAAGATTTAATTTATTTATTCATGAGAGACACAGAGAGAGGCAGAGACACAGGCAGAGGGAGAAGCAGGCTCCATGCAGGGAGCCCGAAGTGGGACTCCATCCCAGGATCACGGGATCACGACCTGAGCCAAAGGCAGGGGCTCAACCACGAGCCACCCAGGCACTTCCTAGGGCTGGTTTTCCAGTCAGGCTGGGCTATCCCATTTAGAGGAGCCCCTGAGTCCTCCCTGTCTCTGGGGGCCCTGCTGGTACTTACAAGTCTCTACACCCACCCTGGATGAGAAGTCCTGCTGTCCTGTTGGGGCTCACCCTGAGGCTCTGAGGTTGTGACCACCCTCCAGTGCAGTTCCAGTTCTGGCGGCGCCCACACCTTGGAGGAAGAGTGTGGGCAGAGCAGGAGGCTAACCAAGCTGTGCTCAAACCTAGGAGGTGTGCTTGGGAATTACAGGGCTCTTGTGGATTCAAAGCCAGGAAACAGATCCCAGAAGTGGGCAGTAGTTCTCCCAGAATCCCAGAGCAAGTTGGGGGCTGGGCTGGGCTCTGGGCTGCGGGCTTGCCAGCCCAGGGCCCTTCTCACAGTCCTCCCTGTCACTCCTGGGCGGGCCCAAGGTATTGAGTTTGAGGTCAATGCTCACAGGTCTACATCCTGCACTCTCCATCCTCCCCCTGTCCCCCAGCTTCTCTGCCCCTAGTTCTGATCCTCCAGGCTCCAGAGGTTGGTAGGGAAGGGTGGTGGGGCTGTGATGGGATTTGGGGCAAGGGAGAAGAGGTGAGGCAGGGAAATTACGAACCCCCAAACCCCAAACTAAACCCCTCCCCCTTTATAGGATGACAGTGATGAGTCTCCTGGTTCTTGTCCTGAGCTGGGGCTCCATGGGCCTGGAGGCAGCTACAGCTGTGGTGAGTGCTGGAGGTCAGGCCCCTAGGCCCTGGGGCAGGTCCTGAGGTCTAGAAGCTAGAGGCTTGGACACTTGGGTCCGAGGGAGGGGTGGGGGTCTTGACTCCTGGGTCTGAGGGAGGAGGGGCTGGGGGTCTGGACTCCAGGGTCTGAGGGAGGAGGGGCTGGGGGTCTGGACTCCAGGGTCTGAGGGAGGAGGAACTATAGGGGTCTGGACTCCTGGGTCTGAGGGAGGAGGGGCTGGGGGACTGAGCCCCTAGATCTAGAGGAGGGGTTTGGACTCCTGGCTCCCCAGGAATGGTGGAGGCAGGGGTGGGGGGTGGTGAGCCAGACAGTGAGTTCTGTGGGAGTGTGGAATTGCAGCAGTTTCTGGTCTGAGACCCTTTTCCGAACACTTCTCTCAGGGCCTCAGTGACTTCTGCTCCAGTCCTGACACCTACATCCTGAACCTGACCCAGGAGGAGACTGGGCTTGGCTCAGGTGACCCCATCGACCCCGTGTGGGCCTTGCATGCCTCCCTGCACAGTCCTGCCTGCGGTGGGGTGGGCTGGGTGCCCAGTCTCAGATGTTCTCAGTACCTCTCCTGGTGGGCTGGAAGGAGGGATACAGATGCTGGACTCAGGAGAGAGGACTTGGCCACTTGGGGGAAATGGGAACACAGTCTAGTCAGGGGCAGGCCGGCAGAAGCAGGGGTTTCCAGGGAGTGTGGAGAGCAGTGTGGTTTGGGCTGTGGCAGGGCAGAAGGGGTGGGGAAGGTGTGGGTGGTCTGTCCCTGAATGTCATGCCGATGGGAATACCAGAGGCCCCTGGGCTGGAGAGAGGCCCCTGGCCCTGGCCCTACCCCTTCCCATGAATCAGGGGACCCAGGCTCATAGGCTCCCCCCTTTCCCTCCTGTTTCAGACATCCTGAACTATTACTTCCTTTGCAACCAGGCAGTCTCCAACCCCTTTCAACAGGTAGGGCAAGGGAGCCTGATGGAGGAGGGCGGACTGGGGCCTGGACTGCTGGTCCTGGGGGAGGCTGCAGGCACCAGGGACCCCAGTCCTGTGTCCTGGGGCCGAGGAGGGCAGGCAGGGGGCGTCCACTACCCGGTCCTCCTCTGTCTTCCCACAGAGGCTGACTCTGTCCCAGAGAGCTCTGGCCAACATCCATTCCCAGCTGCAGGGCCTTGAGCGAGAAGCGGTCCCCCAGTTCCCTTCTGCGCAGGTCGGCAGAGGGCGCTCCCCACCCCCCACCCCAAGGGGAAGGGGGGGGCAGGTGTGTGGGTGGAGCTCCCCCCCCCCCCACGGCGGGAGCGGGTAGGGTAACCCTCCCCTCCCACGCAGAAGCCACTGCTGTCCTTGGAGGAGACGCTGAATGTGACAGAAGGAAACTTCCACCAGTTGGTGGCACTGGTGCACTGTCGTGGCCTGCACAAGGTGAGCCCTGTCCCCCTGCCCCAATTTTTGCAGGGAGCCCCAGAAAGCATTTCTCTCTCTACCATACAGCTGTTCTTTGCCTACCCACGTCCATCTCTGCATCCCCCTTGCCTACTCCACCTTTCCGCCCCGCTGTACCCTCCCTTCCCTCCCATTTCCACCCTCCTCCCCCACTACCTCTCCTCCCCCTCCCTCTCTTCCTCCTCCTGCTCACTCCCTCCTGGTCTCCCTCCTAGAACCCTTGCAGCTTAGTGAATTCTGAAGCAGGCCTGCCCATGCTCCTGTCCTAGCTCCTGACCTCAGACTCTGTGCCTCAGTTTCCTCACTTAGAAACCTGACTCTGCAGGGGGCAGTAGCCCTAAAGCTGTGGTCTTGCTGAGGCAGCATGGAGGCGGAGCAGCCCAGAGAAAGCAGGCCTGGTGTCCTACACACTCATTCCAGCTTTGACTCTGCTGCCACCTCCATGGCTGTGTGGCTACAGGCAGGGGAGCATCCCTGAGTCCTGGAAGAGGAGACCTGCTTTCCTGGGCAGGACCACAGTCTGTTATGGTGACTCACCTGCACATGGCTTTGCTAGGTGTGGCACTGGCGGGATGCATCTGGGCCCTGGTTAGTCATGCTGTCATCACCCCATCTCACAGGCTTGGAAGATAAAGTGCAGAGGGCTGGGTCTCCCAGCTGGCCCTGGACCTCTCCCTCTGTGGCCTCCATGGCCAGGCAGTCACCCAGTGTCAACCCACTCCCATCCCAAGCCCCACTGCGCTCAGGCTTGTCTTCCCTGCAAGAGGAGGACACGTGCCTCCTCCCCCTTCTCGTCTGTCCCCCCCAAGGGCTCCAACAGAACTGCCAGATTCAGCAAACAACAAAAACCTCTTTACCGTAGGTATGTTCCAGGCCGAATTTGGACATGTTTGTACTAAACTTTTTTTGTTGCTGGGCATCTGAAATTCAGATCTAAGCGGACATCCTGCATTTGATCTGGCAACTGAACAGAGTGATCCATTTGTCCAACAGCACAGACCTGAACTGGCTCTTGCTGTGATCATATTCCTTCCATGGCTCCCATTGTCCCCAGAGCTTCTCAGATTGGCCCTCAAGCAAGGGGGCAGTGGGTGGATGGTCAATACTCAGAACTGCTGAATGCCTGAGCTGCAGAATCCTAGAAGGCAACCCTGCTCTTTTATTCAAAGACAAACAGAGGCCCACAAATTTCTCTATGGTCCAGGCCGACACTGGCCTGGATCGCACTTCCCAAGGTTCACCATGGACAGAGGGAAGAGAGGCAGGAGAAGGGAGGGTCAGAGTCTCACCCTCCATGCCTGTACCCTGTGACCCCGGGCCTCACTTTCCCCTCTCGGGCCTTAGGATCTCCATGCATTAAAATCAGGATTGAGGACGTCGGGGATAAAGTGGCAGGAGGGTGTCTCTGAGCCTGACAGACCTGGCTCCAAGCCCAGTTCTGCCCCTTTCAGGCTGTGTGACTCTAGGCAAGTGGCTTGCCCTCTCTGGGCTTCAACTTTCTGCCACTGCAAAAGGCAGCCATATTTTGGAAGCCTGATCTGTACCTTGCAGTGCTAGGAGGACCATGAAAGGACACTGTATAGGTACCTGATATAGTAAAAACAGTGCCTCATGGTTCTGACAGGCCCCTTGCTCGGGCTTCACTGGCACAGTACCAGATACCCCTGTCCCCGACCCAGGGGCTCAAGCCAGAATCCCAGGATCATCCTTTCTGCCATCTGTCCTTACCTCCCAGAACCAGACAAGTTCTGTCCTCCTCTGCAGCCCATCTGGATTCAGGTCACTGCTCCCTCCTCCGCCCCTGCTGCTACCCTGGTCACTGACCTCACCTCCTACCCAGTGACCACAGAGCATATTCCTCATCCCCCTGCTTGCCCCCACCCCCACCCCCATCTGTCCTCCCCTGCAACAGCCAGCAGCTGGGCGAGCCTCTCACACACAATCCGATCAAGCTCTTTCTCCACTAAAACCCTCCAGTGACTCCCTGCACATGGATTAAAGCCCAGCTCCTAGCCTCATATACAAGGGCGCTGGCTGGTGCTAGCCTCAGGCCCTTGCACCCTCTCCCTGCAGGGGCCGCAGCAGCCCTCAGGCAGCTCTAGGGCCCAGGAGACTTCTGGTCCCCTCTCAACTTACAGTCATCTCGGATGACCTTCTGGAGCCCAGTTACTCAAGTATCCCTGGAACATGGAGCCACACCCGTACAGAGCAGGCCCTTGGCTCATCTGGAGAATGAATTATGGCCGGGCATTCAGTACGTGGCTGTGCTGATCCAGGGATGACCGTAGGGGCAGCCAGCACTTCCCAAGCATGTAATTCCAAGTCTGCAGTTCTTCTAAGTGTTACTCTAAGTGTTGTAAGCCAGAGATTTTTGCCCCCCCGGGGGACATCTGGTGATACACGAAGACCTGTCTTGTTGTTACAACCAGGGTGGGGCTGCTCGTGGCATCAAGTGGGGCAGGGCCCAGGGATGCTGCCTAACATCCTACAGTGCACAGGCCACCCCACAACAGTCATATCTGGCTCACCATGTCAGTGGTGTCCAGGTGGAGAAGCCCTGCACCAGACCAAGGCTGAGACGGTGTGGAGGGAGGTGGAGGGAGGCCCAGATTTGGGTTTATACCTGTGGGTATAATGACTGCTCAGAGCACCTCCCATGTGCTTGTACTGAGGTGCACAGACATGACTTATCCAGCATGGCACAGCCAGGTGGACACACTGTGTGTTGGGGAGAGGTGTCACACTGCCTGCTGACACCCTCCCCTGCCCACCCCAGGATTATGGCGCTGCCCTGCGGGGCCTGTGTGAGGATGCCCTGGAAGGCCTGCTCTTCCTGCTGCTCTACTCCCTCCTGTCTGCGGGGGCCCTAGCCACCACCCTCTGCAGCCTGCCCAGAGCCTGGGCCCTCTTCCCGCCCAGGTCAGGAGGGGAGGGAGGGCGTGACCCTGGGAGGAGGCAACAGGGGTTGGGGGGATGGATAGCCCTCTGATGGATCCCCCATCCTGCTTCTCTGCCACTCCATTGCACCCCAGTGACGACTATGATGACACAGATGATGATGACCCTTTCAACCCTCAGGTACTGGATGCACTGGTCTGAGGGAGGGGCTCTGCACTACAGAGCCAGACTCCCTCCATGCCTCTTCACCAATCTGCCCACAGGAATCCAAGCGCTTTGTGCAGTGGCAGTCATCTATCTGAGCCCCTCCTCTATGCCAGACTGGAGCCTGTGCCCCCACCCCGGTGAGCTTCCAGAGCAGCAACCCAGCTCCTACAGCTGGCCCTTGCTCACCTCTCCCCTTGCTCTGGGCACTGGGGTGGCCCTGCTGCCTGCATCTGGCGCTTCTTGTCTGCCTCTTTCTACAGTTCCTTCCCTGGCTGCCGGAGACTACCCCACTAACCCAGCCTGACTGGGCTCTCACCTCTAACAACACCTCTGGCCACGGACACCTACACAGGACACGGCCTCCCTGCTCTGCCCCCTGTACTCCCGCCCTTGGCCCTGGGAGTAAGCTAGGGGGTGGGCCAGGCCCTGGGGTTGGCAGGGAGGGGCAGCCAGCCAGCCCTGCACCCCTCACCCCTGGCCACCAGGCCCATCCTTGAAGGGACAGGAGTGCCCCTGCCATGCCCCAGGGCACTCAGGGCCGTGATCTCAATTTGCAGCACTAACTTGGGAATGGGTTGATTTGAAATAAAAGGGAAAACTTTATTTTACAAGCAGCTGGGTCCTTATTTGTCTCCTCCCTGCTCTGGCCTCCTTGGTTGGGGCCTGGGAGACTCCTTCCCTGCAGCCTCCTGGCTGCCAGGCATTTCCAGCACAGAACAGACACCCCAGGAACAGATCTGTGTATGTGTGTGTGTGTGTGTGTGTGTGTGAGAGAGAGAGAGACAGACAGACAGAAAGATGACAGAAGACACGTGTTCAGTCAGGGTGAAAGGCTGCATGGTTTCAAAGCTCTGCAGATACAGTTGGTCTTCATCTGGAAGAAAACATCCTACATACAAGGCAGGTCTAAGCATAGATGAGGGAAGGGGCAGACATACTGCAAAGAATAAGTAGGAGACTCCTGTATGTGGCATACGTTGGCTGGAGAGGCAGGGTTTCCAGCAAGATATCCTAAAGCCGGCAAGGAAAAAATAATTTATTTGACAAATTGTGGAACTAAAAAAATAACCTAAGCCAGGAGGCAAATGCGGTAGTCTAGGTAAAAACAGTTTTGACACACATGGCAGATAAACGTGTTATTATTACTACATCATCTACAAAGCTTCTATAAACTAAGAAAAAGACAACTGAACTTGAAAATAGTGATTATGATGAACACTCGAAAAGTACAAACCCCAAGAGCAGTGAACGAAGTGCTCAGACCCTAATAATTAGGAAGTGCAATCTGAAACAAGTGGGAAGGCTCGTCTTCCAGCACTGCGCGATGCCACGATGAGAACAGTGCTAAGGCCTACTCTGTTGGCAAGGCTGTGGAGGAGCAGGCGCACGGCAGTCTGCTCACCTGTGACCCAATCCAAACAGCAGAGACCCTCTGGCCAGGCCATCCTACTCTGGGGATTCATTTTACGGAAATAAAGCAGAGGCATCTAAATCTCAGGACACGTATTAAGGGCAGTGGATTGGCTGAACTCTGAGCTGAAGACCACAGTGAGAGGGCGGGTCCCATAAATCACCCACTGCAGAGCTCCAGAACACAACTCTTGGGTTTGAGATTTTAGGGACAGCCTGAGAGGAGAGGTAGGCTGGGAGTGACAGGCAGTGGAAGCACAGCAGACAAATGCAGGGGAGGCTAAGATGAAGGGCCGTGCCTGCCACCCACCACCGGATGGCTGTGGGCAGTCACTGGACCTGGGGGAGCTGAGCTGCCTTATCAACCCATGGTGGTGGTGGTGGCGGGGGTGGGGGTAGAAGGTAAGACAGCTCCCCAGGTCTTCCTCTGCGATTCCAAAATTTAAAGCTCTCTTAGACCACAGGTCTCCCTTAACCCGCTGGGCAGCAAAAACAGACTACTTGTCCTGCTTGGTATGAATGCTCATCTCCATCCTCCAGAAACACTGACAGGGTTACTTCCAAGTGCTGTGCGGGGTACTGCGGGTACTGGGTACTGAGTGGAACACAAACCATATTGCCTCTTGAAACGGAAGAATCCTACAGTTCAAGTACACATCCGAGGATTTTATTTAGGTCACAGAGTGCCCAATGTCAGGCACCCACGGGGGAGTGCTCTTGTGCTTCCTCATCGTCTCCACCTTGTGCACTGCAAGGAACGTTCGAGGCGCTTTCTGTGTGGAGTGATCTGAGTGGGGAGGGAGAAATGGACTGCACTTTCCAGGGAGGGGCTCTGGGGAGCATGCACGGACTCAGTTTGTCCTCTTCACTGCTAGGTGAGCAGCCTGACCCTGGACAGCCCGCAGCTGTTCTGGCTGCGCAGATCTCAAACACTGCCCTCTAGTGACCTCAAAGTCCCTGTCTGCAAGCTGAAGCTGATGTGTTGGATATTCCAAAAGCACCCTAAGATTCAGGCTACCTGATTTCCCACCAATAGGTGCAGGAGTGATCTTTCACCCAGAAGCCGTAACCAAAAAACCAAAGACATTTGCATGACCTTGACAAATAATAAACCTACCTTTATTTTAAAATCATACACTCGAGGACTTTTATTTCCGACCAAGATGGAGTAACAGGGACTAGATTTGCTCTCCTTCTTGGAACAACCACAAGGCTGGACAAAATACGGGAAACAACAGGGCCCAAGGCTCAGCACCAGGCAAAGGACGAGGGTAATCCCTGAGACGGAATACATCATGGTGAGCCCTGACCTCCCACAGCCCACGGTAACCAAGGCTGACTGCAGGGCTGCCCAGGAACTGAGGTGGGACACCTCCCAAAGACCCCACCTAAAACTGCTCTAAAAGATAGACTAAAAACAAACAAACAAACAAACAAAAAGAAAAGAAAACAAACAAACAAACAAAAACCCCTCAAATCAGAAGGCAGAAAAAAGGGAAAAAAACAAAGAAAGATGGGACAGGTAGAAACCCAATGACAAAACAACAGATTTATTGTTTTTAAAGATTTTTTTTTAAATTTATTCAGGAGAGACACACAGAGAGAGGTAGAGACATAGAGGGAGAGGCAGACTCCTCGCAGGGTGCCAGATGCGAGACTTGATCCTGGGACTGGGATCACGCCCTGAGCCAAAGGCAGATGCTCAACTGCTGAGCCACCCAGGCATCCCAAGACAACAGACTGAAATGTAATCATCCCAAAAATCATGTTAAAAGTGCAGTTATAACACCTCTTTTAGGGAGACCTGGGTGGCTTAGCAGTTGAGGGTCTGCCTTCGGCTCAGGTTGTGATCCTGGGGTCCTGGGATCAAGTCTCGCATGGGGCTCCCCCTGAGAAGCCTGCTTCCCCTCTGCCTATGTCTCTGCCTCTCTGTGTCTCTCATGAATAAATAAAATCTTTAAAAAAATTTACAAGCAAAATAAACCCCTCTTTTAAAAGGCAAAGATTGTTGGCTTGAATTAAAAGAAAGATCCCATCATATGCTATCTACAAGAAACTCACTTTAAATGTAATGGTGAAAAGTAAAGGGATGCTAAATACAACAGGTCCTTTAGACTGGATTCTGGCACACAGGGACATGTGAATGGAAAACAAGAAATCCAGATAAAGCCAAAGTTCAGTTAAGAGTAACGTGCCAGGGTTGGTTTCTTGGTTTTAGCTAATGTCCTACAGGAATGCAAGATAACAGCATCACGGAGAACCAGCAGTAGGTACACAGGACTCTCAATCACCTTTGCAACTTTCTTGTAAATCCCAAATTATCCTAAAACGAATAGTTTTTTTTTTTTTTAAGTGAAAGGACAGAAAAAGATCAACTGTGTTAACAAACAAAATGACACCCAGTCATCAATACAAAAATTTCTAATAATAAAAACGGAAGGAAACTACTTCTGAAATACTTCCATTGCCTACTACTACTGCATTGAGCGGTCCCTGAGCTAGGTCCTGTCATCAGTCAGAAGCCTGGACGGAAACACATGGTACACTGCTACCTGCCAGGTCCACATTTCCCAGCCTGGCCCCAGAGCTCTTGCAGGGGCCGCCACTTGCCCACATGTAGAGACCTCTCCCCTCACCCCGGGACCCCGCCAGGTCCACATTCCCCAGCCTGGCCCCCAGAGCCCTTGCAGAGGCTGCCACCTGCCCCCCATGTACAGACCTAACCGCTCACCCCGGGACCTCGCACACGTCTACTGCGCCGCAGCCACCAGCTCCCCCTGTGCCCCCCGGCTCTGCCGGTCGCCCGCCGCCTGGTTTCCGCGAGCCGCGTCCTCTGCAAATTTACGTGCTAGAGAAGCTCCTCTTCCCTGCTGGAGGCTGTTCTCATCCCCTTTCCCGATTTCACCATTCTCTGCCCTGGGCTTCCACATCGCGGCACAGCAGTCTTACAGCCCCCCCTTACGCTAGCTTGTGTCTGAAAACAACCATGGTTACCACTCACTGAGCCCAAACTAGGGCTGCGTGTGCGGGCAGAGCGCGGAGGCCCGCCCTCCGCCGCGCAAGTCCCCTCGGGGCCACCGTTCCCTCCCGTCTTCCGGCTTGCCTTGAACGCCCACGCGTCCTTGCGTAAGCGGGGGGCGGGCTCAACACAAACCCGCGGCGCCCATTGGCTGTGCAAGGTCGAGGGAGGTGGGGAGAGGCCTCCGCATGACGTCAGGACGCCGCGGTCAGAACGTCGAAGCCCAAGGAAGACAAGAACCAGCCGGGTCACGAGCAGTTCCGCACTGGTGTCGGTGTCGCCTTGGGCCGCTGCTGACGAGTCCAGGGGGCGAGCGGCTGAGGTGAGTGTGAGGCGCGGCGGGCGAGCCGGCGGGGACGGCGTCTCCTTCCGGGCCTACGCCCGGCGGGTCCCGAGGCCTGGTGGGCCGTCGCACCAACGGACGCCGCGCGCGAGCGACGACAGGGTGTGGCGGGCACTGGCGGTTTCTGCGCCTGCGCGCTCTCGCGCGTGCGCCGTCGGCCCGTGGCTCCCCGCCCCCTCCCCGGAATTCCTGGGGCCTGAGCGCCCTCTTCTTCAGCCCCCAGTGACCCGGCGGTTCCACCCGGAGGATGGCGTTGCCCCGGGCGACGCGCAGCCCCTGCGCTTCGGTGCTCCCTTCGCCTCACCCCCGAGCCGTGGTGCGCAAGCGCGGCGCGGCCGGGCGGTGGTCTGGAGCGGGTGGCGGGCCTGCGCCTGGCGTCTCTGCCCTCTGGACGGCCTTCCCTGCGGCCGTGAGAGCCGCTGCTCTCACCTCCTCCGTCGTAGTAGGACCGGCGAGGGCCTGCCTCGGGGCCCACCCGTGCTCCTCGGTCTCCGCGGCTGAGGCCGCCCGAGGCCCTCTCGCTCTCTTGCAGTCCTGGGTGTGCGGGACGTTGTTGGGCCCCCGGCCACCCGGCAGAGGAAGTGCCTCTGCCCGTGGGGGGCACTTCCTGAGAGGACGTTTCTACAGTGCAGGGCTCCCCAGGGGCACGCGGCGCTTGTCCTTGTTTCCTGGAGCGACTTCCGGGAGCCCTCCCTCCTGCCTGCTGGTTGTTCTGAGTGCTCGCTAGAGTCCGTCTTTCCGGACTGCTCCCCAGAGCACCCTCCGGGACCTCGTGCTTTCTCTCAGGAGCAGGCTTTCCTCTGGAACACGTCCTAGCCCTTGCTCGAGGTGTCTGTCAGCACCCCCCCCCCCCCCCGCACCTTCTCTCCTGCCCCGGGGGCTCCTTCGGACCTTCCCTTCGCGAGGTCGTCGTTCCCCCCCTCCCTGGGGCTTCCCACTAGCCTGGGGCTCCTTCCTGAGGGCACCCCCCCTCCCCGCCCTCTGCACCATCCATTTCCCCTTAGGGTTTCAGGTCCTTCTCTTTCCCTTTGGGGAATCCCTTCAGCCTTCCCTGTTTTCACATCCCTCATGTTCCACCCAGAGCACTGCAGGGAGCCCGGGGGCTCCTTACAGGAGCCCCTTTATTCCACACCCAGGATTCTCTTCAGTGGTTCCTCGTCTCCTAGTGGCTCCTAACTTCTCATACCTTCTCCTCTGCCCGACTTCCCGTGAGCCCATCTCCTCTTCCCCACTTCGTGACTTGTCTCCTGCTCCTTCCTGAGTCTCCCTAACTCCTCCTTTTTCTCATAGACAGTGAGAAAGCAGTCTGGCTCCTGAGATCCACCCCTTATGCCCCAAGGTCCAGATGGCGGCCAACGTGGGTGATCAGCGGAGCACGGATTGGTTAGTGTGGCTAGAGAGACAGAGGCTGGAGGGGAGGGCAGGCAGAAGCAGGACTCAGTGGTGTTCCCTGAGATGACTGGGATGTGCTGGAACAGTCCTTGTGGGGGTGGTGAGGAGGAGTGCCTCTGGTCACACGGTGAAGGGAAGTGTTTGGTTGTTGGGTGGACAGCAGGTTTTCACCTCTCTGAACATTGTGTCCATGGAACAGTGCTTATTTCTCAGAATTGGGGTGATTCATTCCATGGACTGATTAAGGGGCAGCCTCCAACACACTTAATCCTCTCATTTATTGTCTGTTAATACCTTGTTTTTCCAAAACAGTATGATGATAGTCTTCTGTTGGCTGGGGACCTGTGAAAATTGACTCATAAGACATTTAGACTTAGTAGGCACCAGGTTCTGTTAATTTCTCTGGACACTGGTAATCTTTTCATTCGGTATCTAACAATTACTGTGTGTCAGACACCTGGAAAAATGTCATAGGTCTCTGTCTTTAGTCGGATTTCTTTCTCAGGGAGGTGTGAGACAGAAAGGAATTGTTAGCATGTTACAGATTAAAATATATCTTAGATTTAAAAATTTAGACTCTAGTAGATAGCATGAAGGAGTCTAGGATTCAGGCCCTGGTATGTGCCTGCCTGCATTTTGCCCGCCATGTACAGGGAGAGAAAAGACTGACTTGATGTCCCTTCCTTGCAGGTCTTCTCAGTACAGCATGGTGGCCGGGACAGGCAGAGAGAATGGCATGGAAGCTCCTATGCATGAGAACCCGGAGTGGGAGAAGGCCCGCCAGGCTCTGGCCAGCATCAGCAAAGCAGGAGCCGCTGGCAGCTCCGGCAAGGCCAGCAGCAATGGGCCTGTGGCCAGTGCACAAGTGAGAAGGCACACAGGACCTGGGGACCCTGAGCGGGGGTTGCTAGGGAGGGAAATATATGGTGTTCCCTGGTATCACAAGGACACAGTGCTCCGAAGATGTTCTAGGAGCCCTTGGATGGGGGAGCAAGGTCTGTTTCCTTGAAGAGCCCAGGGCACCGTGTAGTCCTTGTCCCTGGGAATCTAGCCTTAAGAGGGAGGCATGTCCTGGGCCCCTGAGATGCCTCAAGTGCGTTAGTAGAAGCTGTGGCTCTTGGAGAGAGATGGACCCAGTTGTGTTCCTTAGTAGTTAACCACATTTGGGGGCCGGAGGGTGTGTGCTGCTGCCAGTGCTGATGGCATGTGGGCCTCTCTCCACAGTATGTGTCTCAGGCAGAGGCCTCAGCTCTGCAGCAGCAGCAGTACTACCAGTGGTACCAGCAGTACAACTATGCCTATCCTTACAGCTATTACTACCCCATGGTGAGCATCCAGCCCAGCGGGGGCGGGTAGGGGGGTGGGTTCCAGGGCCAGGGGAAGACTTGAAGACAGCAGTGACAGCTTCCGAGACACTCCACTAGCATGTTGTTCCCATGATCAAGTTGAAGGCCCTTTCTAGGTCCCACCTTCTCTGCTCTGGCCACTTCCTCTCCCCATGCTTAGTCTGTTACCCATGACGTCCACCTGTGCTCTGTGTCAGCTCTCATTCCCTTTTCCCACACCTCTCCGTGTTCTCACCGTCGTGGTGGTGGTGGGGGTGCTTCCCAGGTTAGACCTTTCTCTGACTGGATAAGTTAAAGCAGGGTTGCACCCCACTCCTTCTTGCTTTCACAGTGCTTGCTGCCAGATACTCTGTGTATCCATCTGCAACTGTGCACGTGTTTTGAGCGCAGACTTCATGAGAGGGTGGATTTTTACTGTTTATTTTTGGTTCTGTTGTAGCGTTTAGGAAAGTTGGCATTCGGTAAATATTTCTTAAATGGAGAATGGGATTGATAGAGTTTTTTGTTGTTTTTCTCATAAGAAGGATTTATGTAGTGGAGAAAGATAGGGGTAAGAGTGTGGAGCACAGAGGTTATGTCTGGCACCTGAGAGGGCGGGAGAAGGGGAGGGAGCTGGGCCTGTCCTGATCCTCATTTCTGTGCCTCTGGCAGAGCATGTACCAGAGCTATGGTTCCCCTTCCCAATATGGCATGGCCAGCTCGTATGGCTCCACCGCACCCCAGCAACCATCAGCACCCCAGCACCAGGGGACTCTGAGCCAGGTAACACCCCCACCAGCTTTGTGGCATGTTCAAGATGGGGAATGTAGTTTTTCTGAGTGGGTGAATGGTGGGGACCCCTGTATTTGTTACAATGGCTGCCTCTGGGTAGTCTCCTGCCTGGTGACTACCGATCTGATAACTGAGGAGGGCAAACTATAGTTTTTGAAACCAGGATGGGGGCACCTGGGTGGCTCAGTGGTTGAGCGTCTGACTTCGGCTCAGGTCGTGGTCCCGGGGTCCCGGGATCGAGTCCCACATCGGGCTCCCTACAGGAGCCTGCTTCTCCTTCTGCTTCTTCACCAGTCTGCCTGTGACTCTGCCTCTCTCCTTGTCTCTCATGAATAAATAAATAAACTTAAAAAAATGAAACCAGGATGGGTTTAGGGCTTGGGCAAGGCCTGGGAGTAGGTGTTGGGGTTGATGGTAGCTGCGGTTTGCAGTGTGGCAGCCTATCTTGGGAATCTTCTCTCAGTGCAGTGCACACAGACATGCATAGTCATGCACATTGTCTGGCCTTGCACTTAACGTGCAGCGTGGAGTAGTGCAGAGCTGTGCAGGGGAGGTGGAGTGACCTGGGCCAGAGTCCCAGCTCCCCTCCCTTGGTGTCATTACAAGTCTCATACCCTCTCTGCGTCTCAGCCAGTCCTGTCAAGTGGGAAGGATAACCACTTCTTCACAGGGTCCCCTAGAACGTGGGTGACCATATGTGTGTTTTGACCGGCATACAGCATGTGTTCAGACAATAACTCCTGGGTGTGTTGGCAGCACTCACTAGAGCGCTCACTAGTTGCCTAACTGAGGTTTAGATGCCTACTGCTGCCACTGAGTGGCTGGGGACTGTGGGAGAACATCTCAGGATCTAAGCTGGAGCCTTCTCAGCTCTGAAGAGGGTGGGCACTAAACCTCCGTTCCTCAGGGAGACAGTGCTTGGGGCAGTGAGATGTGGGAGGGTCACAGGACGGAGTTGAGGGCTGAGTGGTGCTGTGATCATGAGGACAGTGTGAGAGCCAGCACTGGAAGCTCTGCTCCTGCCCTCAGCACCTGCTTCCTCCAACAGCCCCCAGTCCCTGGCATGGAAGAAAGCATGTCCTACCAGGCCCCCCCTCAGCAGCTGCCAGCAGCCCAGCCCCCTCAGCCCTCCAACCCCCCGCATGGGGCTCATGCTCTGAACAGTGGCCCCCAGCCTGGAACAGCCCCAGCCACACAGCACAGCCAGGCAGGGCCTGCCTCAGGCCAGGCCTATGGGCCACATGCCTACTCTGAGCCTGCCAAGCCCAAGAAGGGCCAACAGTTGTGGAACCGGATGAAGCGTAAGTTGGAGGTGGAATTTGGGGAGAGAGAGGGCATAGGGGCTGCACCTTACAGAGCCAAGCGTGGGGCACTTCTGGGTGTGGTGCTCATTCCCTGGCTCTGGATGCAGTTGGTTTGGAGCCCTTCTCTAGAGCTTGGCGTCTCCCATTCCTGGAGATCAGGCAACCTGAGGAAGGCCACGGTAAGGTCTAACCCCAGCTCTTGCGGCCCTCACAGCAGCCCCGGGGACTGGTGGTCTCAAGTTCAACATTCAGAAACGGCCCTTTGCTGTCACCAGTCAGAGCTTCAGCTCCACCTCGGAGGGCCAGCACAGCAGCTTCGGCCCCCAGCCCAACCCTGAGAAAGCCCAGAACCACAGGTGATGGCCACCCCCTTGATCCTGTCCCAGCTCTCTCCTTCTGCTGTGCGTATAGTCCACTGGCAGGTTGTGCACCCCTCTGAGCCTCAGTCTGCCCCTCCAAGATGGGGAGGGGTTCCTCTTTTAGGGTTGCTGTGAGCATGAAATGAGAGGGGAAGAAGATGATGCTCGCATTGTTTTGGGTTTGTGTCTGCTTTGTGAGTGGTAGTGACAACCATCTTTGCTGGGGTGTGGGGTGCCGCCCAGCTGAGTCCCACGTCTGCCTTCACCCAGGGGGAGCCTGTCGGGGAAGCCTGATGATTGGCCACAGGACATGAAGGAGTATGTGGAGCGCTGTTTTACTGCCTGTGAGTCGGAGGAGGACAAGGACCGGACAGAGAAGCTACTCAAGGAGCTGCTGCAGGCTCGGCTGCAGGACGGCTCAGCTTATACCATTGACTGGAGCCGGGAGCCCCTGCCAGGGTTAGTCTAGGCCAGGGATGGGGAGGAGGGCGATTCTGGGTGCTGAAGCGGAGACCTGCAGACTTAGGTATCTGAAGCCCCAAGAATGAGCAAGAAAGTTGGCTCCCAGGGGTAGAAGGCCAGGAGGGTAGAGCTGAGGCCCAGGCACTGCCTGGTGGTGGAATCCTGGGGTGGGGTGAAGGCCCTGAAGCCTGGCGAGTGCATGGTACTCAGCAGCGAAGAACACTCTCTAGACAGAGAAAATCTTGGGTTTGCCTCCCATTTTTGCAGTGTGTTAGCTGAGTCGCCTGGGTAAGTTTCTTTCCTGCCTGAGGTGGTGTGTTCCTGGGGCGGCTGGCAGATGCTGGGGTTGGTGGAGGCGCTGGATTGGTGATGCCCTGCCCTGCTATATCCTCAGGCTGACTCGGGAGCCTGTGGCTGAGAGCCCCAAGAAGAAGCGGTGGGAGGCCCCTAGCAGCCTTCATCCTCCCAGGGGGGCAGGCTCAGCGACAAGGGGCGGGGGTGCCCAGTCCCAGCGAGGGACACCAGGGGCTGGGGGTGCTGGCCGAGCCCGGGGCAGCAGCTTCGCCAAGTTTGGCAACCGCAATGTCTTCATGAAGGACAACAGCTCTTCCTCCAGCACGGACTCCCGCTCCCGTTCCTCCTCCCGGTCCCCCACCCGCCACTTCCGCCGCAGGTGTGAAGAGTTCAGGGTCCGGGGTGGGGGGGGTGGGGCGTAGGGGCTGTGGGGGGGTTGAGGGGCATGGGTGGGGTCTTGGGGGGAGGAGCCATTTCGGGCCTTACCTTCTTGCTGCTTCTGTGCAGTGACTCCCACTCGGATTCAGACAGTTCTTACTCAGGGAATGAGTGTCACCCTGTGGGTCGCAGGAACCCGCCCCCAAAGGGCCGAGGAGGTCGGGGGGCCCACATGGATCGGGGCCGAGGCAGGGCGCAGCGTGGAAAGAGGTGAGACTTGGGGCAGGTGGCCCAAGGGGTGGGGCTGAGATCGGGGTTCCTGGGGAGTGGTGGGAGAGGCATGCTGTGACATCTGCCTATTCACCTTGATCTCTTTTCAGGCATGATCTTGCTCCCACCAAGCGCAGCCGCAAAAAGATGGCCACGCTAGAGTGTGAGGACCCTGAGCGTGAGCTTAAGAAGCAGAAGCGGGCGGCCCGCTTCCAGCATGGACATTCCCGCCGCCTGCGCCTTGAGCCCCTGGTGCTGCAGATGGGCAGCCTGGAAAGCAGTGGTGCTGACCCTGACTGGCAGGAACTACAGATTGTGGGCACTTGCCCTGACATCACCAAGCACTATCTGCGTCTCACCTGTGCCCCTGACCCATCCACTGTGCGCCCTGTGGCAGTAAGTGCTGGGAAGGGCAGGTCCTCCCTGCAGGGCAGATGCTGGCACTAGGCTGTGGTACCAACACGGGAATCACGGCAGAGGTTGCACAGGAGACTGCTGTGGCAGCAGGGGCTTGCAGCTGGGCAGGGACTTTGGGGCCTGGGAGCTCTCTGAAGGTGACTTGGAGACAGAATTTGTGCTGGGTTGCATATCCTCATCAGGAGACTTGCTCAGCTCTGAGCTTATGTTCCCTGATTAGGAGACGGAGAAGGAAGTGGCTTTCCTAGGTCAGCACTTCATGTGACGGAGGCAGTCAGACCCCTCTGTGCTCTGCTGAGACTGCAGCAGCGGCATGGCTAATGTTCCATCCAGGGGACTGGACACGCAGATGTGGGCAGCTGAGGTTGAGAGTAGTAATTCTTGCAAAATGTGTTGGGTTCTTTTCAAAGTTGGCAGTGAGTTACTAAAGGAGTTTGATATTGTAGCTATTGTCTTAGAACAGAGTTAGTGGAATCATAATGGGTGTTACAGCCTTGCTCATCCTGCTGTGAAATCACACTGAGCCTTAATTTGGTTCCCTTTCCAGGTTTTGAAAAAGTCTCTGTGCATGGTCAAGTCCCACTGGAAAGAGAAGCAAGACTATGCTTTTGCGTGCGAGCAGATGAAGTCAATTCGGCAGGACCTGACGGTGCGGGGGCTGCGGGGAAGGCCTGCCCTGGGTGAGTCCTGTTCTGCTCTGGCCTCATTGTTCGTTCTGCCGATCCAGGTGCAAGGTGTGCGAACAGAGTTCACAGTGGAAGTATATGAGACACATGCTCGCATCGCCTTGGAGAAGGTGAGTGTGGGGTGCTGAGGCCCTTTCAGGCTCTTCCCGGGCTCCCTGTGCTGGCCTCACCATCTTTCTTGATGTCCACACCCTGGGTGCCAGGGTGACCATGAGGAGTTCAACCAGTGCCAGACGCAGCTCAAGTCACTGTATGCCGAGAACCTGCCAGGCAATGTGGGCGAGTTCACTGCCTACCGGGTCCTCTACTACATCTTCACCAAGAACTCAGGAGGTGAGAGGCGCTGCCTGCAGGACAGGGTGGCTCCAGGCCCCCAGGGTTGGGCGCTGCTGATCCTCCTTTGTCTTGGGCCCCAGACATCACCACGGAGCTGGCCTACCTGACTCGGGAACTGAAGGCAGACCCTTGCGTGGCTCACGCTTTGGCACTGAGGGCAGCCTGGGCTCTGGGCAACTACCACCGCTTCTTCCGGCTCTACTGTCATGCGCCCTGCATGTCTGGGTACCTGGTGGACAAGTTTGCAGACCGGGAGCGCAAAGCTGCCCTCAAGGCGATGATCAAAACGTATGTGAAGCTGGGTTCTCCCTCGCCCCCTCTGCTGGCCCTGTGGCAGCCTGCCTTCCCCTCCTTCCCCCGTCCCTTCCTTTTCTCCTCCTGCCCCTGCACACTCGGGCTGTCAGGCCTCCAGCTGCTGTGCCCTGGACCGTAGTCCTCTCCCCCCTTGTTTCTACACGTACCCTGCTCCCCAGGCCCTTCTGCTTCCCTCCCCACAGTTCACCGTGTCTCCCACGCCTGCGTCTGCATCTCCTTCCCCATTCTGTCTTGCTGCTCCAGGGTTCCCTCTTTACCCCTGAGTCTCTTTTTTCTGCTCGCATCACCTTGGACCCTGGTTTGTTTTCTCGGTCCCCTCACTCTGAGATCTCTGTTCACCTTTCAAGGCTCTCTTGACACTGAGCTCCCACTCGGTAGAAACAAACTAGAAAAGATGGCCCTGCTCTTGGTAGCTTCTGATGTAACAGGACAAGACCCTGTTCTGACTTGAGTTCCTTCGAGAGTGCAGGAAATATTTAGGGAGAAAGGTGTGATGTGGGGGCTAGGCAGATCAGGGGCTGGACATAAAAAGAGCATGCTTCTCTGTCATCAGCTATCACGTGTGCTGTGTGTGTGCGCGCGCGTGTGTGGCATGCATGCGTGCATGTGTGTGGTGGGGAACCTGTGTTTTTTCCAGCAGGGCAGTGAAATGCCCCTGGGCGACATAGGGAGATGTCAGGTGATCTCTTCTAGGGGTGGCTACTGGTGTCTAGTGGGTAGAGGCCTGGGATGCTGCTCAACCCCTTGAAGTGCCCGGGATGCCCCACAACCGAATCACCTGGCCCCAGTGTCAGTCTTGCCAAAGTTGAGAACTCTTGGTCAGAGGTTGGTAGGTCCAAGGGGCCACAAAAGTTACCTTAAGAGTCACAGGAATGGTGTGAGACTGGGGAGAGAGGGTCACCCTGAAGATATGAGACCACAGATTCCATGCTCCAGTTTGGGTCCAGGAGATTTAAGGCAGAGGCTGAGCCAGGGTAGGGGCCACAGAAGTAGACAAGGACATGGGCAGAAACATGAAGGCGCTAGGATGAGCAGAATCTGACTACCTACCCAGGAGTGTCGGGGAGGTGGTATGTCTAAAGGCCCTGTGGGCTGTCCCTCAGAGTCTGCTGTCTGCAGCGGGACAGCTCCCAAGCTTCTGTGCTGCTCCCAGGGGTGTCATGTGGGCAGGTCGCCATTCGGGTTAGTTTATACCTGCTGGGTCTTGGTTGGGGCCACAGCCATGAAAGCGCCTTGTAGGAGGGGCCTTGGCCCATCACTGGCCACATGCTCTCACTGCCCCCCTCCACCAGCAGACACGGACAGCCCTGGCCCTGAGTCTGAGAGTCCCCAGAACCAGGTCCCTGCAGGATGGCCAGGAGGCCAGCTCAGCTGTGGTAGGAATGGACTCTTTTATGCCCTCTGTGGATATCCAGGCCAAGACCAGGCACAGACTTGAGGCAGGACTGGTTTATGTCCTGTGTGATATAAGGGCAGGGTGACAGGGTTTCTGGGAGAGAATTCAAGTTAACAGCTATCTTCTGGCACATGCTGTGTCTTGTTAGCAACCGCAAGTGACTGTAGCCAGCACGTCATAATACATGTTGGCTGAAGCTTTGCTGGCATTCCGGAGGCACTTTGACCCAGGCAGGGGAAACAGCCAGGGCGGGTCCCCCAGAGTAGCTGTCAGACCTGCCAGCCCATGCCCACCACCATCCCCTGGGGTCCCTCCTTCTGCTTGGGCCACAGTGGGCCCTTGAGCAGCAAAGGAACCAGCTGGGCCCTTCCCTCCCACCCTCCTTGGTCCCCCCTGTACAGGTAAGTGAGGGTGAAGGGGGGGCACAGCCGGGGCTGGGGCCACTAACCCCACCCCGGGCCCCCCCAAGCCCCTGGAGGTGGGGAGGTTGGGTGGGGATGGGTGAGAGGTCAGCAGGTAATGTGCTGAGGAAACCCTTTGGGTGCCCGAAGGGGGGGCACCCACTCCCTGCTTGTGGGGCCCTCCCCTGCCCACTGCCTGCCTCATCGCATTCTCCTCTTGTCTCCGTAGCTTCCGCCCTGCGCTGCCAGTCTCCTACCTGCAGGCCGAGCTGGCCTTCGAGGGCGAGGCCGCCTGCCGGGCCTTCCTAGAGCCCCTGGGCCTGGCATACACGGGCCTGGACAACGCCAGCATCGACTGCCGCCTCAGCCTGGCGCAGCTGTCAGCCTTCTGAGCACCAGCGCGGATGGGGTGGGGTGGGGTGGGGTGGGGGCAGGGCTGTGGCCCCCCAGCGCCGCCTTTGCCGATTTTGTTTTTGAGCCATGGACTTGGGTTGTAAATTAATTCATGGGGAGTGGGCTCCAGGAAGAGCTGCCATCCCTGTCCCCGTTTTCCCACCGGGGAGTCTGTACAGAGATTTTTTCTACATTTTTATTTTTTGTCTCAGAGGAGTGGGATTGGGGGAGGATGGGGTGGGACAGCGGAGGGTTGGGGGCATGGTCTGTAGGCTGCTCTGTGTCCACCTGGCACCTCCACTAATGCTGTCTCAGTGTTTTCTCTCTCTCTCTCTCGAGCTTGTACTCCGGTACCGACCTGGCACCCTGGCCCATCCCATGCCCAGGGGGCCGGAAGAAGACAGGCCACTCCGCCCGTGCCCGCCCGTGGCGGGGCCACCAGCACAGCAGCCCGCCACCCGCCACCTGCCTGCCTCACCACAGACTCTTATTGCCCAGCCCTCTGGGGCCTCAGTATTCGGGGCTAGGGGAGCCATGTAGAGACTGTGCCCCACCCTCAGCCCCCCACGCCAGAAATGCCGCCGCCAAGCCAGCACCACATCCACGCCGACACTGCGCACTGAGGACTCCGGAGGCCATCGCGGGACCTCGGCCGGGCCGCCTCGTCTACAGTTGTATTAAGTTGTCTCCGTGTCCCTCCTCCCTCCACCCCCGTGTTTCTTCTGGTTTTTTTTTTCCTTCCCTTCCTCCTCTTCCTGCTCCCCAACCCTTCTTTGGTTCAGCACAGGTAAAACGGTTACCCTCCCTCCCTCCCTGCCTCCATGGATCACCAGCTCACGTCATGTTTCCTTCTCTTTTCTTTTTGTGTGTGTTTAAGTTAGTTTTCTTCCTCCCCTTTTTCTTTTTGGCCCTCCCCCCTCTTCTGCCATGTAACTGGAGGATGTGCGATGAGTTTGCAAACAGCTGGACTGTCAGGCTGCTTTTTTTCCAGATGTTCCTCCTCTGCCTCCCCTCCCTTCCCTTTCCCCTCCCTTCTCCTTCCTTCATTCTTTCCTTGGATCACTGAGCACCATTTGGAAGCTTGAGAGAAACCAAAATTAAAGAGAGAGAGAGAGAGAGAGTACTTTGTCCCTTCCTGCTTGGACAGGTTGAGAGCGGCCACCAGCGGATCTGAGGGGATCATCACCCCAGAGCTATCTCAGCCAGGGTGCCCTCTGCCGGCCCATGTGGGCACAGCCACACTTCTGCTAGGGGCTGGCTTCCAGCTCCTGCCTTGGCCTGCAACCAGCCTCAGGGAGGCAGACCTGAGAATCTTGGGGCACCTTGGCCAGGGTAGGAGCTGTTATTACTCTGAGCCCCTCCTCTTCCAGCCTCTGTCTCAGCACTTGGGCCATATTTTCTGGGGAGGGGAAGGGGGAGGGTGGGGCACAGCACATGCTGCCCCAGAGAAGCAGGCATCTAAAGCTCAACTGTGGGGTGCCAGGAACCCGGGCCAAGAGCACAAGTCTTAATGCAGTGCCTGTGGCAGCTACCTCCCCAGGGCCCATCAGCCTCAGAAGGGCTAGTCAGGTGCAGGGCCCTCGTGGGTACCAGGAAGGCAGCACTCGCGGGTGTGGTTCCAGACTTTTTCCTGGGCCTTGGCCACCCCTGCCTGCAGGATCGGTCACCATGAGGCCACAAAATGCGTGGGGGCGGGGCTGGCGAGGTGGTGTGCCCCTGGCTCCTGTGGCTTTTCTGCCTTCCGAGGGCTAGGCTCCAGGACCCCATTCTGCTTGTGTCTCAGGGAAGCCCTTCAGGGGACCGTGCCAGGGCTGCTACCAACAGTCTTCCTACCCCCGCGGCTCCGCCAGGGGCGGCCGGCTGCAACACCCTTCCCAGCTCTGTCCAGGGGGACGCCTGGCCTTCGGCCCTATCCCGCTCCCTGGCTTCCGGCCCAGCCCAGTCCGGTGCTAGGAGTTCGGTTCTGGTGCCAGCGGGAGGGGCAGCCACGCCTTCGAACGCGCCCCCGCCGCTATGCGCGTCCTCGCTGTGCTGAGCACCCTCCCCGTCCTGAGCGATCTCGCCGCCGTCCCGAGCGTCCTAACCATCGTGCGCGCCCCCGCCGCCCTGAGCGCGCTCGCCGCCAGGCCCGAGCCGAAGTCCAGATCAGTGCGTGAGGCGGGGTCCCACACGGTGCGGCCGCGAAGGCGGAAGTAGCGCCCCCGAGCGCCGCCAACGGCTCGTCCCAGCAAAAGGCCCCAAGGGCTCCGCGCGCACGCCAGGAAGCGGTCGGCGTAGCCTACCGAGAAGTCGGCCGGGTCGAGGCGCGGGCCCCAGCGGCTGTGCCGGAGGACGGCCCCGGCCGTGCACAGCGGCGGCTTCTTGCCCCCGGCACTGGCCTCGGCTCCACGGCAAGGCCCCGCCGGCCCCGGAGCCCCCGGGTGGGGCTGGCGGCAGCGGACGCCGAAGCGGCAGGCTGGTGGAGGCGCGGGCTCAGCCGGGGGCGGGGCGCCGCCTCGGGAGCCGGTGACCGCGGGCCGTGACGTCACCGGCCGCACCCCTTCCCGCCGCCCTCGCGCTCTCCGCAGCCCGGGTACTCGAAGCCCGCCGCCGCCTGCGCTGCCCAGCGATGCTCGTGTGTGGCCCGCCCGGGTCCAAAGGGCTGACAGACTGGGCACCGCCCGCGGGGGGCCGCTTCCCTCTGCCCTCGAGGAGCCGGGCCTCTGCCCCTAAGATTTACAGGTGCGACCCCGCCCCCTCCAGGCCGTAGGAACGCCTGGCTGCGCCCTCGGCCGCTCTCCGCCCGTGCGGCCCCGGCCCTCACCTAGGATTTGTGTGGAGGCGGCGGCCTCTACGGGGGCCTCAGTGGGCTTCGTTCCGCCCCTCGCCTGGAGTGCTGTACGTGCTGCCCCGCCCTTCCGCCTCCACAACGGTACCCCAGCAGGCTAGACTAGGTAGCCCAGGCTTGGGACGCCGCTGTCGCCATGGGGCCGACACATGTATGGGGGGTGTTTCTCCTCCAGGGACCCTACCTCTTCCCGGCCACTTCCCTGAGCGTTTGCTCGCAGGGTAAAGAGCAGCTCGTCCCGAGGGGTTCACTGGAGATGCAGGCCGGGAGTCGAGGCTCCCGGAGCCACTGCCCTTGGCCTCCGGGAGCCAGTCAGGCCAAGCCCTCTGCCAAAACTGCTGAATTAAAGGGGCACCGTCTAACCACGCCCCCCTCTGATAAAGGGGTCACATCCCACCCCTCCAGGCCCGGCATCCGACCTAGAGCCTGGTCCAGTCTGCCGGGAGCCGAGCTGCAGGTGTCGTGCTTGGCCCTTAAAGGAGCCAGGACCCCATCACCGACTCCCCGCCCCCAATCTTCCCTTCCCATGCAAAGCGAAGAGACAGAACCCGGGGCACAGACGTGGCGTTTATGTATACAGAAGCAGGATGCCGGAAGGTAAAAGCATGGGAACTGGGGTGCCTACAGGCCGATGACATCGTCCAGCTCCAGATCCGCGCTGGGGCGGCAGTGCGCCCTGGGATGCTGCGCCTCGGAGCTGAGGTCCAAGTCGGGCTTGGTGGCGGCGGCCCCCGGGCGCTCCGCGTCCATGACGCCGAGCACCGCGTCCAGCATGGACGGGCCCAGATCCAGGTGGAAGGACAGCAGCGGGTCGGCGGGCGCGGGCGCGCGGAGGGCGGGCGGCGGGGGCTGCGGCACCGCAGGCGGCGGCGCGGAGCGCGGGGCTCCCGCGGGTGGCGCCCGGGGCTCGGGGGGCGGCCCCCCGCCGTGCCGGCTCAGGAACGAAGTGTCCCCGAAGGCGTCGCCGCCGCGCCCCACGTGTAGCGTGTGCCGGAAGTCGCCGAGTGGCGCGGAGATGGACAGGGTGCCGCGCTCCGGCCGCTTCTTGGGCTGCGCGGGGCCCAGCTGCTTCAGCACGGGCATCTGCGGGAGGGGGCGGGGGAGCGGGTCAGCGCGGCCTCCGCCCGAGGGGGAACCCACGCCGCGCACCCACCCTGGGCCTAGGCAGCGGTTCCAAGGATGCGCTCGCAAACACGCGGGACGATGGTGGCGGGGTTACGTCCATTTTACAGGTGTGCAAACTGCGTCTCCAGAGGCCCTAGGTCCCAGATTGCAATTCAGGCCTGCGCATGACCAACGCGCCGCGCTTATCCCAGTAAGAACTAAGATTGCGGTCTTCCTACAGGCCAGGCAACAGGCTTCACCAGCTCTCCCCGAGTGTTTCCTAAGCTTGACAGAGAAACTCCAGCATCTCCGGGGCAGAGATTTTCAGGACCCTTCCCTGGAGACAGGGGGCACTTTGTCCACCAAGTGCGGCAGGCACAGTGCCTAGGGCCCACCACTCACACACTTCTAGAGGCCCAGGAAAATGTTAAAGTGTTTTGATTTATTTCAAAATGTGTGGATTATATCTGTCTTCACACCAACAGTTATAAAATATAAATAAATAAAATCTATACCCATGAAAGCTTTGCCTAGGGCACACACAAGTGATAATGCAAGTCTGCCTAAAAGCTCCAATCCAGGAATCAGGATGCTCACACAGCCTTTTATAATTTGAGTATTTGGTCCAGAAAGAGACAATATACTGTCTTACATTTTGCAAATTTCTCTAAGAATAACAACAATGGCATAAATTGAAACTGGCAGGTTGCACACTATAAACTAGGTGCACTATTTCCTCATGGCTGCCCTGGATTCTACATAAAAGAAGTGTCTGCCAACCTTTGCCTGTATCCTGGAACCTGGCTGTTTTTATGGAATTTCTGGGAGGGACTCTGATAACTTTGTACTTTTGTTTTAATAGTGCCTGTTATCATCATCATCATCATCATAATAAATAATCTTCTTTCTCTTTGAAGTAAAGCCCCACCCTTCGCCAGCTGTATGATTGGGATAAATTACGTGATTTCCTTATGTCTGTTTCCTCTCTGTAAAATGGGTAAAATAACAGTACCTTCCTTGCAGGGCACATAGTAAATCTCAATTAAAGAAAACTATATTTGTAATAGTGCCAGCTAATTGGTAGTGCTAGTGCTGGGTGTGTGTGTGGGGCGGGGGGAGTGTGTCCTTACATAACTGTAGAACAAAATAAAGAATTGATAAAATCCTATGAAGAAGTCAAAGCAACCAACATTATTCTTTCAGTAACTAGCACCCTGGGAAATATCACTGATAATGCAGAGAAAAATTAAAGCTAAGAGGATTTAAAATAATTATAGTCCAGTGTGTTCTGAGGAATTGACCTTTGCCGTACCCCAACACACACACACACACACACACACACACTCACACACTTTACATTTATTTCTCTGGGAAAACCAGTCTTGATTTACAAGATTCTGTAGTGTTTCTCAAACTTCTCTGACCTCAGCTTAGATGAACAAATATATTTTAATTGCAACATGACATGCAATCACCTCTCCTCCCCACCTCTGCATAAAGGAAACCAAAATTTTATGAAACAACATGCTAGGCACTGTGATGTTTTCAATTCTAATCTATTTTATTTTATTTTTTAAATGCTTACCTCTGCTCATTAATGAATCTCAATTCACAGTTGAAAATAAAAAACCCTCTCCCCATGGTCACAGTGAGTGTCATTACTGTGCAGTGAGTTGCCGGTGAAAAGACCACAACTCAGCCAAATGCCTAGGTTTCCATCTGGCTGTGTGTGTGTGTGTGTGTGTGTGTGTGTGTGTGTGTGGCTTTGGGCAAATACTTAACCTTTCTAAGGTTTCTTTCCCCCTCTCAAAAATGTAACATAGGAACACAGGATCTTCCTGTAACACTTCATAGTCTCTTTTCGAGATTGGTGAGATGTTGCCAGTAAGTCTTGGCAGAGTGCCCAGCAGAGAGCAAAAGTTCAATAAAATGCTCAGTGGCCACCTGAGATCACTCCCCCTTGTCCCCGAGGACACACTTAGAGAGGGTTTATGACTGGCCCAAGGTCACAGAGCCCAGACTTAACCACTTCTCCTGCCTGCTGCCTCGTGAACTGAGTCCTCTGGGGACAGCTCTCAGTCCCTGGCTTTCCTCCCTGCCCATGCCCTAGCCTGTAACCTCAGCCCATCCTCGCATTGCCCTACAAGGCATCACTACCACCATTTTCCAGTGCCTGGCCAAACACACCTGCCATTTCTTTTCTGTGGGACCCTGACCTAACTTCCTCAACCTTAGACCTCAGTTTACTCTACTGAAAAGTAGAAGTCAGAATGCCTGATTGCTAGGGGTATTTGTAAAGGACATTCATGATGCTGATGTTATACTTCCTAAGGACTTATTCTGGGGTGGGGTGGGGTGGGTGGGTAGAGGACTTAAATGCTTTCACTCAAATACACAAACTCATTCAATCCTCGGAACAATGCAATGAGTTTTATAGAGGTGGTGGCTGAGGAATAGAGAGGGAGAGTAAGTTGCCTTGGGTCACACAGCAATGAATGTTGTGTCTGGATTCAGAAACCAGGCAGAGTCTAAACCTGATGAGACTCTACAGATGATAGCCTATTGCTCATAGCCCCCCTTGGATAGGGTGGGTGGGTGTGCATCCGAATGTAAAAAACACTTGGATATGCCATAAAGGCCAAGGATTTCCTACATCCTTGACGGTGTTTGTTTGCCTTTTCTTTTCTCCATTCCAGGCAGAGTAATGACTTCGAAATCGCTTCTGAGTGGCCTCTTGCTGGCTCTGAGGGCCTCGGGCAAGTCACTCCCCTTCTCAGAACCTCGAATCCCAGGGTCCTCTTAAATAGAAGGCCCCAACCTCCCGCAAGCAGAGTTGTGTGCTAGAGGCAATGAGGTCATTCTAGGAAAAACCTCCGTCAGCCGGCCAAGGCTCCTACAGAGGGGCTGTTGTTTGTGACAAATGTGCAAAAGACAGTGCAGGAGTGAGGGTGGGACCCCGGAGGGCCCCTCCCGCTGCCATCCGCCCCTGCAGGCCCGCCGCTCCAGCTGCAGGAGGGAGGGCACAGCTGGTTCACCTCTGTCCTCTCCGGGCCCCAGCCCCGCCAAAACGGAAATAGGCGCCCGCTCCACACCCGGCCGGACCGGTTCCCGAGGCGTCCGGGAGGGGGAGACCCCCGCCCCACGGCTCGCCGCGCTTCCTCCCGCCACGTGGCGGCCGCCCCGAGCTGGAGCGCCCGCGGTCCCTGGGCCCGTCTGTCCCGCGTCCTCCCGAAGCTGACCCGGGAGCCCGGCTCCCCGCTGCCCCCTTACCTCTCGGTCCTCCCCGAGTGGGGCAGGCGCGCTCTCAGGCTCCGGCGGGGGGACCCCCGTCTCCTCGCTTCGGAGCCCGCCCCGGCCACCGAGTCCCAGGTCCGCACCCTCTGCCTTCTTTCTCCAGGCGGTTCTCACCTGGCAAAGGAAGTGTCATGCGGAACCTGTCAGGGGCCCGGGACCCAGGCGTCCGGGCCCGCGGGGCCACCTCCACAGGACGCCTCCTCGCGCAGGTCCCAGGGGTCCTGCCTCCGACCTTTCTCAGTCCTCGGACCGGGGAGTCCGAGCCCGCACCCCTTGCTGGCCCTGGCCCCGGGTCCCTTCTTTACCTGCACCGGGGACCGTAGCGTCAGCCCCTCTCGGGGGCCATGGCTGGAGCCGTCCAGGCCAGCCCAGGCCGTCTGGGCACAGGCCCCTCCCAACCTCCCTTAGTATCCGAAAGTTTGCCTCTAGGGTTTAAAGGACTAGAAAGCGGCGGTGGAAAAGCTGAGGCCTGCGGGCTGAGTGTGGGGCGGGCCGAGGCCGGGACTGGGTGTGCTCAGAGGACGCGCAGAGCGGGTGGGGGACGGCCAGGGCGCGCCCCCCAGCCCGGCCCCTCCCCCTGCCCAGCTTGGAATTTCCTGAAGCTGGCGAAGTCTGGCTGTTTGGAAGAGTAATTTCTAACAGATTGCAGCAGTTGGAGGAGAGAGCGAAAGAGAGAGCGAGAGCTAGAGAGAGAGAGAGAGAAGGGAGGACAGGAGAGAGGAAGGGGCAGACACAGAGGGAATGTAAGAGAGAGAACGAAACAGACGGGGTCCCTGGGCCCCGGGAGGATGGAGGTAGTCCCCGAGGGGCAGCCATGACTCTGCTTTGGAGAGTTTCCGGGATGAACGTCCGTGTCCCCTCTTCCCCACCCCGAAGCTGCTCCTAGAAAGACCATCGCATGACTCTGAGCGCTTGGGCCTTTTGCTGACAAGAAGAGTCTCAGATCTGTGTTGGGAAAAACCGGTCCCTGGTGGCTGTGAGGGAGGAGGGCCTTGGGAGGGGAACAGAGCCCCCAGGGAGGTGCTCAGTTGGGAGGAGAGGTGTGGAGACAGAGGCCCAGGGCCCAGGGCAGACCTGGCTCAGTGCTGAGGCTCTGCTGAGGCTGTGGGGCTGCAGTTTCACTGGTTACAAGGAAGTGCAGCTTGAAGGGAATCTCCCAGAAGTGGCAGGCCATGGGGCTGAGGACAGGAAGAAGAATGCTCAGAGCCGCGGGGAGGCCAGGTGGAGCCCAAGGCAGTAAGGCCTTCACATTGGAGTTCTTTTTACCTGGAGACATCAGCTCACAAGCCACTACACACCGCAGTACTGCACCAGGCAGGCTATAGGGCAGGATATCAAGCAGGGTCAGATCCAGGTGCTAGAAAGTTCTTTCTGGGATTCACAAGCAGGGGGATGGACCAAGCAGAGCAAGGCTGCGGTTCAAATCCAGAGCAAAATTTAGGGTGTGGGTATTGGGGCAGGGGTGGGGTGGTTTACACAAAACTCAGTCACCAAGATAAATAATATATTTAAATACAGATTTTTATTACGAATTTTTATGGATGTTAAAGTCACATGACATAAAATGAACTATTTAAAAGCAGTGCTCTGTACATTCCCAGTGTTGTGCAACCACCACCTCTATCTAGTTCCAAAATGGTTTCATCCCCATAACTCCCTCCCCTACCAAAGGAACCCGTTACCCATAAATACTTCCTATTTCCCCTCCCCCAGCTCCTGTGGGCCACCAATCTGCTTTCCATCTCTGTGGATTTGCTTGTTACAGAGGCTTCACGTATACAGAATCCTAACCTTCTGTGTTTGGCTTCTCTCAGTGAGCATGATGTCCTCAGGGTTCATCCACATAGTAGCACGTGTCAGTGTTTAGGTTTTTTTTGTGGCCAAATAATATTCCATGGCATGGATAGACCACATTTTGTTTAAGATAAATATTTATTTTTAAGGATTTTACTTATTCATAAGAGACACACATAGAGAGGCAGAGGGAGAAGCAGGCTCCCTGTGGGGAGCCTGATGCAGGGGGATTCAATCCCAGGTCCCAGATCATGACCTGACCCAAAGGCAAGATGCTCAACCACCAAGCCACTAAGGTGCCCCAGGAAGTATTTTAATACAATATTTTAAAGATGGATGTAGGAAAAAAAAATCCATAATGAACAAAGAAATCAAAAACTTCAAATAAAGACAGGATCAGGGTCGTGATAAGCTTTAACTGGATCCTGAGACAAAAGGGAAAAAATCAATTATATTGATGCCATCTTCATTTAAAATTTTGATATTTTGTTCACCATGGATGTGTTATTGATTGTTTTTGTTACATCTATTCATCTGTTGTATCACGCTGTTGCCAATCTTGGTTACTGAATCTTTCATGTTTCCTTTTATTTTATTTTATTTTTTTGCCTCACCTTCCTCCTGACCCTGGTTGGGAGGCTGTGAGGCTGGGTGCAGGGACCCTGTGGAGGGGCCTTGTTTGGAACAGGGGCCACAAGGATGGAAAGGAAGGTACAACCAGAAGGAATTTGGGCAAGCGAGATGGGATTTGCAGGAGAGAGAAGAACTAAGGATGACAATATTGATTTTCCATTGCTGGTGTGAGGGATCTCCACAACCTGTATGGTTGACAACCATCCACCTTTTTATTCCATTTTTTATTTCTGTAGGTCAGAGTGTGAGTGGGATTTAGGTCTCTCAGGGCTGAAATCAAGATGTCAGCAGAGCTGTGCCCCTTCCTTGGAACAACCTTCTTCTAAGCTCATTCGAGGTCTTGGCTGAATTCAGTGCCTTGTAGCCATAGGACCAAAGCCTTTGGCTCTTGCTAGCTGCTGGCTGGGGGCAGGTGTGTAGAAGCTATCTGAATCCTTCTTGTGCTTTCCATGCAGCTCCCCTCTCATGGTGGTGTGTTGAATCCTTCTGAGGCTTCAAATCTCTCTGATTTCCCATTCTGTTCCATCTCTCCTTTGCTTCTAGCCAGAGAAAGTTCTCTGCTTTTAAGGCCTCATGTGATTATATTGGGCCCACCTGGGTAACACAGGTGTATCAATCCGGATTCTCCAGGTAACCAGAACATGTCCCACTGTATATACATACACACATATTAAGATATATGTATTATTAAGATATATAATTTAGATATTTATATAGTTAAGGTCTATAAAATATTATTTTTTATTGATTACCAGGTAATCATATAGATATATGATTTATCACAAGGAATTGGATTTTGTGCTTGTAGGGGCTGGCAAGCCACAAATCCATAGGGCAGAGTGGAAATTGTCAGGCAGGAGCAGATGCTGCAGTCTTTTTATTATTAAATATTTTATTTATTTTTTTTAACACACACAGAGAGCGAGCATAAGCAGATGGAGGGGCAGAGGGAGAGAAGAGAAGCAGGCTTCTTGCTGAGTGTGGAGCCCAATGACAATAGGGGCCTCTATCCCAGGGCCCTGGGATCATGACCTGAACGAAAGGCAGGTGCCCAACCAACTGAGCCACCCAGGTGCCCCAGATGCTGCAGTCTTTTTTTAAATTTTTTTATTGGAGTTCAATTTGCCAACATATAGCATAACACCCAGTGCTCATCCTGCCAAGTGCCCCCCTCAGTGCCCATCACACAGTCACCCCAACCCCCTGCCCACTTCCCCTTCTACTACCCTTGTTCATTTCCCAGAGTTAGGTGTCTCTCATGTTTTGTCACCCTCACTGATATTTTCACTCATTTTCTCTCTTTTCCCTTTATTCCCTTTCACTAATTTTTATATTCCCCAAATGAATGAGACCATATAATGTTTGTCCTTTTCCAATGGACTTATTTCACAGTCTTAAAGCAGAATTTCTTCTTTCTCAGAGGAACCGTTGTTTTACCCAACTGATGGTATGAGGCCCACCCATGCTCTCAAGAATGACCTTTATTTAGAGTCAACTAATTTTAGGTATCAACCACATCTACAGAATGCTTCCACAGCAACACCTCGGTTAGTGTTTGAGTGAAAACCAGGCACTGTAGCCTGGCCAAGTGGACATATAAGATCCATCATCAGGAGCACCTGGGTGGCTCAGTGGTTGAGCATCTGCCTCTGGCTCAGGTTGTGATCCCAGGATCCTGGGATTGAGTCCCGCATCAGGCTCCCTTTGCATCTCCCTCTACCTATGTCTCTGCCTCTCCGTGTCTCTCATGAATAAATAAATAAAATCTTTATGAAAAACGATTCACCATCACACCAGGGTAATCTATTTTAAGGTCTGTAAGATAGTTTAATCATATCTGCAAAGTCCCTCTGCTATGTGATCAACATATTTATATGTTTAAGGCATTCATGCCTGGAGATCTTTAGAGGTACATTCTGTCTACCCCAACAACCCTCAGAGGACAGGTGTTGGGCAATGGTGGCGCTGCCATAAAGGTGAAGTACATGGGGTGGGAGGAGCAGGCCAGTGAGACAGACTGGGGATTATACCCAGGAGAATTGGAAGCATGGCTGGCTTTGTGGGCAAGTGGTCTACAGTTCCTTGTGGCCTCATGCTTAGAAGGGCTCTGCACTTGGTTTAATGATTTACTGTGACCATCTTGAAAATTTTTTTTTTAATTTTTATTTATTTATGATAGTTACAGAGAGAGAGAGAGGCAGAGACACAGGCAGAGGGAGAAGCAGGCTCCATGCACCGGGAGCCTGATGTGGGATTCGATCCCGGGTCTCCAGGATCGTGCCCTGGGCCAAAGGCAGGCGCCAAACCGCTGCGCCACCCAGGGATCCCCCATCTTGAAATTATTAGTAATTTTCAACTAAGGACCCTACATTTTCACTTGCAATACACCCCACTGATTGTGTAACCAGTTCTAGATTGAAGCACAGGAAGAGCAGAGATCTGAGACAAAGCATCTGAGAAGAGTGACACTGGTGGGACAGAGAGGAAAGGAAAGTGGACAAAGTTCTGGCAGTAACCAAAGAAAGAGAGGGAGAGAGATGGGCTCCAGATACTCAGGAAAGTCACACAATCCTTCCCTGCAGTCCCAAAGCAGGCCAACTATGATAACAAGATTCACTGGATTCAGTAACAACCCAGAGACAGCTGTGTCCTGGTTAAGCTACAAGGGGGCTGGCAGCGGAAGCCAGATTGTGGTGGTAGTGGGGGTGGGGTGGGAGAGAGGAGATGCAGACCCCAGGAGGAATCCAGCAGTGAAAGGAAGGAAGGAAAGATAAGGTATCTGGAAAGGTCAGAGAAAAGAGTTTTGTTTCTTTGGTTGGTTTGGATACATTTGGTACTATTTTGTTGGGTTTTTTAAAACGTAAGTTTTAGTTACACAATGCATGAGTACATCCTGTTTGTAAAGAGAGAGAGAGAAATAAACCTTGACTAGTAAGGTTTTGATGACCTCCTCCAATCCAATCTCCATTTCCGGTATCCCTTGAAATTAGTTTGGGGTGTACACCTCTGAAACAGGCTGAGTCCTTGCAAACATATAGACTGGCATTTTCCACCTCTGTGCCATTGCCATTTGGGGCCAGAGCATTCTTTGTCATGGATGGGCTGTCCTGTGCATGTAGGATGTTCAGCACATCACTGACCTTTACCCACTGGATGCAAGTAGCAACTGCCCTCCCCAGTGTGGACAACTAACAATGTTTCCAAATGTCTCCTGATGGTGGGATGCCTGGGTGGTTCAGTGGTTGGGCATCTGCCTTCAGCTCAGGGCATGATCCTGGGGTCCCGGGATCAAGTCCCATATCGGGCTCCTTGCATGGAGCCTGCTTCCCCTGTCTCTGCCTCTCTCTGTGTCTCTCGTGAATAAATAAATAAAATCTTTAAAAAAACAAATTATGAAACTGAGGGCTTCCTAATTAGGAAACAGAGAAGGGTCTTTTCAAAATTAATTTCAAAATTAATTTTAATTTTTAGATAACTTAGCTAAGCAGCTATTAAGGTGTGCAGGTGGGATTTGAATTCAGGCAGGCTGACCTTGACAGAGAAGGAGTGATAGGAGATACAGGAGAAGCTATGTTCTATAAGGGAGAGACCTCCCAGAGCAAGGAAGACAGGGATCTGTCTAACAGAACTTTCTGGAATGATGAGAATGTCCTATTATCTGCATTGTACATGTGGCTGCTGAGCCCTTAAAATGTGGCTAGCAGAACTGAAGAACTGAGATTTAAATTTTACTTAACATTAATTTTTTAAAAGATTTTATTTACTTATGAGAGAGAGAGAGAGAACAAGCAGGAACAGAGGGAGAAGGAGAAGCAGGCTCCCCACAGGACCCCAGGATCATGACCTGAGCTGAAGGCAGATGCTTAACCAACTGAGCCACCCAGGTGCCCCTAAATTTTACTTAATTCTTTTTTTTTTTTAATTTTACTTAATTCTAATTGATTGAGGAGGAAATAGCCAGTAGCGGCCAGTGGTCTGGTACTGGCTAGTCCAGGTCCAGAGCATATGAAGTGGGTTTAGCCCAGGGTAGGGGGGCTGCTTCTTGAAAGAGCATGTAGAAGGTGGAGGGATGACTGCAGCCTAGGCCATCTTATGTGGGGGTGGGGTAGGCGGTGGGTAGGTGCTAATGAGGCTCCCCCCACAGACCTGGGTCCAGGCACCAAGGAGGCTGGGGTGGGCAGACAAGGTGTTGGCTCAGCTGTGCTGGATAAGAAGAGGAAGCAGGCTCAGATCTGAGCCCCAGAACTGCAGGACAACATCTGTTGAGCTTTTGCTATGTGCTGGGCCCTGCTCTAAGCACTTCTCAAATATCATCTCATGTAGTCCCACATCAACCTATGGGGTAGGTACTATTATTACATCCATTGAGCAGATGAGGAAACAGAGGCCAGGAGAGTCAGAGGTCATAAGGATGCAGTGACCAATGCACAGGCTATGGGGATTTCTCCAGCAGTTCAGGGATGTGGGCAGGGGAGGATGACCCAGGGTCAGGTTTTGCCATCAGAAAGGATTTCCAACACCCAAAAGGACTTTGAAGCATCCCCATCTAGATTCAGAGGGAAAGGAGAAAGGCCCAGAGAGGACAGGGACACACACACACACACACACACACACACACACACACACACACAAACACAGCGAAAAAGAGAGAGATGGCAAGAGAAAGAGAAATCCCAGAAATATGGAGACAGAGAGAGAGAGAGAGAGGGAGGACCATGCCAGCAGAGGGAGCCCCAGGAGAACCATCGCACTGGGAGTGAATTGATCCACAGCCTCCCAGGACAGCTGTGGTCTGTCTCTGATCTCCCTCATGAGTTTCACCTCCTTCCACTGAGCTATCTCCTGATACCTCATGCAACTAAGACTGTCTACAATTCCTTCCTCCTCTGACCCCCAGTCCCACTAGGAAAAGTTCTCAGGAGCCTACTGCAGGTTCTGTGAAAGAAAGGAGCAACATTTCTGGTACAAGTGGCAAAGCTGAGGAAGGAGCGAAGGGCCAAAAGGCGTTGCAAACTCCTGGCCAAAGTACTATGAGCCTTGGTCTTTCCTCTGGGGTGGAGAAGGAGATTCCTAAGTTCCTTCCCTCCTTGATGGTAAATCTGGGCAGGTGGGATTGTGGCAAAATCCCATTCACTGGCATTGACAGGTTTGGCTTTGTGTCCCACTTCTACCAACTTTTGCCCATGTGGCCCCAGGCTAGTCACTTTCCACTCATAGCTCCAATGGCTTCATCTGTGTCAGCTCTCAGCAATCCTAACAGTAATCTATAAAAGCAGCTATCATTCCCAAACACAGGCAGTTTATCAGGCTGTGTCTAGGCATATAACCTCTAGGGTGATGATGATGATGATGATGATGATGATGGTAATAATGGTAGGAATGGCTCTCTTTTTTGCATGAGTGCTAACTATATGTGAGGCATTTTACTGCATGCATCACACATAGAAACTGTTCAGTTTCTTACCAAAACTCTACAAAGTAGGTTCTAGTATTATCCTCATTCTATAGATGACAACACAGAGGCATGAGGGTGATTTTCCCTAAGTCACATAGTTAATGGAACAGAACTACTATCAAATCCACGGCTGCCTGGCTCCAGATCCTGTCCTCATTGCTAAACTTTTTGCCTTTTGTGAAAGGCGGAGTATAATAATCTCTGGCCATCAATCTTCCAAACAGTCACCATTATCATTGCTATGTTACAGGAAAGAAAAGTGAACCTCCAAGAAGTGAAATGATATTCCCAAGGACACAGAGTTAGCAAGAGGCAGCTCTAGGTTTTGAAACCAGTTTGATGTGCCCCCACGTCTGTTATCTTTTGGTCATACCCAATAGCTGATGCCCTGAACCTGGTCTGGTAAGAGACATTCTGAGGTAGATAGGGAGAGCTGACATTATATGACACCACGGGCTGTTCCAGTGTCTAGCATGCTGTGTGGGGCCAACATCCTGAGCTTCTAAATTCTATCTCTGTACAGGATGCACAGATTGTGAAGGGAGTCTGAATTAATGTCAACCATTGCTGTCCCCCTGTATTTTTCCAACTTACTCTCAAGCTCTGATGGAATATTTTCTTTATTTATTTATTTATTTATTTATTTATTTATTTATTTATGATAGCCACAGAGAGAGAGAGAGAGAGGCGCAGAGACACAGGCAGAGGGAGAAGCAGGCTCCATGTACCGGGAGCCCGACGTGGGATTCGATCCTGGGTCTCCAGGATCGCGCCCTGGGCCAAAGGCAGGCGCCAAACCGCTGCGCCACCCAGGGATCCCTCTGATGGAATATTTTCTATTTGACTCCTGCATGGGGACTATATAGGAGGACCAAAGGTGAGGGCGAGGGCTTGATGAGGCAAATTTGCCAAACCAGATGTCAGACTATGGTAACTTTTTGCCCTCAAAGACTCTGGCCATGTTACTGAAATGGATCAAAAGCCAAGTCCCGATCGGCACCATGGACAGCAACCACGGAGCCCACCTGATGGGGGTTGGGTCCTGGGATGAAATAAGCAGGATGTCTATACACAGGTCCGGGGGTGTTGGGGACTCCCAAAGGAGATAGTTTTGCAGTAGGCAGAGAAACTCAACATGTAGATGAGGATGAGATTGACCACAGAACGCTGTCATCCAGGGAAACAATTTCTTTTCTACTGTACTCTGTGGCAGGTAGAGAGACAGCAAACATCAAAGCACCCTAGACTTGGTTTGGTCATAATGTGGTCCTTTCTGGATACAAGTGTACAGTCTAAGTGCGATTACAAATGCACCCATAAAATGTCAGGGCTATGCCGCCTGCTTTACAAACAAATATTACATCATTCATTGCTTCCCCCCAACCCATTGTAGTAAAGTTCAGATAATGTAAAAATTGACCATTCACTAATTTATAAGTATACAATTCAATGGCATCTGGCACATTCGCAGTCTTGTGCAACCATCACCTCTAACTAATTCCAGGGTATATTCATCATCCCACAAGGAAAACCTGTGCCCATTGTATCAGTCAGGGTTTGTTCCAGAAACAGAACCAAACAAGATGTGTGAATCTCTATCTCGATCTCTATCTGTATCTTTATCTCTATATCTCTATATCTATCTATCTATCATCTATCTATCTATCTATCTATCTATCTATCTATCTATCTATCATCTATCTATCAAGAGACTTCTTGTAAAGAATTGACTCATGCAATTATGGAGGCTGGCAAGTCCACAATTTGAAGGCTGTGCTGGCAAGCTGGAGACTCAGGGGTGCTGATGCTGCAATTCAAGTCCAAAGGCCATCTGCTGGTAGAATTCCTTGTTGCTCAGAGGAGATCAGTTTTTGTTCTATTCAGGCCTTCAATTGATTGGATGAGACCCACTCACATTATGGAGAACAATCTGCTTTACTCAAAGTTCAATAAATAAATAAATGTTAATCCCATCCAAAACACTCTCACAGAAACATACAGAGCAATGTTTTATGACACATCTGACCGTGGGCCCAGCCAAATTGACACATAAAATTAACCATCATAAGTCCACCTTTGTCAGCCTACCATCCATATGCTTCTTAAACAATATTTAATCTTCAGATAAATATGATGATGAGGTCATACTTCCAACTGACATGATACAATCATCCTGTATAACTGGAAATACACCAACCCTTTCCTCACAAGAGGAGGCAAAGTCCTTAGGTGATGTTCACTCTTTTTCTTGGTATCTCATAACTCATTACTATGGTATAAAGTTAACAATATTTAACTTTTCAAGTAATTTGTTTAATACTTGAACAAACTCAATAATATAAACTGACACATCTATCTTAGATGATAAGACAGGAGAGGGAAGAAAACAAAGATATAGATAGATAGATAGATAGATAGATAGATAGATAGTGATTAGCAACACATTGTTAACAAAATAAAGAGGAAATACTAATGATGATTACAGCCTTCATGTCTCTAACTGGTCACATGGTCACAGCTGGTATTTATAACTACCTTTTTCCCACCCATCATTCCATATTCTCTTTGCCTTCAGTAAGCACTTCAGTTGATTGTGGTTCTTAACCTGGTGTGATGATTCAAATCTACACTGCTGAGGGGTTTGGGTCATTAGTAGTCCTGCCTGGAATGGATTGTTGTGGTTTTTCATTTATCCTAACACAGGGCATGCCAGAGCTGAGAGATGTCCTAGGGGATCTCCTCTGTTGCAGACATGCCCTTCCTCACCTCTGTCACAACATACCGTGTCCAGTCTCCTCCCCTTACCGAATTCCTTGGTAATCAGTAATTCCTTTCTGTGCCTGTGGTTTCCAGGCAGGAGAACCTGAAGTGGCCTGGAGGAGTCAATAGAATCATTGTTCTGTCCCCCAGTAGAAGCATTTGAAATAAGAGCTCTAGGTCAGTAAATCAAAAGGTCACAGGGACAGGAAAAAACATTTTGCTAGTATGTCACTAGGAATATTAGTGAGTGGTGAGCCATCCCCTTTTCCAGCCCTCGATTGGTGGAGTCTTGAGTCCTGGCTATTGGAGGAACAGAACGATATATTAGATGCTGATTCAGAGCATATACAGCCTAGAAAATAATGCCCCAGTCCTATGAGGTATTGACATCTAGCTAATGCTGTAACTTAATCTTCAAAGGCCTTTCCACCATTCTATCAAGCCAAGTGCTTCAGGATGGTGAGGAACATGGAAGACCAGTGCATTCCTTGAGCGTGAGCCTACTGCCACACCTCTTTGCCTGTGCATTGAGTTCTTTGGTCAGATGGAATGTTGTGTGGAACACCATGATAGTAGTCATAGCATTCTGTAAGTGCACCCATGGTAGTTTTGGCAGAAGCATTATGTGCATGGAAGGCAAATTTGTATCCAGAGTAAGTGTCTGCTCAAATAAGGACAAAATGCTGCCCCTTCTATATGGAAGAAGTTCAATGTAATCATCCTGCCACCAGGTGGCTGGCTGATCCCACTGGAGAATGATGCCCTATCAGTGTTGGTCTCGGCTGCTGGCAGATTGGGCACTAGACAGTGACCATAACCAAGTCAGTCTTGTTGAGTGGAAGTCTATGTTCCTGACCCATGCACAACCTCCATTCCTGCCGTTCATGCACCCAATGACAGGAGTGATTGGAATCCACAGAACTGGGCCTCTTATCCACTTGATTATCAAAATTCTCCTTTGTTCAGGTCATCCTTTTGTGAGCATTCACAAACATCTTCATGTTTTTTGCCCATTCAGAGAGGTCTAGCCATATACTTCTTCCCCAGGCTCCTTGTCACCAATTTCCTAATCATGTTTTTTCCAAGTCCCTGACCATCCAGCCAAACCATTGGCCACAGCCCATGAACACCAGTATGATCTCATGTCTGGTCATTTCTCCTTCCAAGCACAGTGAACAACTATGTGCACTGCCCACTGTGAGGATTTCCCTTCACAACGTCCTTCAGGGATGTCCCAGGGAGGGGCTACAGTGTTGCAGTGTGTGCTTTCAGAGGCTGCCTGCATATCTACAAGACCATCATTTAACATGTCCAAGATTTCCCTTCCTCTATAAACTGATCATATGGAGCACCCCATGAGGCCATCAGGGAAGACTGTGAGAAAGAGGTAGGGTGGCAGGTGTGGTGACTGTGTAAATTTGGGCCACTTCTTCATGTAACTTGCTCCACCTGTGGGGTCTGTTTGACCATCCCTCTCTCTTTTCCCTTTCTCTCTCTCAATCCATCACTATCAATAGCCACTAACAGCTTTCAGTAATTTGAACATTTCGCAAATATTTTTCTGAGATCATGTCGAACTCCCATGGAGACACTATAACTGTATTTACAGATGAAGTGATAATCACTTCCTAGCAAGGAGGTGGCTGTACCAAACCTTTGTCTCAGGGATGAGATGCTCTCATTGCGCACCTTTACAGACTGTGATCATAGGAGCTATTGTCCTGGCAAGAAATCACATTTGGTAAGTGCATTTTCTTTTAGATAGAAAGACATATTCTTAGAGAAATAGAATGTGTCTTTGGAAACTTTACAAAAAAACATGATGTGGATGTACAGTTTCTTCTCTCCCTACATTTGAAACTAAACACAGAGAAATATTTCTCATTTTTTTGTCCTCAGAAATGCTTATCTGTACAATTTTCCTGCTTAGAAAACACATACTGCTTTCTTTAGCTGTTTACCTTGAATATTTAAAATGTTAATGACAGGGGAGGTGGGTGGGGGGATGGGGCAACTGGGTGATGAGCACTAAGAAGGGCACTTGATGGGATGAGCACTGGGTGTTATATTATATGTTGGCAAATTGAATTTAAATTAAAAAAATTACAGAATGGGTACCTACAGTAGGCCATCTGTTACATTACCAGTTACAAAGCTTTTAAAAAAAATTTTTTTTTTTTAAATTTTTATTTATTTATGATAGTCACACAGAGAGAGAGAGAGAGAGAGAGAGAGAGGCAGAGACACAGGCAGAGGGAGAAGCAGACTCCATGCACCAGGAGCCTGACGTGGGATTCGATCCCGGGTCTTCAGGATCGCGCCCTGGGCCAAAGGCAGGCGCCAAACCGCTGCGCCACCCAGGGACCCCTTAAAAAATTTTTTAAAGATTTTCTTTTATTTCTTTTTTTTTAAGATTTTATTTATTTATTCATGAGAGACACACAGAGAGAGAGGCAGAGACACAGGCAGGGGGAGAAACAGGCTCCATGCAGAAAGCCTGATGTGGGACTTGATCCTGGGATTCCAGGATCACGCCCCGGGCCAAAGGCAGGTGCTAAGGCAGGTGAGCTATCCAGGGATCCCCTCAGTTACAAAGCTTTATGTGGCATTTTATTCATAGGACTTATATGTATTTTAATAGCCCATAGTATCAACCCTCATTTTGAAGAAATTCAAATTTTGAACTTTTTGGAATTATTATTCATTCTGAAGACTTGGGAAATGCAGAGTTATATCTACCTTTTAGGTAAAATATACATTTTACAGCAATTTACAAAATTGGCTTTTGTTTATAAGCCTCAATTTGAATGATGTGTAAGTAGCCCTTTATATTTATATGACCATAAAATAGTAACTGTAATTTTCCTTTAAATTAGCTCACAGTTTATATGCCTAATGCCAGATTTGCTTCCTTTTTTTAAAAAAAAAAATTATTGGAGTTCAATTTGCCAACATATAGCATAACACCCAGTGCTCATCTCGCCAAGTGCCCCCCTCAGTGCCCATCACCCAGTCACCCCAACCCCCCGCCCACCTTTCCTTCCACTACCCCTTGTTCATTTCCCAGAGTTAGGTGTCTCTCATGTTTTGTCACCCTCACTGATATTTCCCATTCATTTTCTCTCCTTTCCCTTTATTCCCTTTCACTAATTTTTATATTCCCCAAATGAATGAGACCATGTAATGTTTGTTCTACGATTGACTTACTTCACTCAGCATAATACCCTCCAGTTCCATCCACGTTGAAGCAAATGGTGGGTATTTGTCGTTTCTAATGGCTGAGTAATATTCCATTGTACCAATTCTGTGAGTTAATCAATTTTCATTAGTTCTCTGCATGTCTTTCAAGTATCATGACTATAGCTATTTTCATACCTTTTAAAGGTTTTGTGATATTACTTTGATATATTTCTAGAGTTGTAGTCATGTTAATTGACTCCGAAGAATAGAGGATATCTTCTCTGAACAGTCAAGTTTTGGATTCTTGGTTGGGACCTGAGTCTGCTTTGATTCTCGCAAGGTGATTCAAAATTAAGCTATTGATCTTCAAATTGAGCTTCTTTTTGTATGACTAATTAAATAACTGTACTATAAACAAAGACTAAGTCAACTGAGTCAATCCTTAATATACTATGAAATATAACAAAAACTAAATGGCACAAGAATTGATAGGTTACATATATTTTTATTTTTATTTTTTTAATTTTTTAAAAGATTTTATTTATTTATTCATGAGAGACACACACAGAGAGAGGCAGAGACACAGGCAGAGGGAGAAGCAGGCTCCATGCAGGGAGCCCGATGTGGGACTTGATCCCGGGACTCCAGGATCACGCCCTGGGCTGCAGGCAGCGCTTAACCACTGAGCCACCCAAGGATCCCCTACATATATTTTTAATAAACTAGTATATCATAATAAAACAAAGAAAGTAACAGATTGCAAACAACTAAAACCTATGTCAAAGGTATTAACTTATAAAAAGTATTATTGACATAACAGTGAAATTTTAAAGTGCCAATTTATTGTTATCTGTTGTTCAATAATGGTACTTGTAATTTAAATAGATGACACATTATCAGGTGTCATAGTAAGTTAAAGTGTATTTTTAAAATAGGGGTGTTATTTTGAAAATAACTTCCTAAGCCATTGTTAACACTGTGTTTTTGAGAATTAAAGAGAATTTGGCCTAATGGTTGTTTAAACAAATTCCTGTGCTAATAGCATTCTACCACTGTAAATAGCGCTCATAATATTACATATTTCAGGAAAAGTGAAAAAATTAAAAAATGTTAATGACAATATCCTTTTTAAAATTTCAGTTTATGAAATATTTTCCAGTATTCTGAGCTTATCTTTATATTTTTGTGTCTTTCATGCCCTCCTTCCCCTTTCTGTTCTATCTGGGCCCTCAGGGGATGGAGGATACCCACCCAAATGGGGAGGGTGGATCTCTTCACTCAGGGACTGAATCAAATGCTCATCTTTCAGAAACCTACAGACTGACCCACGAGTTATATTTTCCCAGCTCTCTGGACATGCCTTAGCCCAGTTGGGTTGACCCCTAAAAATAACCATCACCGTCAGAATGGTTGTTTCTCCCTTAAAATCTGGCTTGTTCAACTCTGACCTGAGCCAGATTCCTTTTAATTTTTCTGTATACCTTTTTATTGGAGTTTGATTTGCCAACATATAGTATAACACCCTATGTTCATCCCATCAAGTGTCCCCCTAAATGCTAGAGGAGAACACAGGCAACACCCTTGTTGAACTTGGCCACAGCAATTTCTTGCAAGATAAATCCATGAAGGCAAGGGAAACAAAACCAAAAATGAACTCTTGGGACTTCTTCAAGTTAAAAAGATTCTGCACAGCAAAAGAAACAGTCAACAAACCTAAAAGACAAACTACGGAATGGGAGAAGATATTTGCAAATGACATAACAGATAAAGGGTTAGTATCCAAGATCTATAGAGAATTTATGAAACTCAACAGCAAAGAAACAAACAATCCAATCATGAAATGGGCAAAAGACATGAACAGAAATCTCACAGAGGAAGACATAGACATGGCCAACAAGCATATGAGAAAATGTTCCGCATCAATTACCATCAGGGAAATACAAATCAAAACCACAATTAAAATGGTGAAAATTAACAAGACAGGAAACAACAAATGTTGGAGGGGATGTGGAAAAAGGGGAACCCTCTTGCACTGTTGGTGGGAATGTGAACTGGTACAACCACTCTGGAAAACTGTATGGAGGTTCCTCAGAGTTAAAAATAGAGCTACCCTATGACCCAGCAATTGCACTACTGGAGATTTACCCCAAAGATACAGATGCAGTGAAACGCCGGATAACTTGCACCCCAATGTTTATAGCAGCAATGTCCACAATAGCCAAACTGTGAAAGGAACCTTGATGTTCATCAAAAGATGAATGGGTAAAGAAGATGTGGTGGTCTATATATACAATGGAGTATTACTCAGTGATTAGAAATGATGAATACCCACAATTTGCTTTGAGGTGGATAGAACCAGAGGGTATTATGCTGAGTGAAGTAAGTCAATTGAAGAAGGACAAACATCATATGGTTTCATTCATATGTGGAATATAAAAAATAGTGAAAGGGATTATTGGGGAAAGGAAGGAAAACAAATGGGAAATATCAGAGAGGGTGACAGAACATGAGAGACTCCTGACTCTGGCAGACGGGCACTGAGGCAGATTCTTAGCAAGGTAAGGGTAGAGAGCCTGGTGTTGGGAGACAGAGGACTCCTGAGTAGTCTACTCCTGCCAGAGGAAGAACGGCTGACCATGTCAGGCATCTGCTCTGGTGGAAAGGAGTTCCATGAGTCCAGGCAGTGAGACCACAGCGGGGAGCAGACACAGTTTAGGGGAAACTGGAAAATAAAAGCAAAATGAAGCTCAAGGCTCTTCCATCTTGGGGGCTTGGTAGGAAGAGGAGGAGAGAACCTTTCTGCTAGAAGCTGTGGACTAGTCTTTCCTTCTTGACCCTCCAGCCACGACATGTGGGTCAAGACTCAGGGACATTGGGGTAGGGACAGTCCCACAGGATGGATGTCCCTCATGCTCCGTGGCCTGGAGGGCGAGCCACATTTAGCATTCCTGGTGGGTCAGGGTCCCAGGCAGGGAGGGAGGATGTGTCTTGCCCTGGGACTGCCTCCAATTCCCCTGAGATGTGCGTAGGGGGGTGAACTCCAGGAGGCCCTGGTGAGCCCCTCATAGTGAGAGGAGAGATCCCCTGTGGGCCACATGGGGCAGAAGCAGGTGTCCACACACATCCACTGAACCCCTGGGATAAAAGGGACATTGAGATGACCAGAAGGGTCCCCAGGTCCGTAGGGAGCAGAGAAAGGCTGGACCCTGTGACCCCTGAGCATAGACATCAGCTGGGCCTCCAGCAAACCCCACAGATCCCAGTCAGCTCAAATCCAGAGACCAGCAGGAGGATGCAGAGCATCTCCTGGGACACCATCCTGGGAACAAGCATGGAGGTGGGCAAAAGATATGATATGGGAGTATTTGCAATGATTGGGAGGGACTGTGTGTGAGTGTAAGTGTGTGTGTGTGTGTGTGTGTGTGTGTGTTCCCTGCTTTAGTGAGGGCAGCTCCTGAGAGACCAAATCACTGAGGGACAATGACATTTTATTTTTTTCTGCTGAACTGCATTGCATCCTGCTCTGCCACACACAAACACACACACACATGTGCACACACATATGCAAGCACACAAGTGCACACACACATCCCCTAACACACCCATGGTACGTACACTGACACGCAGTACTCTGTAATTTCTCCAGGTTGGAATTTCCTAACGAACACCCTTGATGGAATAAAGCAGCCTCTGTGCTATTGTTACAAAGTGCTCCACAGTTTTCCGCATATATATCTATTTTTCTTTCCAGCATGGGTAATAATCTAGAGGCCCTCCTCCAACTGCTTTGTCACTTAAACCCAGCAGAGGCATGCTTGCACACGTCAGCTTCCACAGCACCCTCTCATGGCACAGAACACAGCACTGTGACTAAGGGAGGTGCTCCAGAGCTCCATCCCTGATGATGATGCTATGAGTCTGTGTCATGTTTTTTAAATATCTTATTTTTAAGTAATATCCACGCCTAATGTGGGGCCTGAATTATAACCCTGAGATCAGGAGTCACATGTTCTACTGACTGAGGCACCAGGCCGCCTAGAATGGGATGTTTGACAGCAGGAAAGTCCTCCTGTCCTGCATCTTCTTGCTGTCCTGCAGCCCCGTCAGTGCCCCCTAACCAGAGCCTAACCTGACCAGGTGGGAGGCAGGGGTGAGTGTGCAGAGCACAGCCCAGAGGCACAGGATGCAGAGGGGTGCAGAGGCGAGAGCATCGTACCTGAGCAGGAGCCAACAGACTGGAGGGCATGAGGAAGACCTGGCCTGAGTGTTCTTCTGATGTGCCACCTGCTTCTCTGTGCACCCTCTGCCCCCCAGAATGACATGAAGTCATCGGAGAATTTCAGATCCCCTTTTGCATTTGGGAAATGTATAGTTTGAGAATAGTCAGCCTGTTGGGACCAGAAGCAGAGCCGGAAACTTCCACCTTCTGTGTCCCACACCATCTCTGTAATGAGATATCTGTGTCGTATCTGTCATACGTGTGTGCATATCTACCATCATGTGTCCCTAGGTATCCGTTTATGCATCTGCTCATCCCCCGTGGATGCATCTGTCATTCTCCACCGTCCCATCATCTCCCTCTGTGCATTTGCCTATTTGTTACCTGCTACCCATCATCCTTATGTTTGTATCCATATACATGTACGTACGTATGTACCATCCATGACTTTATCATCATCTGTCTATCTCTTCTCTATCTACCTATCATTTCTCTGTCTCTATAATCACCCCTTAATACTAGGTGGGTTCCATGTGGGCACGGGTTCCACCTGGTTATGTAATACCTCACTAGAAATGCCTTTCAGAAACCAAGGCTTCTCTATGATCCAATGGAGGAGGGTACAGTTGAGCCTGAGCCCCTGCCCACTTCCTTCCTGTGAGACCACAGATAGGACCCTCCACTCTCCTTTCCTGCTCACTGCCTGACCCACAGGGCCTGTCCTGCCACCCTAGAACGAGGACAGAACAGACCTGGACAGGCCGGCCATGTCCCTTAATCCCACCTGTGTGCTGGGTCTTGGTGAGGAAGGAAGGTGGGGAACGGTGGGGGGAGACTCCAGTGGGGACCAGGCTTCTCTCAGGTAGCCCCTCTGAGGACCTGCGGGTCCCATGGGAGGACTCTCCTTGCAGGTCGTGAGGCTCTGTGCCTGGGGCCTAAGCCAACAGTTACAGGGACCAGAGCCTCTGACGTGTGTCCCAGAGGTTGGGATGGGGTGGGTCAGACATTAACAAGGCCATGAGGGGGGACGGTGACTGCTTGGAGTCACCTGGGAATGGTCCTGAACTGGCTACAGGGGAGGAACTGTGTCAGGGAGTTCACGTGGCTGAGGGGAGGTTTGCAGGCCCTCAGCACACTGACCCCCTGGAAGGAGCTGGGCAGCTTGTTTCTCACTGGGGCTTCTCCTGCAGTGCTCTGCCTGGGCCATGTGATCCCCACCCAGGAGGGTGAGTCCTCTGCACCTGCTTCCTGTTCCTCTCACCCCAGGGCAGCCCTGCACGGGAATCCTGTTTCTTCTGGGAGGGACCCAGACTCTGAGGTCCACAGAGGAGAGCCCCCCAACAGCTCCCGCAAACACCTGCAAATCCCTGAAGAGCTTCCAGCTGCTCAAGTCCCACAGAGACCGTGGACACAGACTCTCATCCCCTTGAACTGACCCCTCACTCCCCTCTCCTGGGAGCCACTGGCCAGGACCAGAGAACACAGTTGTCCTGGATTCTCGGAGCTCAAAGCCCTGTGGGTCCTGCCCTCATGTCTCAGGTCAGCCTGCACCTCCTGTGGGCTCCATCCATGCTAGACTGCTCCACAGTCAAAGTCCTGGTGTCTCTACCGTCCCCCCATCCCCACACTCCCCACACTCCCCACCATCCCCACCGTCCCCACCATCCCACCTGTCCCCACCGTGCCCACCGTCCCACCTGTCCCCACCATCCCCATCATCCCCACTGTCCCTCCTGTCCCCACCATCCTCACTGTCCCACCTGTCCCCACCATCCCCACCGTCCCCATACTCCCCACACTTGCACCGTCACCACCATCCCCACTGTCCCACCTGTCCCCACCATCCTACTTGTCCCCACCATCCCCACCGTCATCACCGTCCCCACACTCCCAACCATCCCCACCTGTCCCCACCATCCACACTGTCCCACCTGTCCCCACCATCCCCACACTCCCCACCATCCCCACACTCCCCACCGTCCCATCTGTCCCCACAGTCCTCAGCGATCCCACCATCCTCACAGTCCCTACCATTCCCACCATCCCACCTGTCCCCACAGTCCCCACCGTTCCACCTGTCCCTGCCTCTCCAGCAGCGTGGGGCACTGCAGGGGCTGCTGCACTTCTACTTCTCTTGTCTCTCCGGCCAGGATCTGCCCATCCTCCACTCTCTCCCTGCAGGTGGGTTTAGAGAACACCCATAGGATGGTTTTACCTCCCAGCCACGCCCCTCCAGACTGAATAAAGGTGCAGGGGATCCCATATCAAAATCTTTCATGACCACATCTATCTCTAATCTGCCCTGCTCTGTCCAACTCTCTTATCTCCAGACCCTTCGTTCTCTTTCTGTCTTTCAGACATGCCACACTCACCCTGCAGACAGTACCCTCTCCCATGCAGGGTCTCCACCTCCAGCACCCGGCTCCCTTGCCTGCCATGAGGTAATTTTTGCTCGTCTTTCAAACATCTTGTCCTCATCTGACACTGAGGAAGGTCTCTTTATAAAGAGTGCAGGGACCTCGCCATAGGTCTGTCTGGCATCCAGGCCTTTTCCCTTACTCCATGTCACCTCCCCAAACTGCTGCACCCGATAGAGAGTATTTTGGTGGTCTGTTTCTGTCTCACAGAAATGTGTTCTCTGTGGAGTCTGGTAGCAGTCTCATGGTGCTGTCAGTGGTCTTGCGGTGGCCCCAGCAGGTCACCAGGCCTGCAGGCTCCCTTCTCTGCTCCATAGCTTTGGTGCAGGGCCACCAGCACCGGAGTTACCTTTTGATGCAAGGTGGCTGCCAGAGCTCCAGCTATTGCATGTGCTTGCAGATTGGAAGGCAGAGAGAGGCAGAAATGAGGAAAAGGCCCTCCAGGCTTAACTGCCACCCTTTAAAGCTGCCTTCTCGGGAATTCCACCAACCAGGCTCCTCTGTGTCATTTCACAGACATGGTCACAGGGCTGCACAGAGCAGATCTGGAGTTCTCAGTATTAACCTGTGATGCTCTGTTGAACAGTGACAGAGAGCCCAGATGTTGAGGGCAGGAGCCGTCTGTATGACCTCCCTCCCACCTCCCAGGGAAGGACAGGCTGTCTTCAGAACGGACCCTGAGAGCCCAGTCGGCTTCCCTCCTAGGGGTCCTGCCCAGACCCTCCATCTGGGCCGAGCCGGGCTCTGAGATTCCCCGGGGGCAGCCGGTGACCATCGTGTGCCAGGGCCCTGCTAGGGCTGAGACACTCCACCTGGAGAAGGAGGGAAGTGCTCTACTTAATCTGTGAGCGACCCAGTGCTCGAGATGCAGGCCGGATTCCCCATCCCCATGGCACCTGCGGGGCTCTATCGCTGCCTCTATAAAAAAGACAGCGCCTGGTCTGACCGCAGCAAGGAACTGCAGCTGGTGGTGACCGGGGAGGACATCTCACCTCTGCCCTCAGGTTTGCCCCCAGCTCCCTGGACCCTGTTCCCTGCCGCATCCCCTGTTCACAGGCTCCTCTGCCCTCCTGGCCTCTTCAGGCCCTCTACTCCCTCTCTCCCTCTGCACGCCTGTCCCTCTGCCTTCCACCTGGTGGCGTTAGGTCCCCGGAGCCCTGGTCTCATCTGGACACATGAATGGCCTGGACGCTCAGTCCCAGCATTGGTCGGGGAGGCACAGAGCTTGGCATGGGGGCTGGGTGGGGAATGGGCTTCCAGAGACTGAGCCCTCTCACTAAGGATGGTGTTAAACTGTCCTTTCCTGGACGGGGCCAGGATCTGTGGGGCCCCAGGGCATGTGCCTTGCTTGCAGGCAGCCGTGGTCTGAGTGGGGCAGGGTGGACTTCCCCCAAGTGCATAGTGCCGAGTGCCGGGGCTCCCCATGTCCTCCCAGCTCCCACACCAACGGAGCTGAGGGGACTCTGTGCCAGGCACTGAGGTGGTGTGTCCTCCTGATAGGGACATGCACTGCTCCTCCGCCTTGTGGGGGAAGAAATGAGGTCGTGACTGTGAAAGGCCCCCTGGGCCCCGAGTAGGCAGCCCCAGACTCAGACTGTTGATCACCCATCCCTCCTGTCCCCGCTGAGTCTGCACACTCTGGCCCTAAACCCATGACCTGGGGAGTGAAAGTCAAGGGTGGTGTTGGTCATGAGGAGAAAGCTCAAATGCACCAAGTCAGGCCCAAGCATTCATCATTGCTTTCTGACTCCTAGCAGCCCCCCACCCACGGAAGGGGGTTCCAGACAGCTGAGTCACCTGGGAATGTGCCCAAGGGCATGCTGGGTGGGGTCAGGTCCTGGCACCCAGTCCCAGTGGTCCTGGGCTGGGTTGGGTCTTACCTACCTGTGAGTGACTCTCCTGCCCTTGTGCTTCCAGCAACCCCCTCCCCAAATTACACAAATTACACGGTGGGGAACTGTGTCCCCCTGAGCGTGGCTGGTATGGTCCTGCTGATCCTGGTGGTGATTCTGGCAGAAGCTTGGTACAGCCAGAGCAGGAGCCAACAGGGAGTACAGGGATGGAGCCAGGAGGTCTCCCACGGGGGCCTCAACCCCAGGGTCTCAGGGGGGACACTCCCAGGGCGCTGAGGTTCAGGCTGGAGTCCAAGGTGACCTGGCACTGCCCTCGGGCCATGCGCCCTCGGAGCCCATCCTGGGTAGTGAGTGCAGCGGTGCAGCGGCCATGCCTCCTGCCTCTCCAGCGTCTGCCCCTCCGTGTGTCCCAGCTCTGTCTCCAGGTCTGACCTGCACCATCAGGCCAGCCCTCCCACCCACTGCTTCCCGGGCACCCCTCCTCTCGGGGTTCCTAGGCTCCCTTCCCTCCAGCCCCTGCCTCCTCTTCCTTCTCCTCCCACCTGGTTCAGAGGCTCTGTGATGCTCAGCTCAGGCCAGTCCTCAGTGCTCACCTCTCCCTTGGGTGATACCAGCGTCTGGGGCTTCCCTTTCACATTTCAGTGGAGGGCTCCACGGTGGAATCTCCCTCCCCACCCCTCCTGGAGCCTGGCATCCCGGCTGCCCTCTGGGAACCAGGAACCGGCCACCTCAGACCCCAGGGGCTCACTGACTCCTGACACCTGCCTCACTCAGGGAGGCCCCAACTCTACCTGCCCTGGGGCTCCACACATCCTGTGTCTCCTCCTCCAGGATGGTCTCTGCCTTCTTCCCTCTGCAGGCTGCTCCTGGTGTTGCATCGGGAGTCCAGGGAAGGACATGCAAATCAAAGCCTTGGTGCCATAGCACCACACGCTCATTAGGACGGCTTCTATGTGTTTCACGTAGTCTCAGGGAAAGTCACAAGTGTCTGGAGGAAGTGGAGAGATTGGAACCCCGTGCAGGGGTGGAGGGTGTACTGGGGGGAAGTTCCTCAGAAAGTAGAGAATGTCTGTGTGACCCAGCAGTCCCGGGGCTCGGGGCGCCGGCGGGAGGAAGGGAAGCAGGGACCTGGCAGCCTGTGTGCTCATCCACACCAGGGCCGTGCACAGTCGCCGGGACAGTCACAGCCTCCTGAAATGTGGAAGATGGAAGCTGAACCATCAGGGCCAGCGCCAGGCACCCAGCAAGGACTCCACCGGCCAGTCGGGCGTCGAGGATGGAGGAAAGAGCCCCATGGCCAGGAAGGCGGGTACCCCAGGAACTAGAATCTGCAATGAACTGAGCTCTCCCCTTGAGGCTCCAGGAAGCGGGGGTGACCCCGCAGACGCCCCCTGGCGGCCCCCTGGTGACCCTGCGTCAGGCCTCTGGCCTCTAGAACTGACCTGTTGCTGTGGCTCCAGTTTGAGCTCACCTGTTGTGGCAGATGAGGAGCTCAGACCCCTGTATCTGACACTGTTCTCAGTGACTCCCAACCTTCTGGAGACGGATCCTGTCTGGCCTCATCCCCTGACATTTCATCCCAGACCTCTGAGCACCAGTGCCCGAAGCCCAGCCTGGCCACATTCTGGATGCATGGGCTTCACGTCTGAGGCTCTGCAGTGGCAGGTGAGTTTTTGGCAGCGCCCAGCCCCAGCTGCTCATGTCACACTTGTATCTCTGACATTGCAAACCCTGCTCCTAAGAGTCAATGTGACAGTTTTTCCATCTGCCCCGTGGCTCTGGTGTTAATCAGATGGAAGCTTACCTTGACTTTTATTTGTTTATATTCACACCAAGATGTGCTTTTCCCATATCTCATGGTATAACTGTGTTTCGGAATATGCAGAACACTCGTTGGTTTCAAAAGCTACCCCCCCGCCCCTGAAGTGGTGCGTTCGGGAATGATCCACCTCCTTCATCCCCTTCACCGAGTGCTCCCACACAATGCAGGTGACTATGTTTGTCAGATTCTGGTTTTCAGGATGAACAGTGATCCCTGGAAAGATAAGTCAGCAGACATGTCATGTTTCACTCCTTTCTTAGAAGAAAGTTAGCCCATTAATGTGAGTACTGTGCACCGTGCTTTCTACCCTTCCAGATTCCTACTGCTCCTGTAAGAAGCTCCCATACTCTCGGTGCTGGGAACAGTGTGCACTCATGCCCCTGTGGTTCTCTGGATGACTCAGACACAGTCCTGGGGGCTGCATGAAGGTGTCAGCAGGACTGTGTTTCTCACAGCAGCTACAGGGCAAATCGGTTGTCCTGCTTTCTTGGTGTCTACAGGGGGCCCGCCTTCCTCAGCTCCGTTTTCAACTACATGAATGGCAGGCAGGCCTGCGTCCTTCTGAAGCCACATCTCATGGACTCCCGTCTCCATCCACACATGTCTTTCTCTGACCCTTAGTCTTCTGTCTCCCTCTTCTAGTTTTGTGAATCCATTTGGCTTCCTGCATAATTTCAAGGTTCTGATTTACCACATCTGTGTTTTTTCTGCAGCTGAGTAAATGACTCCAAGACTGCAGAGATGGGGACATGGGATCTGAGGTGGGCATGGGTGGGCGAGATCCAGCCCACCACACTGTGCATCCTAGAGGCTATGGCACATCAGTTCATATAAATCCTCTTCACTACATCCATGGCTGCTAGCCCCAGTTGCCCCAGATACCCCCAGAATCTCCTTTCCTTTTTTTTTTTCACAGATAGAGTTTGGTGACAGACAATGCACAGAGGAGGCTCTGTCTCTGCCCCTAAACGTCTTCACCAGATTTCTGAGAGCATTTGCTGGGCTGGACGGAGTCTCACTGGTCATGTGACTCAGTAGATTTTGTGCAGTCAGCATCATCACCTTTCTGGACTCTGCCAGCCAGTATAGGGAAGAGGGTGAGTCTCTGCACAGGCCTTCTGGCCATGTTTGTGGTCAATGTTCAGAAATGCTCAATTTGATGTCTGAGCATGCAGATTTCACTGGACACTCTTATGATGAATTCAGAGAGCATCTGTTTTTATGATTACACATCATGTACATAGACTGGATACACTTCAGGTTAACATCTCAGTTTGCTTCAGATTTTGGTGTTGGTAACAGTTTGTGACATGATTCACACACCATGTAATTCACTCATTTTATTTTATTTTTTAAGATTTTATTTATTTTTCATGAGAGACACAGAGAGACAGAGACATAGGCAGAGAGAGAAGCAAGCTCTCCATGGTGACCCTGATGTGGGACTTGATCCCAGGATTCCAGAATCAAGACCTGAGCCAAGAGAAAAAAAAAAAAAGACCTGAGCCAAGGACAGACGCTCAACCACTGAGCCACCCAGGTGTCCCACAATTCAATTACTATTTTTTTATTTAAGTTTGATTTGCCAACATATAGTATAACACCCAGTGCTCATCCCATCAAGTGCCCTCCTCAGTGCTTGTCACCCAGTTACCCCATCCCCCACCCGCCTCCCCTTCCACTACCCTTTGTTTGTTTCCCAAAGTTAGGAGTCCCTCACATTTTGTCACCCTCTCTAAGTTTTCCCATTCACTTTCCCTCCTTTATACAATGGAATATTACTCAGTCATTCGAAAGGACGAATACCCCCCATTTGCTTTGATGTGGATGGAACTGGAGGGTATTATGCTGAGTGAAGTAAGTCAATTGGAGAAGGACAATCATCATATGGTTTCACTCATACAGGGAATTCACCCCTTTTAAAGTGTGCAATTCAGTGTGGATTTTTGGGCTATTTCACAGAGTTGAACAAGTACACCACTGTCAATTTTGGAACACTTTCATCACCCCCCAAAAAACTCCATGCCCCCTAGCAATCACTCCTGTCTCCCCAGCCCCAGTCAACAATATTTCTCTCCATAAATTTTTCTATTCTTGCATTTCATTTAAGTGTGAACCATACACCATGTGTCTTTTGTGATTGGCTTCTCTCACTCAGTATGTGAAGTATCACTTGAAACATAATGTCTTATGTTTTACCCGCCTTGTAGCATGAATCAGTACTTTATTCCTTTTTGTTGTCAAATAATATTCCACAGTCTGGATAGACCACATTTTATTTATCCATTCCTGTCTTGTGTCCATTATCTTTTTTTTTAAATTTTTATTTATTTATGATAGTCACAGAGAGAGAGAGAGGCAGAGACACAGGCAGAGGGAGAAGCAGGCTCCATGCACCGGGAGCCCGACGTGGGATTCAATCCCAGGTCTCCAGGATCGCGCCCTGGGCCAAAGGCAGGCGCCAAACCACTGTGCCACCCAGGGATCCTTTGTGTCCATTATCTTAAGAGACAATATGTTTTGTCCATTTTTTTTCATTTTTAACTTACTGTATTTGGGAAATTAACACTTTTATGCAATTGCCACTTTTATATAATGTATATGTATGTAGATGCACAAATGAATATATATAAGATATTGTGATTTGCATCATACAATATTATATATGTAGTATATATATTCTTTCTCTCTTTGCCTTGTTTTTCAAATTGGCTTATGAGTATTTTTTTTTTTTGCCTGCAAAAGTTTTTCTTTTCCTTTATTTAAAAAATGATTTTATTTATTTAAGAGAGAGAGAGAGAGGGATAAGCAGACTCCTCGCTGAGCAAGGAGACTGATGTGAAACTCGATCCCAGGACTCCAGGATCATGACCTGAGCCGAAGGCACACACCCAACTGACTGAGCCCCCCAGGTGCCCATTTTCCTTTTTTTTTTTTTAAATAAAAGAAACTCAAATTTATTCAAAGGTTTGCTTCATGGTTTAGAGCCTTTCCTCCTTCTCATTATGAAGAAGTTCTTCAATATTTTGTTCTAGTACTTACTTGATTTCATTTTATATACTTACACCTTTTAATTATTTGCTGTACACAATATGGAAGAGCAATCCAATTCAGTTTTCAGCAAACTATTTATTTTTTTATTTTTCACAAATATCGATAGCACCTTTATTCATAATAGCTCCATTCTTTTTTTTTTTTTTTTTAAAGATTTTATTTATTTATTCATGATAGTCACAGAGAGAGAGAGAGAGAGGCAGAGACACAGGCAGAGGGAGAAGCAGGCTCCATGCACCGGGAGCCCGATGTGGGATTCGATCCCGGGTCTCCAGGATCGCGCCCTGGGCCAAAGGCAGGCGCCAAACCGCTGCGCCACCCAGGGATTCCCCTCATAATAGCTCCAAACAGGAAACAGCTCCATAGAACAGATACACAAATTGCAAAAAATTCATACAATGGAAACCTATGCAGCAATGGGAAAAATTAACTTCGATTATGAATAACAACATGGATGAGTCTCATAGGTGTTACGTTGAGGGAAAAGAAACCAAATGCAGAAAGGTACACATTGTGTGGTGCCATTTACATGAAGCTCTAGCATAGATGACTGAAATCAGATGTGTGGTTGTCGGTGTTAGGACTGTGTGTGTGGAAGGGAGCTACTGAACGGAGAATGGAATGAAGGAACTCTCTGGGTGAAGGAAACATTTACTAGCTTTATTTTGATGCTATATACATGTGTATACATACGTACAAAACCTCCTTGAATATACACTTGAGATGTACACATTTCCTTTATGCAAATTACACCTCAATGCCGTGCTGTAAAAACAAGTTGCATTGCTTTATAGTTTATCAAGTACATTCTAACACAACACTGTTTTTCAAATATTCCTAAGCATTATAAGTCATTCTTTAAACAAACAAGCAAAAAAACCAATTAGGGGAGCAAAAGACACCACCAACCTAGTTGTCAGAGTTATTGAAACGACTGCAAAGGATCACCTGTGTACCATTTATTTTTTTAAATTCACCTTCCCCCTGATGATTTGTGATGCCACTTTCTCAATGCACTTTCTTTTTAAAAAATTTTTTTTTATTGGAGTTCAATTTGCCAACATATAGCATAACACCCAGTGCTCCTCCCACCAAGTGCTCCCCCCATTGCCCATCACCCAGTCACCCCAAGCCCCCGCCCACTTCCCCTTCCACACTACCCCTTGTTCATTTCCCAGAGTTAGGTGTCTCTCATGTTTTGTCACCCTCACTGATATTTTCACTCATTTTCTCTCCTTTCCCTTTATTCCCTTTCACTAATTTTTATATTCCCCAAATGAATGAGACCATATAATGTTTGTCCTTTTCCTATAGACTTATTTCAGTCAGCATAATACCCTCCAGGTCCCTCCACGTCAAAGCAAATAGTGGGTATTTGTCGTTTCTAGTGGCTGAGTAATATTCCATTGTATACATAAACCACATCTTCTTTATCCATTCATCTTGCGATGGACACTGAGGCTCCTTCCACAGTTTGGCTATTGTGGACATTGCTGCTATAAACATCGGGGTTCAGGTGTCCTGGCATTTCACTACATCTGTGTCTTTGGGGTAAATCCCCAGCAGAATGCACTAACTTTCTATAAGTAGTTGGATTCATCTCTTAGCTTGGTTGTTCTATTCATGTGCTTGCACTGGATGATTTTGTTAAAAAGTGTTTCTATTGTGTTGTAATATATGATTGATCTAGTCCTCCTTCACCTCTTTTATTTTTAAGTGTATTATTTAGCTACTACTATGATAAGTCTGCATAACAAATTTTACCAACACAGTGGCATAATGCAGTGACTACAGATTCTTACTCACCACTGTCAGTTGATTGGTGTTCAGCTATTCTAGGTTGTGCTTGACTGGGCTTGACTCCAGATCCACTCTGCACGTCATTCATCCTCTCTGGGTCATTGAGCTGGTGAGCATATGATCTCCTCATTGTGACAATGGCAGAAGCATAAGAAGGCATGCCCATCCATGCATGCACATTGCAAATTATTGTCTGCACAGCTGAGGAAAGTGTGAGGCAGCACCACCACTCTGACCCTAACCATGCTTCTCTGTCTCGTTGAACTTCAGAAAGAAGAGGAACAGCCCCAATATCTGGGATGAAGTCCCTCTCTGCATGCCCAGGCCTTTATCTCTGGACTCAGGAGCCCTCAGGAACCTCTGCACCACAGCAGGTAGGTCATAATTTGTCCAGAATCCAGGGTACTCAGGCTTCAAATACACAAGGACTCAAGGTCAAAGTCCAAACATGGAAATTCTCTGTGTCTGTGTGTGGGGAGGAGCAGGCATCTCACAGAGGACTCTCTTTCCAGGCTGTGCCTTGGCAGGAGGGTCCAAGCAAATCAGATGCATTCTTTCTCCAGACTTTCCAGTCTCAGCCTGTTGGATTAATACAAGATTGTCTTCTGGTTCTATTAGTTTCTATTGCTGCTGAAACAAATGATCATCAATATGGCAACCCAGAGTAACAAACATCTATCATCTCACAGTTCTGGAGGGTGGAAGTCCAGGAGGTTGGCAGCCCCCTTGATCTGGGTCTCATAGGACTGTAATCTGGGTTTTGGACATTTGGACTCTTCTCTGGAAGTTTTAGGAAGAATCTGTTTAGGCTCATTGAGGGTATTGGGTGTTGGTGAATTAAGCTCCTTGTGATCATTGTACTAAGGTCCCCATTTCCTTGACGTCCATTAACTGGGAGTCATTCTTGCTTCTACAGGCTGCTTGCACTCCCTGGCTTGTGGACTACTTCATCTTCAAAGCCAGTGATGGTGGAATGAGTCCTTCTCACTCCTTGAATTTCTCTGCTGATTCTCTTCTCCTCCAGACAGAAGAATTTCCTACTTTTAGGGGCTCATGCAATCATATTGGGCCCACCCAGGTAAGCCAGGATAATGCCCCGATTTTAAAGTTTGTGACCTTAATGGCATCCTTAAAATCCCTTTTGCCATGTGATGTAACAGATTCACAGATTCTGGGGGACTGGGGCGTGGACATATTCTGGAAGCTGCTCCACCTAGTGGAGTAGCAGGGTTTGGGGAGGGGGAACAGCAGCTCTGGGAAGATAGACATTCCTCTAGGACACCTGCGATTGTGCAGGATCCCTTGAAATTCCACCTCTGATTCTCCTCCAGGAGTACTTCACAAACCCACATTCTGGACTCGGCCAGGCTCCATGTCTACCTGTGATGAGTACCTAGCATCTCTAGGGCCTTTGCGGGGGGCGGGGGCCGGCGCTGATAAAGGGGATGAAGAGGGTGTTCCTGTGCCTTGGAATGGACAAATCCCAATGGAAACTAGGGAGTGCCAAGCTCTGTACTCAAGTCTGTGACAGCTTAATTTGGTTTTGTTGTTAATTTCCATATGAATATTAGCTATGTGTTATTCTCTTTCTGTGTGAGGTTTGAGCTCTTAAGAGAGAGAGTTGTGTATTATTTCTTTTTTTAAAAAAGATTTTATTTATTTATTTATTTATTTATTTATTTATTTATTTATTTATTTAGAAGAGAGTGCACAGTAGGGGGTGGGGCAGAAGGAGAGAGAAAGAGAATCTCACACAGACTCCCCACTGAGCACAGCATGACCTCATGACCCTAAGATCATGACCTGAGCTGAAATCAAGAGTCTGACACTCAACTGACTGAGCCACTCAAGCATGCCAAGAGAGTTGTGTATTATTTCTCAAAGCGTGTAAAGGGGCTGTTAAGAAGTTTATAATTGGAGGAGGGGCAAGATGGTGGAAGAGTAGAGATCCTCAACTCAACTAGCTCCACAAACTTACCTAGATAACTTACCTAGAAAACATCCTAAACACCTATAAATTCAACCTGAGATGTAAAGAGAGGATGACTGGAATACTACAGAGAGAAATTTTTTTGCTTCTAACAAGGTAGGAAGGTAGAAAAAAAAAAGAAAAAAGAATAAAATGGGGTAGGAGAACTGCAACTAGCAGAGCTAAAGCAGAGGGGCTAGCACCTCCAGGGGAGGAAAGCCCAGCCCTGGCGAACCAGGAACTCAAAAAATCCACACTGGAGGTTTCCCTGACGGAAGAGTGCTTAGCAGGGAAATTGATCAGAATCATAGGAGGAGCAGTGAAGGTTCAAGATTCCTGGAGTCACTATACGAGGAGGGTTGCCCAGGGGAAAGCTCACTGCAAACCATGGCCCAATATCTGTAAAGGTCTGGAGTGCTGCAGCCCTTGGGGCATTTGGGAGAAGACAGGTGGGTCAGCTCCAGAGCTGCCTTTACCCTAGAACCTGGCAACAGACGGAGGTGGTTGTGCCCCATTCCCTTTAGGAGAGGTGGTGCCTGGGAGCACAGGTCCAGTGGTACAGGGCCCAGATCCCAGGGTGCCCAAGTGGACAAAGTCAGAGATCCTCCATTCCCTCTGGGACTGACGGGAGCGGGTGGGGCACTCTCCATCCATTGGGTGCCCCACAAGCTGTGCAGATCAGTGTACCCATGCCTGCCCCCAGGAGCATCTAGGCCAGTGTGGACAGGGAGACTGTGTTTAGTTACTTCTGGGGAGCTGGACTACAGAGAGGGAAATCTGGCCGCCACCATTGTTTTTCCTCTTTGTTTCACCTTGTGCCTGGAAGAGGCGGGGCCTCTAGGGAACAAAGGCTTCACAGGATGAACAGCTCACACTGAGCTGGGCACCTGGCAAGGGGCGGGTCATCTCACCCAGGAGCAGACACCTAAGAATCAGCACAGCAGACCCTTCCCCCAGAAGAACTGCTGGAAGAACAACGGAAGACCAAGTTTATTGACCAAACAGCCCTGGAAAAATCCAGGACTGAGGGAAAATAATATATAGAACTAGAGGGTCTTTTTCTTTTCTTTTCTTTTCTTTTCTTTTCTTTTCTTTTCTTTTCTTTTCTTTTCTTTTCTTTTTATTGGAGTTCAATTTGCCAACATACAGCATAATACCCAGTGCTCATCCCATCAAGTGCCCCGCTCAGTGCCTGTCACCCAGTCACCCCGACCCCCCGCCCACCTCCCTTTCCACCACCCCCTGTTCATTTCCCAGAGTCTTTTTCTGTTATGACTCATTTGTTTATCAGACTAAAAACTTCCAATATTTTCTCTTTCTCACCTTAACTACAATATTTTACCAGCTCTCCATTTTTAAGTTTTTTCCTTTTTGACTTTCATATTTCTACAATTATATGTCTTAGATATATTTTTCACTTCTGACTTCCCTTCAATGTATTCAATTTAGTTTTGGTTGATATATAAGATATAGGTATTTGTTTTGGTTTTTTTCTGCCTCGTTTTGTTTTACAATGGTGGAAGGTAGTATCTTCTAAAACATGACCAACATACACCCAGAACTAGGTGGAACACCGTGTTGGTTCATTCTGTGAGATTATATTCTTTTTTCCTTCCCACTCTGCCCCCCACTTTTAACTTGTTTTGTTTTTGTGGTCAATCTTGGGGGCTTTATATAAGTATTGCTGGTTTATATAAATTTGGGATTGAGCATCATCTAACATACAGAACAAAGTACACTCAGAACCAAGAGGATCACCCACTAGGACCCCTCAGGGAGGGGGACCCCTCAGGGAGACTACATTCTCTCTCCACTACAACTTTGTAACCACCACCATCCATCTTCCCCTTTTTTCTCTTCTCTTTATCCTTTTTTTTTATAAATTTATTTTTTATTGGTGTTCAATTTGCCAACATACTGAATAACACCCAGTGCTCATCCCATCAAGTGCCCCCCTCAGTGCCTGTCACCCATTCACCCCCACCCCCACCCTCCTCCCCTTCCATCACCCCTAGTTCGTTTCCCAGAGTTAGGAGTCTTTATGTTCTGTCCTCTTTTCTTTAACTTTTCTTTCTTTTTTCTTCTTTCTTTTTGGTTTTTGGATTTTTATTTTTAATACTTCGTTTTAAAATTAGTTTTTCACTTTAGGGGTCCTTTTGTTTTATTTCATTCTGTTCTTGTTTTCTTTTATTTTCTAGTCTCTGGCCTCTTCAGAATCACTAGGATGTATTTTACTTAGGTTGTGGTTGATATTTTTGACTCAGTCCACTCATACAGTCACTTTGCACTGGACTAAATGACTAGAAGGAAGAATTCACCACAAAGGAAGAACTGGAAACATACTCTCTGCCACAGAGTTACAGAATTTAGATTTATGTACGATGTCAGAAATTTAATTCAGAAGTACAATTATAAAGTTACTGGTGGTTCTGGATAAAAGCGTAAAGGATTCTAGAGACTTCGTTACTGCAAAATCGAGATAAAATTAGGCCAAAACTAAAAATAGTTTAACTGAGATGCAATCCAAACTGGATATTCCGACTGCTAGAGTTAATGAGGTGGAAGAGAGACTGAGTGACATAGAAGACAAGGTAATGGTAATGAAGGAAGCTGAGAAAAAAAGAGAAAAACAAGTAAGAGGCCATGAGGAAAGGCTTAGTGAAATAAACCATAGGTTTAGAAGGATGAATACACGTCTAATTGGGGTCCAGAAGAGATTGAAAGAGAGAGAGACAGAGACAGAGACAGAGACACAGAGAGACACAGAGAGACACACACACACAGAGAACCACAAAGTGTATTTGAACAAATCATAGCTGAGAACTTCCCAAATCTGGGGAAGGAAACAGGCATTCAGATCCAATAAATGGTTTTATTGTTTTTCCCCCCAAAAACAATAAAACCATTTAACACCTCGACATTTAATAGTGAAACTTGCAAATTTCAAAGATAAAGAGAAAATTCTTTAAGTAGTGCAAGACAAGAGATTCTTAACTAATATGGGGGGAAATATCAGATTAACAGGAGACCTCTTACTCCTTACTCTGGGAAACTAACAAGGGGTGGTGGAAAGGGAGGTGGGCGGGGGGTGGGGGTGACTGGGTGATGGGCACTGAGGGGAGCACTTGATGGGATGAGCACTGGGTGTTATGCTATACGTTGGCAAATTGAACTCCAATAAAAAAATAAATTAATTAAAAAAAAAAACCAGGAGACCTCTTCACAGAGACCTGGCAGGCCAGAAAGGGCTGGCATGATACATTCAGGGTACTAAATGAGAAAAACATGCAGCCAAGAATGCTTTATCCAGCAGGGCTGTCATTCGGAATAGAAGGAGAGATAAAGAGATTCCAGGATAGAGAGAAACTGAAAGAATATTTGACTACCCAACCAGCTCTGCAATAGATATTAAGGGGAACCTTGTGAAAGAAAGAGGGAGCCCAAAGAAACAATACACAAAAACAGGGACTGTATAGGTAATACGATGACTAAAATCATCGTATGATTAGTATGAATACTAAATTCATATCTTTCAATAGTTACTATGAACACAAATGGGCTAAATGATCCCATCAAGAGATGAAGGGTATTTGACTGAATATAAAAGAAAAACCCATCTCTATCTTGCCTACAAGAGACTCATTTTAGACCTTAGGACACCTCCAGCCTGAAAATGAAGGGTTGAAAAACCATTTACAAACAATTACCATTCAAATGGTCCTCAAAAGAAAGCAGGGTAGCAATCCTCATATCAGATAAATTAAAGTTTATCCCAAAGACTGTAGTAAGAGATGAAAAGGGACACTATATCATACTTAAAGGATCTATCCAACAAGAAGACCTAACAATCATGAATATTTATAGCCCTATTGTGGGAGCTGCCAAAGTATATCAATCAATTAATAACCAAAGTAAAGACATACTTAGATAATAATACACTAATGGTAGGAGACTTCAACATGGCACTTTCTGCAAATGACAGATATTCTAAGCACAACATCACCAAAGAAACAAGAGCCTTAAATGATACACTGGACCAGATAGGTTTCACAGATATATACTGAACATTCCATCTGAACGCAACTGAATACACATTCTTCTCAAGTGCACATGGAACTTTCTCCAGAATAGACTACATACTGGGTCACAAATCAGGTCTCAACTGATACCAAAAGATTGCGATTGTATCTTCCATATTTTCAGACCACAATGCTTTGAAACTAGAGCTCAATCATAAGAAGAAATTTGGAAGAAACTCAAACACATGGAGGTTAAAGAGCATCTATTTGAAAGATAAATGGATCAACCAAGAAATTAGAGAAGAATTAAAAAGATTCATGGAGGGGATCCGTGGATGGCGCAGCGGTTTAGCGCCTGCCTTTGGTCCAGGGTGTGATCCTGGAGTCCCAGGATCAAGTCCCGTGTGGGGCTCCCTTCATGGAGTCTGCTTCTCCCTCTGCCTGTGTCTCTGCCTCTCTCTCTCTCATAAATAAATAAAATCTTAAAAAAAAGATTCATGAAAACTAATGAAAATGAAGATACAACCGTTCAAAATCGTTGGGATATGGCAAAAGTGGTCCTGAGAAGGAAATACATCACAATACAAGCCTCCCTCAAAAAATTGGAAAAAACTCAACTACACAAGCTAATCTCGCACCTAAAGGAATTGGAGAAAGAACAGCAAGTAAAGCCTACACCAAGCAGAAGAGAGATAATAAAAATTAGAGCAGAATTCAATGAAATAGAGATAAGAGGAACTGTAGAACAGTTTAACAAAACCAGGAATTGGTTCTTTGAAAGAATTAATAAGATAGATAAACCACTAGCCAGCCTTAGTTTTTTAAAGATTTTTATTTATTTATTCATGAGAGTACAGAGTACAGAGAGAGAGAGAGAGAGAGAGAAAGAGATTGGCAGAGACACAGGCAGAGGGAGAAGCAGGCTCCACGCAGGGAACCTGATGCAGGACTCAATCCCAGGTCTCCAGGATCAGGCCCTGGGCTGAAGGCAGCGTTAAACTGCTGAGCCACTTGGGCTGCCCCACTAGCCAGCCTTATTAAAAAGAAAAGACTCAAATTAATAATATAATGAGTGAAAGAGGAGAGATCACAACCAATACCAAGGAAATGCAAACGATTTTAAAATACCCACTAGAGGGTATTGTGCTGAGTGAAATAAGTCAATCAGAAAAGGACAAACATTATATGGTCTCATTTATTTGGGGAATATAAAAATTAGTGAAAGGGAATAAAGGGAAAGGAGAGAAAATGAGTGAAAATATCAGCGAGTGTGACAAAACATGAGAGACACCTAACTCTGGGAAATGAACAAGGGGTAGTGGAAGGGGAAGTGGGCAGGGGGTGGGGTGACTGGGTGATGGGCACTGAGGGGGGCACTTGGCGGGATGAGCACTGGGTGTTATGCTATATATTGGCAAATTTAGTTCCAATTTAAAAAATTAAAAAAATCTTAATCTGAAAAAATATATTATGTTTTTAATATAAGTTAAGAGCAGCAATATGCCAACAAGTTAGGCAATCTGGAAGAAATGGATGCATTTCTGGAAAGCCACAAATTACCAAAACTGAAACAGGAAGAAATAGAAAGCCTGAACAGGCCAATAACCACGGAGGAAATTGAAGCAATCATCAAAAACCTCCCAAGGCACAAAAGTCCAGGGCCAGATGGCTTCTCAAGGGAATTCTATCAAACGTTTAAAGAAGAAACAATACCCTTTTTTTGCAGTGGGTTTGCCGCCAGAACACAGGTGTCATGAAAACCACCACTAAACCTACACCAAAATGGGAAAGACTCACATCAACATCATCGTCATTGGACACATAGATTCGGGCAAGTCTACCACTACTGGCCATCTGATCTACAAATGTGGTGGAATCGACAAAAGAACTATCAAAAAATTTGAGGAGGCTGTTGAGATGGGAAAAGACCCTTTCAAGTATGCCTGGGTCTTGGATAAACTGAAAGCTGAATGTGAACATGGTATCACCATTGATATCTCCCTGTGGAAATTCGAGACCAGCAAGTATTATGTGACCATCTCTGATGCCCCAGGACACAGAGACTTTATCAAAAACATGATTACAGGTACATCTCAGGCTTACTATGCTGTCCTGATCGTTGTTGCTGGTGTTGGTGAATTTGAAGCAGGTATCTCCAAGAATGTGCAGACCCGTGAGCATGCCCTTCTGGCTTACACACTGGGTGTAAAACAACTAATTGTTGGTGTTAACAAATTGGATTCCACTGAACCACCCTACAGCCAGAAGAGATACAAGGAAATCATTAAGGAAGTCAGCACCTACATTAAGAAAATTGGCTACAACCCCGACACAGTAGTATTTGTGCCAGTTTCTGGTTGGAATGGTGACAACATGCTGGAGCCAAGTGCTAACATGCCTTGGTTCAAGGGATGGAAAGTCACCCGTAAAGATGGGAATGCCACTGGAACCACACTGTTTGAAGCTCTGGATTGCATTCTGCCACCAACTCATCCAACTAATAAGACCTTGCATCTGCCTCTCCAGGACGTCTACAAAATTGGTGGTATTGGTGCTGTCCCAGTGGGTCGAGTGGAGACTGGTGTTCTTAAGCCTGGCATGGTGGTCACCTTTGCTCTGGTCAATGTTACAACTGAAGTAAAGTCTGTTGAAATGCACCATGAAGCTTTGAGTGAGGCTCTTTCTGGGGACAATGTGGGCTTCAATGTCAAGAAGGTATCTGTCAAAGATGTTCGTTGTGACAATGTGGCTGGTGACAGCAAAAATGACGCACCAATGGAAGCAGCTGGCTTCATGGCTCAGGTGATATCCTGAACCATCCAGGCCAAATCAGTGCTGGATATGCATCTGTGCTGGATTGTCACACAGCTCACATTGCTTGCAAGTTTGCTGAGCTGAAGGAGAAGATAGATCATCGTTCTGGAAAAAAGCTGGAAGATGGTCCCAAGTTCTTGAAATCTGGGGATGCTGCCATTGTTGATATGGTTCCTGGCAAACCTATGTGCGTTGAGAGCTTCTCTGACTATCCTCCTCATGGCTGTTTTGCTGTTTGTGACAGGAGACAGACAGTTGCTGTGGGTGTCATCAAGGCAGTGGACAGGAAGGCAGCTGGAGCTGGCAAAGTTACCAAGTCTTCCCAGAAATCTCAGAAGGCTAAATGAATATTATCCCCAATACCTGCTACCCCAGTCTTAATCGGTGGCGGAAGAATGGTCTCAGAACTGTTTGTGTCAATTGGCCATTTAAGTTTAATAGTAAAAGAGTGGTTAATGATAACAAAGCATCATAAAACCTTCAGAAGGAAAGGAGAATGTTTTGTGGATCATTTGTTTTTTGTGTGTGCATGTGTGGCAGTTTTAAGTTATTAGTTTTTAAAATCAGTACTTTTTAATGGAAATAACTTGACCAAAAATCTGTCACAGAATTTTGAGACCCATTAAAACAAAAGTTTAATGAGAAAAAAAGAAGAAACAATACTTAGTCTACTAAAGCTGTTTTGAAGGATAGAAAGGGAGGGAATACTTCCAAACTCATTTTATGAGTTAAGCATTACCTTGATCCCAAAACCAAACACTCCAACAAAAAGGAGAATTATCAACCAATATCCCTGATGAACACGGATGCAATAATTTTCAACAAGATGCTAGCCAATAGGATCCAGCAGCACATTAAGAAGATTATTCACCATGACTGAGTAGGATTTATCCCTGGGTGGTTCAACGCTCGTAAAATAATCAACGTGATAGATCACATCAACAAGAGAAAAAACAAGAAACATATGATCCTCTCAGTAGATGCAGAGAAAGCACTTGACAAAATACAGCATCCATTCCTGATTAAAACTCTTCGAAGTGTAGGTTTAGAGGGAACATTCCTTAACATCTTAAAGCCATTTATGAAAAACCCACAGCGAATATCATTCTCAATGGGAAAACACTCAGAACCTTCCCCCTAAGATCAGGAATACCACAAGGATGTCCACTCTCACCACTGCTATTCAACATAGTATTAGAAGTCCTAGCCTCAGCAATCAGACAACAAAAAGAAATCAAAGGCATTCAAATTGGCAAAGAAGAAGTCAAACTCTCCCTCTTCACAGATGGCATGATACTACATAGAAAACCCAAAAGACTCCACCCCAAGATTGCTATATCTCATATAGCAATTCGGCAATGTGGCAGGATACAAAATCAATGCCCAGAAATCGGTGGCATTTCTCTACACTAACAATGAGATTGAGGAAAGAGGAGTTAAGGAGTCAATCCCATTTACAATTGCACCCAAAAGCATAAGATAGATCCCTAGGAATAAACCTAACCAAAGAGATAAAGGATCTATACCCTAAAAACTACAGAACACTTCTGAAAGAAAATGAGGAAGATGTAAAGAGATGGAAAAACATTCCATACTCATGGATTGGAACAGTTAATATTGTGAAAATGACAATGCTACCCAGGGCAATTTACACGTTTAATGCAATCCCTATCAAAATACCATGGACTTTCTTCAGAGAGTTGGAACAAATCATCTTAAGATTTGTGTGGAACCACTGCTGGTGGGAATGTGAACTGGTGCAGCCACTCTGGAAAACTGAGTGGAGGTTCCTCAAAGAGTTAAAAATATGCTCAATGAGTTAAAAACTGAGTGGAGGTTCCTCAAAGAGTTAAAAATTGCTCAATGACCCAGCAATTGCTCTGCTGGGGATTTACCCCAAAGATACAGATGTAATGAAACGCTGGAACACCTGCACCCCAATGTTTATAGCAGCAACGTCCACAATAGCCAAACTGTGGAAGGAGCCTCGATGTCCATCGAAAGATGAATGGATAAAGATGTGGTTTATGTATACAATGGAATATTCCTCAGCCATTAGAAACGACAAATACCCACCATTTGCTTCGATGTGGATGGAACTGGAGGGTATTATGCTGAGTGAAATAAGTCAATCGGAGGACAAACATTATATGGTTTCATTCATTTCGGGAATATAAAAAATAGTGAAAGGGAATAAAGGGGAAAGGAGAAAAAATGAGTGGGACATATCAGAAAGGGAGACAGAACATGAGAGACTCCTAACTCTGGGAAACGAACAAGGGGTGGTGGAAAGGGAGGGGGGGGGTGGGGGTGACTGGGTGATGGGCACCGAGGGGGGCACTTGGCGGGATGAGCACTGGGTGTTATGCAAATGGAACTCCAATAAAAAATTTAAACAAAGAAATAACTCAGTTATCTGCTAATTATACCTCAATAAAGCTGGGGGAAAATATAAAAAATAAATGTTTCTCTTAATATAATTAGAGGGGCACCTGGGTGGCTCAGTTGGTGAAAGTGAAGCATCTGCTTTCAGTTCAGGTTATGATCCCAGAGTCCTGGGATCAACAGGAAAAAATTTTTAAAGATTTATTTATTTATTTATGATAGACAGATTGAGAGGGAGAGAGAGAGAGAGGCAGAGACACAGGTAGAGGAAGAAGCAGGCTCCATGTCGGGAACCCGACGCGGGACTCGACAAGGGACTCGATCCCCGGTCTCCAGGATCGTGCACTGGGCCAAAGGCAGGCCCTAAACCGCTGAGCCACCCAGGGATACCTTCAATAGGAAATTTTTAAAAAGATTAAAATGACACTTGTGAAGATCATGTCACTGTATTGTGCTGTGTACAATATTGTACACCTGCAACCAATATAACACTATGTTGACAATTATAAAATGTTTTTTAAAAACCTAAAACATAAAAACATAAAAAATTAAAAATGATCAAAAAATAAATATCCAGAATATTTTTACCCTACAATTACAAAAGGAATAATCCAATACATGTTTTTCACAATATGCTCTATTTTTTCCAAACTAATTTTAATATTTTCCAATAAAAAAAATAGAATGGCACTTTAACGCGTGAAAATCCGTTCAGATTTACTTCTACTTAAGTAAATGCAAATTTAAACTAAACTGAAATGTTATTTTTTCTATTTGGCAAAAAAAAAAAAGAAGCTTTCCAACTTGCTCTTACAAATTTGAGAATAAACAGAAATGCTCTTATATTGTTGATAGGAATGCAAAATTGGAACATGGTCACATGAAAAGCTGGCATGTGTCAAAAGCACTGTTGCATTTTAGATAGTAAATTAAAATTTCTAGTCTAATTCTAGTATTTATCAAAATACATAGCCACCCAGACCCTCAAAGTTCTATACCTTTGGGAAATACCAATTTCCTTAAAATAAAAGACTTGCTCTTTTGTGTAAAAAAAAAAATTGGACAATTCACATTTAGGAGAATTATCATTATTTACCAAACAACATGTGGAAATTATGCTTTTGCTTCAGGAAATTCCTGCCAAAAATGTGAAAAGATATATCTCAAGGCTACTAATTGAAGTATTATTTGTACTTGTGAAATATTGGGAAATTGGGCTAAGCAAACTCAAGTTCATCTCAACATGGAGCTGTTTACCACTGTACAGAACAAGAGACATTTATATTCTTTTTTATTTTTTTAAAGATTTTATTTATTTATTCATAGAGTCAGAGAGAGAGAAAGAGGCAGAGACATAGGCAGAGGGAGAAGCAGGCATCATACAGAGAGCCCGATGTGGGACTCGATCCAGGGTCTCCAGGATCACGCCCTGGGCTGTAGGCGGCGCTAAACCGCTGCGCTACCGGGGCTGCCCTATATTCTTTTTTTAATTGGAGTATAGCTGACATACAATATTACATTAATGTCAGGTGCACAACAAAGCGATTCAACTTCTCTGTACGTTAGGCTGTGCTCACCCTAAGTGTAGCTACCATCTGTCATCACACAACGTTATCACAGTATCATTAACCATATTCCCTGTACTAAGCCTTTAATTTCAATGACTTACTAATTTCATAACTGGAAGCCTGTACCTCCCCCCACTCCCTTTCACCCTTTCAGCCCATCCCCCTGCATTCAGCTCCCCTCTGGCAACCATCTATTTGTTCTCTGTATTTAAAGATATGATTCTGCTTTTTGTTTGTTTATTAATTTGTTTTGGTTTTTAGATTCTGCATATGAGTGAAATCATGACATTTGTCTTTCTCTATCTGACTTATTTTACTTAGCGTGATACCCTCTAGGTCCATCCATGCTGTCACAAATGGCAAGATCTCATCCTTTTCAAGCCTGGGTAATATTCCATTATGTGTATATGTACATGTACATCACATTTTCTTCATCCACACTTGAGTTCCTTCCATATCTTGACTATTGTAAATAATGCTGCTGTAAACATATGGGTGAATATGTTTTTTTAAGATTTATTTTATGTATTTTAGAGAAGGAGAGTGAGAACAAGCAGGCAGAGAGAGGGGCAGAAGGAGAGGGAGAGAGAAAGAATCTCAAGCAGAAACCTCACTGAGCTTGGAGCCTGAACTGTGGCTTGATCTCATGACTCCAAGATCATGCCCTGAACTGAAATCCAGAGTTGGCCACTTAATGAACTGAGCCACTCAGATGCCCCAGGAATGATATGTCTCTTCAAATTAGTGTTTTTGTTTTCTTTGGGTAAATACTCAGTAGTGGAATTATTGGATCCTATGGTATTATATTTTAATTTTTTGAGAAACCTCCTTACTGTTTTCCAGAGTGGCTGCACCAGTTTGCAATCACACCAGCAATGTAGGAGGGTTCCTTTTTCTCCACATTCCTCAGCAACTCTTGTTGTTTCTTGTCTTTTTCACTCTAGCCATTCTGGCAGATGTAAAGTGATATTTCACTGTGGTTTTGATTGACATTTCCCTAATGATGAGTGATGTTGCACATATATTCATATGTCTGGTGGCCTCCTGGTTGTCTTTGTTTGTTTTTAAGATTTTGTTTATTTGGGGATCCCTGGGTGGCTCAGCAGTTTAGTGCCTGCCTTCCGTCCAGGGTGTGGTCCTGAAATCCTGGGATTGAGTCCCACATTGGGCTCCCTGCACAGGGCGCCTGCTTCTCCTTCTGCCTGTGTCTCTGCCTCTCTCTCTCTCTGTGTGTGTGTTGCTCATGAATAATATTTATTTATTTATTTATTTATTTATTTATTTATTTATTTGAGAGAGAACAAGCAGGGGGAATAGCACAAGGAGAAGGAGAAGCAGGCTCCCCGCTAAGGAGGGGACCTGATATGAGACTCAATCCCAGAAGCCTGGGATCATGACCTGAACCGAAGGCAGATACTTAACTTACTAAGCCACCCTAGAGCCCCTGGATGTCTTCTTTGAAAAAGCCTATTCAGGTTCTCTGCCCATTTTAATTGGATTATTTGTAATTTTTTTTTTGGTGTTGAGTTGTAGAAGTTCTTTATATATTTTGGATATTAACCCCTTATCAAATATGCCATTTGCAAATATTGTTTCCCATCTCATAAGTTGCCTTTTTATTTCATTTTATTTATTTTTTGTTATTTACTTATTTATTTTAAAAGATTTCATTTATTTATTCATAAGAGACACACAGAGAGAGGCAGAGACATTGACAGAGGGAGAAAGGCTCCCTGGGGGTATCATGATGAAGGACTCGATCCCAGGACCCCAGGATCATGACCTGAGTCACAGGCAGATGCTCAACCACTGAACCACCCAGGTGCCCCTGCCTTTTTATTTTTGATGATTTTCTTTGCTATGCACAAAGTTTTTATTTTGATGTAGTCCCAGTAGTTTAATTTTGCTTTTGTTTCTTTTGCCTGAGGACACATATCTAGAAAAATGTTGCTATGTCCAATTTCAGAATAATTACTGCCTGTGTTGTCTTCTAGGATTTTTATGGTTTCAGGTCTCACATCAAGGTCTTTAATCAATTTTAGGTGTATTTTTGTGTATGGTGTTAAACAGGGGTCTAGTTTCTTTTCTTTTTCTTTTCTTTTTTTTTTTTTTTTGCAAAAAAGCTATCTTTATATACAGTGAATTTTAGGGTGGAATTTTAAATGAAAAGAGGAAATAGTAAAGGGAAGAAAAAATGGTGCTGGAAGAACACCAGATGTCAATATGGAGACGTAGGGAAATCAGAAAGCTTAGATGGTTTCGCTTATTATGGGAGAAATACAAGAAGCATCAGCCATGTTTCCCAAGTACGTAAAAGCAGTGAGATGCCATTAACGGTATTATTTTTATAGCAAATAATTCACTTGGGGGAAAGAGAAGGTGTTTGCTTTAGCATAATGGTCAGTGGCTGATAGAATTATCTAAGTGGAAGTTTAATGGGCAGCATGATATGTACACACTCAAAGTATCTCTCCATGAATCGATTATCAATTACAAAAGACAAATGGGAACTTTATTGTGAAGAAACGTGAGGAATGGAAAATTAACCAAGTTATGAAAGCAAAAATCACCCATAAGGAAAAATATGGACAATGTCGCTGGAGAGGTATTCCACCCCAAAACACACAGCCTGAATCTAAGCGTGAGGTATCCTTGGACAAAGCTCTTCTGTATGCATCATGGTTTCTTTCTCTGCCGAGACTCCCCCTTTCCAGCCCTGGGTCATCTCCACTCACCACTCTAGCCATAACCAACAGCTGTAAGAAAGGCACCCAAGGTGCACTTGTGTTAAACTTCATTAATACAGATTGGATTCCATGCTCTGGTGATGCACACAAACCACACAAGTGTGGGGAGAAGTGGTGACCTGGGCATGACCCACAAATCTTCTGAATGTCCAGCTCTGAACCAGGCACTGGTCACTTTTCTTTCACTCGATGGCACATTTGGACATTTCCTGAAATGCAGAACTGTGCACTTATGACAGGTAGAAATGGTTTTCTGAAAAAGGAGAAGTCCACATCTTATTTGGGACCAGTACAGAGTTGACAAATGAGGAAGTAGCTGTTCTGCTTCTGGTAAAGTGTCAGTGTTGAAATGTGGCTGGGCTGAGAGATTAATGGATGCCTACTCATGCATCCTGTTGCTCAGTGTGGTCTTCCAGGCTCTGTTTCCCCCCACCCCCCACCTCTCCGTACAGTTGGGACAGGCAGGAAAGTCACTGAGGTTGCAAAACTCACCACCCTGCTCTGCTTTACATTGCAGGGAAGGAAAGTGAGTCATGTCTTTATGATATCATTTTGTACTTTTAGAATGAGCCTTGAATTCCTCTTTAAAATTCCCCTCAAATTATCTTCTCAGTGGTATGTTATCAATTTACTCTTCATTAATAAATACTCTTAAATTAAGCACTGGTGATCAATTAAGCAATTATTAAAACCAATCATTAATAATGTAGTTATTTGCTTGTAAATGTTCGTTTATTGTGTTTTACATGCTGGAGCACAGTGTGAAGTGTGCTCATGATTCAGCAATGAGAAGATGTGGCTTAGAATTCCATGGGAATTATTGCTTAAGTTATTGCCTAACTCCTGCTTGTCTACGGAATCATTATAACAAATTCTCAGATACACCCCTTACCCTATCAGGGATAATTATTTATGAGGCAGGGAGAGACAGTGAATGTGTAACTAGCATAAAATCAGTTTGAAATGCAAAGGTAGTCACTTCCATGAAGGTCCTAGACACCAGCTGAGATTATGTTGGATGTGTAGGTGAAGGGGAGCCTTGGGTGGCAATTCAGGAGAGATGGGAGTGCAGATAACAAGAAAGGCAGATTCAGATCTGGTATCCACTCTAAAATGGGAAGTCATAGAGTATGAACTTCTGAGTAGGAGAAATGGCCATAAGGAGTTCTTTCCAATAGAGTCTGTTTCTCCAGAGAGGAAGATGTATGAGCTGTGCCTCATGCACATTCCACATTCAGTTTTTGGAAAGTGTGTAGGAAGTTGAAAGTGGGCAGAGCCACTGTTCCCTGCACACAGGCTTTTCAGCACTTTGCTCCCCTCATTTAAAACCAATGCCAAAAATAAATAAATAAATAAATAAACAAAACCAATGCCATTGCCTTCTTTATTAGTGAAATAGTAATCTATTGTCTCCTATGGATTTTTCTTTTCTTTTCTTTTTTAACTAAAATGTGCATTGTTGATCTTACCATTTTGTTAAATATTCAATTATTTCTGGAGACCCCCAAACCACTGATGTCTGAGCAGGCCAGTGAGAGTTGAGGCATAAGGAGGAGGTGTGGTTAGTGGCTCCTTGGACCTTTCTTGTAGTCATTTCTCTAGTTTTGGGATCCTTAGACCATACAAACATCCTCAACAGCGAGCACTGGTTTTCTGACCTGTGATGTAAGAGATTCAGTGAAGGAAAGGCCAGGTGGAAAGTGCTGGAAATGCCTCTTACCAAAATAGTGAAACAAAAGTAATTCTCACCCTTGCAGATATTGCACAGATTCATACCACCAACAATAACTCAGAACTGAGTGTTATATACTATATGTTGGAAAATCGAACTCCAATAAAAAATATACAAAAATAAATAAATAAATAAATAAATAAATAAATAAATAAATAAATAAAAATAACTCAGATCACAATAGCCAAACTGTGGAAGGAGCCTCGGTGTCCATCGGAAGATGAATGGATAAAGAAGATGTGGTTTATGTATACAATGGAATATTACTCAGCCATTAGAAACGACAAATACCCACCATTTGCTTCAACATGGATGGAAATGAGGGTATTATGCTAAGTGAAGTAAGTCAATCGGAGAAGGAAAAACATTATATGTTCTCATTCATTTGGGGAATATAAATAATAGTGAAAGGGAATATAAGGGAAGGGAGAAGAAATGTGTGGGAAATATCAGAAAGGGATACAGAACATAAAGACTCCTAACTCTGGGAAATGAACTAGGGAGGGCGGGGAGTAGGGGTGAATGGGTGATGGACACTGAGGGGGGGCACTTGACGGGATGAGCACTGGGTGTTATTCTGTATGTTGGTAAATTGAACACCAATAAAAAATAAATTTATTAAAAAAATAAAAATAAAAAAATAAAAATAAATAACTCCGATCAATACAGAGGCAGTGATGTTTTCCACTCTCCATTCAACTTGCCTACCTCTTTTGCACAGAAGACAGAAGGACCTTGGAGAATTGGATTCTTGTGCACCAGGTGATTCCAATGTCCATTTCTGCTCCAGCTGAAGACCCACAGAGAAACCCATCTTTCTCCTGGCACCTGGTATGCAACTGTTGATTAATGGGTTTATTTTCCTGAGTCTGTAAATGCCATTAGGTTTGGTCTATAGTTAGTTCTCAGGCTCAGCTATACACTGTCACTGTCCACATTTGTTCAGGTCTGTGGCATGTCTCCAGCCCTGCCCACGTCTCCAGTCCTGCACACATCTCCAGCCCTGAGCATGTCTTCAGCTCTGAGCATGTCTTCAGCCCTGTGTCACATCTCAAGCCCTGACCACATCGCCAGCCCTGTACCACATCTCTAGCTCTGTGTCACATCTCCAGCCCTGTGTTATCCAGGCTGTGTGGACCATGACTGTCCTTCCATTGAATAGGACATCACACAGATCCAGTACACACCATGTGGATTATATCTGTGAAACAAGAAGTAGCAACTATTCTAGGTGATTTGTAAGACTATGGGAAATAAATCTCTCCAAACTTCAGTTTCTTGCTACCTCTGTGAAATTTCTAGGCATCCAGCTGCCTGAGGCATGTTGAGATACCCCATCCTAGCTTAACACTCATGGCTCCATCTAATCCTCCTACTAATGAGACAAAAGTTCAATTCCTAGTGAGGCAGCTTTGGAACATGGAGACAATATAGAGCTCCCTGAGTTGAGGAGCTGTTGGTTTTGAGCCCAGAACAAGAGAAGTCTTTGCAATGGGCCCAAACTTCAGAAAGCCTGATTTGTATGACCTAAAAACTCCAATGGTGTTTGGAGTTTCTGTGGCAGATGAGCTCAACGTCCTTTGGCAGGGAACCATATAGATGACGTACAATGTAGATATTAAAGATTTTGAAGCCACACTATGCCATTTCTGCAGAGAACTACTCTCCTTTTGTGAAGCAGCTCTGGGTTGCTCCTAGGCTCTAGTAGAGACAGAATGCTTGGCAATGAGTCATCACAAAGGTCCTCATGAGTAAGGAGTGGGCCAGAGGGGCAGGGTCAGAACCAAAGAAGAGACTCCAGAGCAGCTGGAGCAACGTGATGCTGGCCCTGGAGATGGAAGGGGACCCCAAGGCATATGGGCAGGAGTAGCAGCTTGCAAAGGCAAGGGAATGGATTCATCCCCAGGAACTCTAGAACAGCTAGATTATACCTTGACTTTAACTCAGGGATGTCCATGTTGCAATTCTGTCCTCAAAAAGGTAAGATAATAAATCTGTGCTGCTTTAACCCACTAGCTTGTAGTGATTGATTATAGCAGCAACACAACAGGAAAATTATACACCAGATACACCTACTTTTAATTGTGTGCCTTTTTCTTTAGTTTTTTGTTTTGTGAATTTGAGCTTTACAAAGTAGTTTGAATCAGTCTAGTTCAGAGATGTATTTCTGGGACAGAGACATTGCAAACACTCAATAATACATATTGAAGTTTGTGTCACAAGGGGGTATCAGGCCAGGGAGACAGCAGTTTCTGGGTCAGGTGAGGCCTCAATTGTGATCAGAAACAACTGCAAAGCCTGCTGCCTGCCTGAGCCTCAGCCCTTGGGAAATGACAGCTAGGCTGTTCCCCTTCCTGTGGGGTGGCTGACGTGAAAACCCCGTGACAAGGAGGACTGGTCTCCGAGTGCCTGTGCTCCGTGCATCTGTCTGATCTATGGACACCAAGGTCCCTCCATCTGTATAGCTGGGACAGAGACAGGAGACATCATGACCCCCATCCTCACGGCCTTGCTCTGTCTAGGTGAGATCTGAGGAGGGGAGGAGACACCATAGTCTGAGTGGGACCCACCCCACAGTCAGGCCCTGGTCTGTCAGAGACCCCAGGGTCAGGAGGCTCACTGGGAGGCCCTCAGCTCAGAATTCAGGGCAAACCTCTCATAGGGACTCTCTTCCAGGGCTGAGTGTGGGCTCCAGGACCCAAGTGCAGGCAGGTGAGTCTGTCCCCAGGGGTCCCAGTACCACCTCCTCACTGGGGACAGGGAATACCCACCAGGCAGGGGGGATGGAGATCAGCAGCTCTGGGTTGACAGAGGGGGGACATCTGGGTGTTTGGGGCTGAGTTGGGAACTGAGGGTGGAGAGGACCTTGTGACCCAGCCTCTGTTTCCTTCCAGGGACCCTCCCCAAACCCACCATCTGGGCTGAGCCAGGCTCTGTGATCCCCATGGAGACATCAGTGACCCTCTGGTGTAAGGGGAGCCTGAAAGCCCAGAAGTACATCCTGTATAAAGATGGATACCCAGGGATCTGGGAGGCGCAGAAGCCACTGGAGCCGAAGGACAAGGCCAAGTTCCCCATCACAGACATGACAAGTGTATATGCAGGACGGTATCGCTGTTACTATGAAAGCCCCACTGGCTGGTCGGAGCCCAGTGACCAGCTGGAGCTGGTGGTGACAGGTGCGAAGCCTACTCAGGTCTTGCCCTCAGGAAGAAGGTCTGCTCTCAGGGTGTCACCCTTTTACAGCCCATCCCTAGGGATCATGTGGGGGAATCTGAGCCCCACTTAACACAGCCCCTCCCCTCTCCTAGGGATGCACAGCAAACCCAGCCTCTCAGTTCTGCCCAGCCCTATCGTGCCCTCAGGAGGGAACGTGACCCTCCAGTGTGGTTCATGGAGAGGATTTAACAGGTTTATTCTGATGAGGGAAGTAGAAGGCCAGCCCTCCTGGACCCGGGACTCCCAGCGAGCCCCCAGTGGAGAGTTCCAGGCCCTGTTCCCTGTGGGCCCCGTGATCCCCAGCCTCATGTGGACGTTCAGATGCCATGGTTTTTACAGCAACACCCCCCAGGTGTGGTCACTCCCCAGTGACCCTCTGGAGCTGCTGGTCTCAGGTGAGAAAGTCTGATTTTTGCCTCATCTGTGGTTTGAGGCACCAGACAAGTTATTGCAGATCTGCTCCCAGGAGACCTTCAGACATAACAGTGGGGTGAGGGGACCATGGGGTCACAGGTCAGAAACTGAGAGGGTGAGGGACAGTGAGACCCAGGAGTCAGGATGGGAGAAGGGAGGATTGGGGAGAATCAGCCTACAATCCATGGCTGGTCTTCTCCCAGGTGTGTTGGGGAAGCCCTCCCTCTTGACCCAGCAGGGCCCTGTTGTGACCTCTGGACAGAACCTGACCCTCCAGTGTCTCTCTGATGTCAGCTACGACAGATTCGCTCTGTTCAAGGAAGGGACAAGTGACCTCCTTCAGCTTCATGGCCGGCAGACTCAGGCTGGGTTCTCTGGGGCAGACTTCTCCCTGAGCCCAGTGAAATCCTCCCACGGGGGCCAGTACACATGCTACGGTGGACACAGCCTCTCCTCCCAGTGGTCAGCCCCCAGTGACCCCCTAGACATCCTGGTCACAGGTGAGGAGCCATGGGTACAGTCAGGACCCAGACTGCACAGGTCCCTGAGGGGAACCCCAGGTAGTGGCCGCCAGGACCAAGGGTGTGGGGTCCACAGGGAGGGAGAGAGACAGAGAAACCGGGGATAAAGATGGGAGAGACTCAGAGGACACAGACTCAGGTCAAGACAAGGCTGGACCAACCCTTACCTACCCTTCCTCTCTCTAGGACAGCTCTCCTATACACCCTCCTTATGGGTGCATCCAGGACCCACGGTGGCCCCAGGAGAGAATGTGACCCTGCTGTGTCAGTCACTGAGCAATGTGGACACATTCCTTCTGTCCAAGGATGGGGCAGCTGATGCCTCCTTGCGTCTTAGATCGAAGTACCGAGCTGGGAAGTACGAGGCTGAATTCTCCATGAGTCCTGTGACCCCAGCCCATGGGGGGACCTACAGGTGCTACGGCTCTATCAAAACCTTCCCCTACCTGTTGTCATACCCCAGTGTCCTCGTGGAGATCCTGGTCTCAGGTGAGTAGCCCTTGCCCCTGTCCCCTCCATGTGCTAACATTGTTCTCAGGGCCCTGTGCCCACAAAAGCACAGGGCTGGGATGGGAGAGGGGGGCTCTGAGGGGTCCACCCCTCACACTGCCCTCCTACCCCTGGTTCTTCTCTCGACCCCGTCACCAGAATTCTCCAGGTGGAGGAGGAGGAGTACCTGGGGACCTCAGGGTAAATAAGGAGGAGGAGTGTGAGCATAGGCAGGGTCTCTGTGGGAAGCTCTAGCCTCCTCTCCTGACTTTTTTCCCAGGATCCTTTGGACACCATGGCCCCCCACCCACAATGTCCAGCCCAACAGCTGGTGAGTCACAGGGGCGTCCATCCAGGGCCTTTGGTTCCAGTCTCTCAGAGATGACAGGGGGCCGACGGGCACCAGGGATCTTGGCTGGTGGAGGAGGCTGGGTGTTCATGGGATAGGGAGGGGTGGGGACCCATCTGGGGGAGGGGCAGCAGGTGCAGTGGAAGCACACAGGCCCTCCCCTGACCCTCTACTGACCCCAGGAGGCTCTGAGGGTAAGTGAGGGTCTCTGTCAGGAGGTGATGGGTGGGTCGTGGGGAGCAGAGGCTGAGTTACACCCTCACTTCATGACCCCTTCATTCCCTATCTTGGACATGCCCCTCCCCTGTGTGGGCCTCAGTTTCCCCAAGTGTAAAGGAGAGAGTCATGGCCCAGATTAGATTTGTCCTCGGTTCTGACCATGGCTCTGACCTCCTGGGTGAGGAGGGCTCATGGGGAGGTTCCCCAAGTCATGATTCTAGGGGGGTGCCTGTCCCTCTGCAGCAGTGACAGTGACATTGTAGGGGGAGGGGAGGGAAGTTGATGGCTGGGGGGTGTTGAGGTCTGGAAGGACTCTCAGCTCAGGATGAAGATGCTGGGACAGATCCTGCCCCAAATGAGGAGCCCAGAGCCTCGGAGTGGTGACCTCACAGGGGAGGCATGAGTAGAGCACAGGGAACCTTCATCCCAACTTCCTGTCCCAGCCCTGCCACCTCCATGCTGAGCAACCTGAGACACGTGATTGATTGCTCTGTGCCTCAGTTTCCAGTCTGTGGAGCAGGTGGGAGGGACGACAATCCCCTGCTGCATGATCGTTGTCAGAGTCACAGGTGCAAGCACGGAGCCCAACAGGTGCCTGGCACACAGTAGGCGCTCAGTAAAATGGAATCACTCTCTCATTCATGGTATAGCTCCTGCCCAAGGTCCTAGCTGGTACCTGTATGTCCTCATTGGGGCCTCGGTGGCCTTCATCCTGATGCTCTGCCTCCTTATCCTCCTCCTGGTCCGACAGCAACGTCGGGGCAAATGCAGGAAGTCGAGTAAGAAGGGGCTGAGGCACCCCAGGGGTGGTGGTGCTCTGTGGGCTGACCCAGGGTGGGCTCAGGGCAGCGGCCAGAGGGAACCCAGAGAGGTGGGAAAGGCCGATGTAGGACACTTCCACAGAATCTCAAGTCAGAGAGTCTAGACAGAAAACACCCAGGTTGGCTCCCATGTGCCAATAGAAGGTGCTCCCCTCTTTTCAATCTTGGGAGATGGAGAAACACACAGGCAATGCGGGTGAAGGGCTCCTTTCCCTGGAATCACATGGAGCGGGGAGGTTGTAACCTTCCATCCCAGAGGAATGATGATTCCTAATGTCCAGCAGGGGATGCAGACCCAGAGCCCAAGGACAGAGGCCTTCAGGACAGGTAACTCCTGCCCACAGACCCCCACACTCCCACCCGCTCGCCCCCTGCATGCCCTCTGACACCATGTCTCCTCCCCAGCTCCAGGCCAGCTGCTGTCGCCCAGGAGGAAACCCTCTGTGAGAGGAAGGGGCCACCCTGGGGGTGGGCTGGGAAGGTTTGGGAAGGGGTGAGGACCCAATTCCCCCATGCATGACCTCAGCACCTCACCCCTGGATCCCCTGGGTCACAGCCGCCCCATCTGGGAGCAGGTCAGGGTCTGCAGCCCTGAGGGAGCTCAGGGGACTTTGCCACGACATACACCCCGTTCTACCCCACAGATGCTGCTGTGCAAGACTCATGGCCTGAGGATGGGGTCAAGCTGGACCACTGGGTGAGACCCCCACTCCCATCCAGACCCCAGGGCCCTCTTGGTGCCAAACTTAATCCAATGCATGATTCTCTGTCTTCACACCACCCAGTCTCAGCTCTGTTCCACTGATGACCTCTCCACCCTTGGGCACCTGGGACATCCCGCTGTGACCTCTTGGCCCCTCCTCCAGGCTCTCCTTGCCTGGCTCCCCATCCATTGTCTGACTTAGGGTTATTGGAGTGCATACCCAGATCTCAACAGGGTGCATGAAGAAGTGAATCACCCTAAGGTCTCTGGACCTCCTTCATTCATTCACTCAGCAAAGATAACTGGGAGTCCAATATTTACCTAATCCCACTTAGTGTTCCAGGTTTAGCAGTGAACATAATTGACCCCCACTGAACGAGCTCTCCTTGTGGGTGTCAGACAATATGCAAGGAAGTCACAGCGTCCTCGGGTGCAAAGTGTGGCTAAGGAAATAAAACAAGATATGAGAGTAGCAAGTGCAAAGGTCCTGAGGCAGCAACATGGTACTTCAGGAACACGGGTCATGTGGCTGGAGCCAAATGGGCAAGAAACAGTGTCAGGAATAGAATCAGCTGTTTTAAGACAGCATCACATGCTCCAAGGCTCAGGAAGTCCCTGCAGAGTCCAGCAGGAAAGTGACCTAATCTACCCGAAACTTTGAAAGCATTACTCTGGCCACAGTGTGATAAATTGACTGGGGGGATTGAGTGGGTTCAAGGAGATAAATATCCTTCTCACTGTCTGTCTGCAGCAGAACACACAGGATGAAGATCCCCAGGTAGTGACGTACGCCCAGGTGAGCCACTCAGTGTCAAGTCTCAAGTGGGTCCTGGCCACTCCTCTATCCTCCCTTTCAGGAGGATTACAGGACTCAGAGGACAGACAAGCAGAGGAAGATAGGTGGATGGACAGTCAGGTGGGCCCTGTCTTCTCTGATCACCCTGGCTTCCCCCCACCCCAACACCAACCTCCCCTCTCACTCTCCCCTGCTGCAGGCTACTGCATCTGACGCCCCCCCAGATGTGACCTACGCTCAGCTGAACCACTTGACCCTCAGACAGAAGACAAGTGCATCCTCTCCCTCCCAGTCAGGGGAGCCCCCAGCAGAGCCCAGTGTGTATGCTGCTCTGGCCATTCACTAGCCCAGAAAGGACCCAGACCCCATACTCCAGGGAGAGGGACCCCACGGACCCTAGGAAGGCACAGGACCTGCCCACAGTGGGTGCTACCTGGTTGTGGACTTCTCATAGAGACCAGTTGGAACTCCTGGGGTCCTCTCAGAGTCACTCGATTCTTCCCTCAAAGATACTCCCGCACTTTGGAAATTAAAGAAATGGACTTCTCAATAATCCAGGAGTGAAATGAGAAAACCAAAATGGAAATGAGAGAATGTTTACACTGAAGGATTATGTAAAACGTTACACATAAAACCTGAAATGGGAAATTAAGAACCAAGAACAAAATGTTTAGGAAGGAAAAAGCCTAAAAAAAATGAATGACATATTCTATCATATCAAGAATTTAGAGAAAGAATAGCAAAAGATTCCAAATGAAGGTAAAGGAGGAAAATAATGAGAAGAGTAGCTAAGAATAAGGACAAAAAATTTTTTTAAATCAATAAAGCCAAAAATGTTCATTTTTGTGAACATTGTTTAATTTTATAAATCTTAGCAACAACCACTAAGAAAAGAGATAGAAAAGGGCGGGCACATGTCGCCATTATCAGGACACCATCACATCCTACAGACTATAAATTGATAACAGAATATTAGAACAGTTTTATTCTGATATATGAAAAAATGTAGATGAAACCGTCAAAATCCTCAAAACAGAAGCTACCAAAATGATGGAGAGGTAGAAAATGTGTGTCACCTTATGTGTATATAAAATGCAATGACATGTGATCAAAAACTGCTCCCCAACTGAAGTATGTGGAGAGTGAGAGAAACAGCAGAGTGGTGACTGCCAGGGCTGGGGTTGTGGAAATGGAGAGGCCCTGGTCAGGGTGATAGGTAGTTGATGAACAAGCTCTACATGGTTACAAGAGCACAAGTTCGAGGGATCTGATGTACAGCATGGTGACCACAGCTCATAACACTTTATCATATTTTTGAAAGTTGCAATGAAAGGAGATCTTAAATGTTCTCATCACATACAAGAAAGGTAACTATGTTGTGGGATGGAAGTGTGAGCTAACTTCAAGGGGATAACCATTTTGTAATATATAAATGTGTCTGTTGAGGAGGCAACTTCCTCCACTTATGCATTTAGGATACACACACACACACACACACACACATGCATTGCATACACACATGCATATACACATGCCCACACACACTCTCACACATGTGTACACACTTGCATAGTCTCAAGCACACAGGCATGCACACATACACACTCATGCACACCCACATACATACACACACACAAAAATTACACAAACCTTTCCTGAGTAGAGAAAAAGAAGTAAGATTGTATCAGGCCAAGAAAACATTGACACCAAAACCTGGCAAGGAAATTACAGAATAGAAAGGCCCAGAAAGATCTCTCACATAAATTTAGATGTCAATCTCTAAAAATTGTTCACAAATAAGAATCAGTAATGCATAAAAAGAACACTACATCATAACCACACTGGATTTTGAAGGGAGAGGAAGAACAAGTAGCTTCAAATTTTAAAACTCAATCAATATAATCTGATACACTTAGAGAAAAATGACCATCTCACAAACCAGAGGGGAGGGGAGGCGGAGAGGGGTGAAACAGGTGAAAGGGATTAAGAGAGACAAACTTCCACTTAATAGGGCAGCCCCTGGTGGCTTACGCAGTTTAGCGCTGCCTTTGGCCCAGGGTGTGATTCTGGGGACCTGGGATCGAGTCCCGCGTTGGGCTCCCTGCATGGAGCTTGCTTCTCCCTCTGCCTGTGTCTCTGCCTCTCTCTCTGTATGTCTGTCATGAATAAATAAATAAAATCTTTAAAAAAACGTTCCACTTAATTTACTTAATAGTAAATGAGCCTCAGGGATGAAATATATAGTTCAAGGAATATAATCGATAGTATTGTGATAATTTTTTTGTGTGACACATGATAGCTGCACTTCATATGGTAAGCATTACATAATGCATATAATTGTTGACTTATTATGTTAAATAATATACTATTACATATCAGCTGTACTTTAAAGTTTTTTAATGAAAAAATATGAGAAATAGTGAAAGGGATTATAGGAGAAAGGAGGGAAAATGAGTGGGAAAAATTAGAGAAGGAGACAAAACATGAGAGACTCCTAACTCTGGGAAACAAACAAGGGGTAGTGGAAGGGGAGGTAGGTGGGGTCTGGGGTGACTGGGTGATGGGCACCTAGGAAGGCACTTGACCGGATGAGCACTGGGTGTCATACTATATGTTGGAAAATCAAACTTCAATAAAAAATATAAAAAATAATGAAGAAATAGCAATCTCAACAAATATCGAAAAGCTTTTGATAAAACATACCAATAATTCATAATGAAAATAGAATCTTTATGGAGTACACATCACCCTGGATCCACACACAGCCAATCCGTGGCTCATCTTTTCAGAGGATCGGAGACAAGTGAGGCTTGGAGACAGCCGGCAGGAAGTGCCTGAAAATGAAAGCAGATTTGACATGTATCCCATGGTCCTGGGTGCCCAGTGCTTTGACTCTTACTGGCTTACTGGAGGTAGATGTGAGAGGAAAGGAGGCCTGGGACCTAGGTGTTTGTACAGACTCTGTACAGAGGAAGGGACACTTTTTGCTCATCCCTGGGAAAGGCTTCTGGACAATTTGGCTGTGGAACAAACACAAATACGAAGCTGGCACCTGCCCTCAGACTCCCCTCCACCTTCAGGTGCCTCCATGCCAAGTTGGGATCTTTTTGGTCTGTGAGGCCCACACAGCCTCCTTCTACAACATCACTGACCATGGCTCCCTCATCTATACCTTCTCTGAATGTGCCTTTGCTGGACCTCTGTGGCCTTTCTTTGGTACTGGTTTTAATGATGCAGGAAGAAATGCAGCACCTCTTGTGCTCTGTCTGCTGGAGGTGGGATCGTAGGGATCCATGGAGCAGTGGTGGCACTCTCTGAACACCGATACTGCCACTGTTGGTGTCCTTCTCAGCCACTGACTCTCTGCCTCATTTCCCCAGGGGCTCTGAACCACTTTGTTTCTGTAGAGGTGTCAGGATACCAGCACGCAGATTGCAGCAGGGAATTCACTGAAAATCTACATAAAATGACTTTCAACATCAAACAAACAAACGAAAACAGAAATAAAGGATATTTCCTACAATTGGTGAAGGCATGGTAGTAATCAGCACCTAGACATCATCTTTCAAGGCGAGAACTTGAAGTAATGCTCTCTGTGATGGGGAATGATCCAAGTATGTTTCCTCTGACCATGTTTGTTCAGCACATCATTCTATTCATTTAATTGGAGGTGCCACCAATTCAATGAAGCAAAAAAAAAAGTGATAAGTACTCAATTACTTAATATTGTATTGCTCCCAGATTACACAGTTATGTGGATAGAAAATGAAAAAATAATATAAAGATGTATTACCAGAGTTTTCCAGATTTACTGGATATATGGCCAATATTTACAAGTTCATTGCATCAGACTTCTGGTTCTGGATGCAGATGAACTAGGTGAATGTCTTCCCATTCCTTGAGTTTATACTCATGACACTGATTTTGTGTTTCTGACATCCATAGTTGTAAGAGAATAAATTTATGTTGTTTGAAGACCCCAAGTTTGTGGTCATTTGAGACAGCAACTATTGGAAGCTCATTCAACCATGTCAATCTTTTTGATTAGTTTCTTTTTATTTAATTAAGAAAATTTTAAAGATTTTATTTATTTATTCATGAGAGAGAGAAAGAGAGAGAGAGAGAGGC